>NC_073629.1:35344133-35647163 GCF_029407905.1 Bubalus kerabau
CATCTATTTCCCATGAAGTGATGGGACCGGATGCCACGATCTTAGTTTTCTGAATGTTGAGCTTTAAGCCAACTTTTTCACTCTCCTCTTTCACTTTCATCAAGAGGCTCTTTAGTTCCTCTTCACTTTCTGCCATAAGGGTGGTATGATCTGCATATCTGAGGTTATTGATATTTCTCCCAGCAATCTCTTTCATAATTTTCCACAGTTAAAGTATTATACATGAGTCTGATTTAGAAGAAGAGAACTAATGGTCTACTTTGTTTTATAAGTAAAGAATTGACTTTTTAAATTTAATTTTATTGAGATAGTTGTAGATTCACAGGTAGCTGTAAGAAGACAGAGAGATCCTACAGAGCTTGACCCATTTTCCGCCACTGATAACATCTCGCATAATTATACTAGTGCAGTATCACAGCCCGGATATCGACTTGGATACAAGCCACCTATCTTACTCAGATTTTTCCAGTTTTTTCTTGGATTCTTTGGTGTGTGTAAAGGACTGTTTTTAATTATTTACCGTTTAGAAATCTTCATAAAATATTTTCTCTGTATAAGACTTGTATAATTTGAATGGATTTTTAAAATAAGCATTTTGGACATGAGATGACATTTTAGAAAATGACTATTAGTAGGAGTCTATTTGTCAACATAGTTTAAAATTAATTGGGGGTTGTAGGGGGAAGGAGAGTTAAAACTAAAATATTATTTGGGAATGAAATGCAACTTAAAAAAAAAAGACTGTTTTTTGTCTTCTAACAGAATGGCTTAGAAGTTCATGGACCTATAAGGATGACCCATGCCAGAAATACTACGAGCTCTTACTAGTCAACCCTATTTGGCTGGTCCCCCCAACAAAGGTTAGAATATATTTTGTGGAAATTACTTACACAAAGTGAGTAAAAAGTCTCTGTGTTTATTAAAAATTGTTTTTTTTAACTGTCACTTTGCTAATAATAAACCTTTGTTCTAGGAAAAATACTTCCATTACCGTCATTTCCACATTAAAAGTATATGATAACATTTGTGGAATTTCGCAATTTCAGCCTCAGCACAGTTGATTTTGACTTACTCTATGCACCTCAGTCCTTTGAGGGAAAAAATTAAGTTGCTTTTACCTTTCATTGTAGGCACTGGCAGTTACATTCACCAACTTTGTCACGGAGCCACTGAAGCATGTTGGGAAGGGAGCTGGTGAATTCATTAAAGCACTCATGAAGGAGATCCCAGTGTTCCTGCACATCCCAGTGCTGATAATTATGGCATTAGCTGTCCTGGTTAGTACATAGCACTGTTAACAATTAATAGGATTTACAGAAAAAGGCAATTCTAGGATTATTAGGGTTTTTTTTAATGTTGTAAATTGGGCTAAATCATGCTTAATGGCATGGAAAGGTGATTTTTAAGTGATAAACATTTGTCCGTTATATTTGTCCATTCCTCTTAGTAAGAAAATGGTTCTCAAGTTTGATTGTAGATGTCAAAGTGATGATTTAGAATAATACCCTCTTTTAACATTTGTTTTTTAAACTTTGTGAATTAATACACGTGGTATCAGTTGCTTATGTCCTCGTTGAGAAAAGGGGCATTATTTCAGTGTGAGCTTTTTTGCCACACTGAGAACCGGAGAACATTGGTTTTAGCATAGAATCAGAGAGGGATGTAGAAAGAGGTGCATGTACTGAGAAATAATTTAGGGGATCCGGGAACAGAGATTTATTAAGGAATTTTACAGTGTTACTTGTCATTCATCCATGGTCTCTTCAGCTCTTTTTTGGGTTGATTTTCAGCCCTTACTCTAATAAAGTAGTTGTCCCATAAAACAAAATGCAAAGAACTCAGATGTGCCATGGGAAATTATTAAAGAGTTCTCTTCCCTTAAGGATGTAAAATTTACTATGTTCTGTTTACTTAAAATTGATACTCTTTTGGTGTTGCTGTTTGGCTTGTGACTAGGATTCATTGGTTCAGGGATCTGTTTTTGTTAGGTGACATTCGTGTAGTAGTAGTTTAGTCTCTGAGACTGAAGTTAATAGCAAAACCCTATTATTGCTTGTGCTTCATCTGCTGCCTTTTGCTGCTCCATCTTTAAAGAGTCATATCTCTACTACAGTGGTTTTCAAATTTTTCTTCTCAGGACCCTTCTGTAGTCTTAAAAACTGAACACCACAAAAGCACTTGTTTGTGGGAGGTTTATTTATTGATATTTATCAGAAATTTAAAAAATACAGGTATCCACAAGCTCATAGTGCATGGGCCATCAGAGTGAGGGGGTCATTCTAGCCCCGAAAGACTCCACTGTGCGTTTCACAAGGGGATAGTGAAGAAGACTTACGTCTTTGTATTATGAAGAGTTTAGACCTCACAGATTTGTGAAAGTCTCCGGGACCCCAGTGGGCCCCTGGGTACACTTTGAGAACTGCTGCCTAGTTTTTCCTTGGAGTCTGACTCAAAACTTTTTGAATTTTAGCTGTGGCTAAAGCAAGTTTATAAAATAAATAAACCTACTGGAGAATATTTGTATAATGGTATGCAACTTTAATTTTCAGCATCTACCTTATATGATGGATGTGAATATAGACAGCATATGAGCAATGATCAGACAATTAGTACCTTTTAAATTTCTAGGCTTTAGCCTAACTGCCATTATATAATTCAATAAAAATGTGTCCAGCTGATTGAAATGTCTATTTAATACTTAACGATTTCTAAAGTTTTGTTATGGGCTCTTCTGGTTCTATATTAATCTAGAGAAGAGATCTTTAATGAAAATCCTGTGAAACTAACATGTTTATGTCTATAACACAAGTTAAATTACATACTTTTGTTGGCATCAAGGAAATCACCTCAAAATTTCATTGTCAGTCAGTCACTAAGTACTCAGGAATATGTATTTCTTTTCCTTCTAGAGTTTCTGCTATGGTGCTGGCAAATCAGTCAATATGCTGAGACATGTGGGTGGTCCTGAAAGAGAAGCACCCCAGGCACTTCAGGCAGGTGAAAGAAGACGGCAGCAGAAAATCGATTATAGATCCCATGGTGGAGCAGGTGATGCAGATTTCTATTATAGGGGCCAAATTAGCCCCATTGAGCAAGGCCCTAATGACAACACATATGAGGGTAGAAGAGATGTTTTGAGAGAGAGAGATGTTGGCTTGAGATTTCAGACTGGCAACAAGAGCCCTGAAGTGCTTCGGCCATTTGATTTACAAGAAGCAGAGGCGAGAGAGCATCCCAAGGTGGTACCTGGTGTAAGTCAGCAACTCTTTATTTTGCTGTCTCTTAATAATAGGCTTAAGTGCTTCCTATTAAGCTTTCAGTTAAGTGTTCTACTCTTACCTTTCATGGTTAATTATATCACCAGTGATATAATTATTCACTCTGTTTCCCTCATTCTGGTTCTTAGTCCAGCCTCAGAAGAAATGAGATTTAATTTTTATGTTAAATACTAGTTAGCGGTAATTTGTTAGAACAGATAGCAATTCGTTTTATAGGAAGCCAACAAGTGACCATGACTGAAGTTTCTACCTTTGAAGAGATCAGAGAGAACTACCCCCTGAGGCTGGAGCCTTAGGGAGCTGGCCCACAGGAGAGCCCTGAAACCTTAGCTAGATGGGAGAGTGAGCTGGGGAGGGATCAAAAACCTTGCTTTTCCAAATCTTTTGGCTGGCTAGACTAACTTTTTTTATCTGGGGAATGGTCAGGCCTCTTTTCCACCATTATTGGCCATTTAAATAAAGGGACATTTCCATTTCTGTTTGAGAGAAGAATTTGTATTGTCATTTGAAAGGTTTACGTTGCAGATGTAGACCTTTGGGAAACCGTAACGAACACAGTAGAATCTAGGAACTTGTAGAATCCTTCCCATGGAGTTCCTGAGAAGGATAAAACATATCTGCATTGGTCTAGAAAATTAAGATGTTCCTTTCAGCTTTAATAAAGTGCACATGAAACTGTTAGTCACTCAGTCGTGTCCGACTCTTTGCAACTCCATGGGCTGTAGCCCACCAGGCTTCTCTGTCCATGGAATTCTCTAGGAAAGAATACTGGAGTGGATTGCCATTCCCTTCTTCAGGGTATCTTCCCAACCCAGAGAGACCCAGAGATCAAACCCAAGTCTCCTGCATTGCAGGCAAATTCTTTACCATCTGAGCCACTGGTTATCTGTTATTTAATCTCAGAAATACTCCAGTTCCCAGCTCACTTGAAGGGAAAGCCAAAGATATCAAAATGGCCTAGGGCCTCCCACTGCTCTCCCCTCCCATGCTCCCTCCAGGCTCATTCACAAGGGCCTCCTGTCTGCTCCTTGAGCTCAGCCTTTGTACTTGCTATTCATTGTCTAGAATGCTGTTCCCATATATTCATAAGGTTTATTTCCTCAAGCCTTTACTCATATCATCTTTTCAGACCACGCTAATTTAAACAGCAATTCAGCCTTCCCACCCCCAGCATACTTTATTGCCCAGTAGTGAAGAGGAACTAAAAAGCCTCTTGATGAACGTGAAAGTGGAGAGTGAAAAGGTTGGCTTAAAGCTCAACATTCAGAAAATGAAGATCATGGCATCCGGTCCCATCACTTCATGGGAAATAGATGGGGAAACAGTGTCAGACTTTATTTTTCTGGGCTCCAGAATCACTGCAGATGGTGACTGCAGCCATGAAATTAAAAGACGCTTACTCCTTGGAAGGAAAGTTATGACCAACCTAGATAGCATATTCAAAAGCAGAGACATTACTTTGCCAACAAAGGCCCGTCTAGTCAAGGCTAACCATAACCATAGTTTTTCCTGTGGTCATGTATGGATGTGAGAGTTGGACTGTGAAGGAGGCTGAGTGCTGAAGAATTGATGCTTTTGAACTGTGGTGTTGGAGAAGACTTGAGAGCCCTTTGGACTGCAAGGAGATCCAACCAGTCCATTCTGAAGGAGATCAGCCCTGGGATTTCTTTGGAAGGAATGATGCTAAAGCTGAAACTCCAGTACTTTGGCCACCTCATGCAAAGAGTTGACTCATTGGAAAAGACTCTGACGCTGGGAGGGATTGGGGGCAGGAGGAGAAGGGGACAACAGAGGATGAGATGGCTGGATGGCATCACTGACTCTATGGACATGAGTCTGGGTGAACTCCGGGAGTTGGTGATGGGCAGGGAGGCCTGGCGTGCTGCGATTCATGAGGTCGCAAAGAGTTGGACACGACTGAGCGACTGAACTGAACTGAACTGAACTGAAGTTCAGGGAAGGGGGCAGGAGTTTTCTTGCTGTCTTTTGTATCCCTAGGACCTATAACTTAAGGTATGCTCAGTGAACATTTGTCAAATGAATTATTCTCCCCAGGCAAGAGGAGTTAACAGTACTGGTCACCAGTCTTCCTGACCCTTCCTAAGCTGGGTCACTAGACCACCTAGCATATCCTGAGTGTCCCAGTCTTCCATAGAGAGTTCTTTTTTTAATGTTTATTTTTAATTGGAGGATAATTACTTTACAAAGTTGTTGGTTTCTGCTGTAAAACAAGGTAAATCTCATAAGAATATATATATCCCCTCCCTCTTGAACCTCCCCACCATCCTATCCCTGTGGGTCATCACAGAGCACCAGGCTGAGCTCCCTGTGTTAGGCAGCAGCTTCCCACTGTGTTTTACATGTGGTAGTGTCTGTTTCCGGAGAAGGCAATAGCACCCCACTCCAGTACTCTTGCCTGGAAAATCCCATGGATGAAGGAGCCTGGAAGGCTGCAGTCCATGGGGTCGCTGAAGGTCAGACATGACTGAGCGACTTCACTTTCACTTTTCACTTTCATGCATTGGAGAAGGAAATGGCAACCCACTCCAGTGTTCTTGCCTGGAGAGTCCCAGGGACGAGGAGGCATCCTGGTGGGCTGGATGTCTATGGGGTCACACAGAGTCGGACACGACTGAAGTGACTCAGCAGTGTCTGCTTCAGTGCTACTCTCACAACTCGTCCCACCCTCCTTCCCCCATTGTGTCCACAAGTCTGTCTTCTATGTCCATAGACAGTCCTGTAAAGCTTAACATTTATCTAATTACAGTCCAGCACTGGGACGAGGACTTGAAAGAATTCAATGTTTGCTATAACAGATTTGTGGGAACTTGTTGAACATGTATATTACAAACCTTCATGTTATGTTAATTGAACAATTACAACACTGTAATTCTCTCCTTTGTAGCTTAAATCACCTAATTTGGAATTGAAGCCCAGAGAGATGGGTGAAATCCCAGGAGAAAGCACTCCGACAGAAAGCAGTACTGAAAGCAGCCAGCCAGCGAAGCCCGTCTCTGGCCAGAAGGTGTCAGAGGGTGCAGAAGGTTGCCCTGCAGTGGAGAAGGCCCAGCTTAGGACTGATGCCGCAGGCGGCCCAGAGGAAGGCAGCACGTGCAGCCCAGCAAGCACCGCAGTGGAAGTGTGCGGCTAGAGGAGCACAGACACGGGCCACGGTTCTGAGGTCGTCTTCAAGTTCTGTAAAGTAATCTCTTCACAGCTCTTTCTTCTGCACATATTCTGATATTTACTACATAGGTGCCAACTTTAAACATCAGTATTTTTACTGACAATCAGAATTAACAAGTGTGCATGTATCTCTGTCGAATTTCATTTCTTTGATATTAAGATGCATCCCATAAAGTTTTTGAAGTGTTAATTTTGGAACAGGATCTCATAGATGAACATATGGCAGGTATTAATGATTTTGAATCGTGAAAAAGACCGTGTGAGGTAGGGGACATTGAAAAAGAAGTTGTTTACAGGCATGTATAGGAACCAACTCACCAAAGTGTGCTTTGCCTTTTGGAAGTCCTGTGATACCTACTTTAGTTAATAGAATTATTTCTTAGTTGTGCATCGGACCCAGAATGTTTCTAAAAATGGTAGCTACTCAAAAACAACATTGAAGGAAAGTCACTGCAGTCAAGTTTACCCGCGAGGTCTGCCCCTGAAGCCATGCGCTGCAGCATTTTAGAGCAGCCGTGGAGTCTGCGTCACCAGAGTCAGTCTGACCCCATGTAGGCGGCCCACCAACCAACCTCCTTGCTCAACTCTTACAGCTGTTACTGGGCCTGCTTCTTTATCACCCTTTTACTTTACCCTTAGCTAAGACAGAACTGAAGACTGTCAGGGGAATTTAGGTTACATAGCTTGTTCAATTGATAATCTCAATTTTACATACTTTGAGAATGGCTTTATTTCCCCAGTAAATAAGTACACAGGCTTTATAAGGCCTGTTTTCCTTGCTACTTAGAATCCCAGATTTGAGGTTATTAGATATTACTGTATCTTACATTATAGTAAACCATATTGTTCAAGCCATATGAAGATCTAAATTTTAGAGATCTATACAAAGAGAAGGATAAATACCATGATAAAAGACGAGTGGGTTTTTAACCCTAGACAGGTGATATAATCCACACTTTAGTTATTCTGATTTTCAAACTGTTCTTCATTTTAAACTTAAAAAAAAAAAAAAGCAATTTATAAATTTTGCACAAAATCTAGCTAGGAAGCCACAATTATACGCATTTGGGTATTCTTTTAACTTTCACACTACAAGTTCCAGTCAGCTGCTTACTAAAAATGATACAAGTCGTTTTAAAATTTTCATGCAGGCATTTCTTTCAGAAAAGATCTAAAGCATTTGCTTTTCTATGTTTTTTTTTACATGAAATGCAGAATACCCCTTCTTGGATCCCAGAAGCATTACTTAGATGCCTATAACAAATTTAATTTTGTGTTAATATTATTTTCTAGCTTAATACTGCAAAACATCATTAGTATTTCATCAGAAAGGTAATTTTTTCCAATAAATGCAAAATGATTTATATAAAACTTTACAGCACAGGCATGTAAGGATGTCTGCATTTTGGGATAGATTGTGAACATCGATGCGTATAAAGTAGTCCTCTGGGGGCCAGGTCTGTTTACTCTGTTGGTGAATGTGCTCCCAAGGTGCTATTTATCCTCTGAGCGGTGAAATGGATCCTCAGTTGATAGACTGTAACTGTGAGAGTAGAGTTAATGTTATTTTGCACTTCTGACTGCTGCTTATCAATCCAAAAGTGAATCTTTAAAAGAAAATTTAAGTAAAAGTTCATCTTTGTATTCTTTCATTACAGACAACCATTTGGGGATGAACTCTACTTTGACAGCTAACAAGGCAACAAGGTACTGCTGTTGAAAGATAACAGCAGAGTTCAGGGAAGACTTATTAAAGCAAATTGAATATTCAAGGTCAGTTTGTAACTAAAAGAAATAGGCTTGTTTATTGTTTAGCCAACATTTATCATTAAAGTCAAGGACTATAGTAACAAGCTTTTAGGAATAGTAGACTGAGGCAGACAGCTTTTTTAAAGCAATTTTTAAGTGGAATGGCTAACACTGAATGTTTATGGTGTCTAAGAGCTACACAAAATAAACACTTATTTTTACATTATTGTGTTTTGGTATGCTGTCTTTGCTCAATAAATGTGCTTGTAAGACAAAGCCCCACAAAATTTAAGTGCAGGTTTTGGTTTTAAACAGGTGCTAATCCAGGACATTATACCCTATATATAATAAATAAAACATAATATAATCTGGGTGTTAACTGAGTACTTTTGACAAAATTTGTGTGATTTTAGAACCAAGAATAATCTCCCCCCAGCCCCCCCGAGCTCTTACTGTGAGTCCAGATTTCTCATTTTTTAAAACATTGGCCATTTGGAGAAGTGGTTCTCATTGCCTATCAGAATCACCTGAAAGAGTTTTAGAATGAACAGAGGCCTAGCTCCCATCGCAGCTGTGCAGAATCAGAAGCAACCAGAAATGAAGGAGTTGCCAGCTTGCTCCAGGTGTGGGCATCTGTATTCCGCAATTCAGTCTTAGTTCAGACCCAGCTCAGTCCCATCCTGGTTGACTTGCTTCTGCTAAACTTATGTCACATTATGTCCCCTTGTAAAACACCATCAGTTTCTGGAAGGAGGAGGAAGAGGCTTAATGACAACTGGGGGCTTAATCTACATTTTTCATACTTAATTTTTGTGGCCTAGGTTTGGAGAAGGCAATGGCAACCCAATCCAGTACTCTTGCCTGGAAAATCCCATGGATGGAGGAGCCTGTTAGGCTGCAGTCCATGGGGTTGCGAAGAGTTGGACACGACTGAACGATTTCACTTTCATGCATTGGAGAAGGAAATGGCAATGCACTCCAGTGTTCTTGCCTGGAGAATCCCAGGGACGGGGGAGCCTGGTGGGCTGCCGTCTCTGGGGTCGCAGAGTCGGACACAACTGAAGCGACTTAGCAGCAGCAGCAGCATAAGGGTTTTGGGGTTTTTTTGGACATTGGGTCCTAAAAAACTTTACAATAGTATTGTGCAACAGAACATACAATTTTAAACCATTACACACAAACACCACCCACCACACACAAATGTACATACATACATACCTGTACTTATATGTATATATATACACATAAATTATTTTTAAAATTACACAGAGAGGCCAACCACACTAAAAGAAGTTTATTCTTAAATTCTTTTATGATGGCTTTGGCCTAAAAATATATTGAAAATAGAGATTTTTCTTAGTGGGAAAAAAAATCTAGATTCTTTAACAGACTATATAATTTTTTACACATTGGTCAAGTATATTATTTTTGTGAAACAGCGTAATTTCTCACTACATCCATGGTTAGGTATAAAAAATTGCCATTATCAATTAAGAGTAAAAAAATTACCTCAACAAGAGGATTAAATCCTACTCTAGATTCATTTTAACTTCCTGCTTTACAAATACTAGGTAAAGGAGTCTGACAAGTTGCCAAAGAACATAATCCCAAGCAGTAATCACAAAAGTTGATGAAGCACCTTTCAAGACACTTCCACTCAGAAACAAGTGAGTGTCCAGAGGAGTGTGAACACTATACTATTGAAGGTTAAATATTTACATCATGCTAAAAACATCTTAAGCTGTAGTACAGTGCTGTACTTTCTCCTTTGAGGAAAAAAGTAGTAGATTGAATTTCCCTGCAGTGTTCTGAAAGGAAATAAGGTCATTAAAAAAAAAAAATTCAACAGTATACTAGTGGTTTGCTTATTTTTTCCCAGAATTTTCAAGTTCCAACAAAGCATTACTCTGCAAAAGGTCCTTGAGGCCAAATTCAGTGTCTCTGTTTTGATCTCGTTGTAAAAGAGCTCTCTGTTCATCCATTCTCTTTGCTTGAGACCGCAAAATGAGGCTAAGAAAGTCCTCATCTGGTACTGTTGGTCCCTTTGTGGCAGCAGGTGGTGGAGCGCATCTCTGATCATCTAATCTGGATCCCTAGAAATTCACAAGAGATTAAAAGACAAATAAGGCGAGCACCAAGGTATGTTATGTCTACCATTCACAATAAGAAATGTAGCTTTAAATGTTTACTGCCTCTTAGAACTGCTTAGAAATTTACTCAGTCTTTAGATCTGAAAACTAGTAAGATCTTTTCTTTGAAATGACTTATATAATCAGAATATGCCAGTTATGTTATAGCACACAGAAGTATAGCCATAGCTTCATGGCTTTGGTAAGAGTAGTTAAGACACAAGGTCACCTGTGTCCACAATGACAGCTCAAGATTATAATCTTACCATAATAGGCATCACCCAATAAAACTTAGCAAATCTTTAGAAAGGTAATGTGAGATACAGAAACTCTGCATCGCTTCCTTTTAACACTGTCTTTGGCCAAGGGTCAGCAAATAGTGCCCATTGTTCTTGTAACAGTACTTTCATTTCAACACTGTGCTCGTTTGTTTTGAACTGTGTATGGTTGTTTGCCTGCTACAATGGCAGAGTTGAGCAGTTGCAACAAAGGCCAAAGGGCTCAAAAAGCCTAAAATAGTTTCTCTATGGTGACTCAGACAGTAAAGCGTCTGTCTCCAACGTGGGAGACCCGGGTTTGATCCCTGGGTTGGGAAGATTGCCTGGAGAAGGAAATGGCAACCCACTCCAGGATTATTGCCTGGAAAATCCCATGGACAGAGGAGCCTGGTAGGCTACAGCCCATGGGGTCGCTAAGAATCGGACACGACTGAGCGACTATCACACTTCACTATATGGCCCTTTACAGAAAAAGTTTGCCTACCCTTGGTCTTAAGCATTTAAATCTTTAAGTTCTAGCTTATGGTTCTTAGAAGTATGTTAGAAATGTTTTTGATCAAATAAAAAATAAAAGCACTTTAAAAGTCTGCAGGATAGTGTCTGGTATTGAGCCTACGAGGAAGAGTAGGACTGTGACAGCTGGCATCTGAGCGCCCTCTGCGTTGCCAGGCGCTGTGCACTGATGTGCCTAAACATTCAGCCGCGCGATCCCGTGAGGATGCAGTGGTGGACTGGCCACTCGTCACACCACCCTGGTGCACACACATACCTGCTTCACGCTTCATCATCTCTCCTGTCCCAGTTCTTGATCCTGTCATTGTCCTCTAATTCATCCAGCACTCAGGCACTTCAGTTCCTAGACCTCCTCTCCCCTGGTGTTCTCATCCTTACCCTCTGCCTTATCCATTAGCTCTCATGGTCAGAGGCCAGACAGTTATTCTTATAAACTGCACCATCTCTGAAATCACTTTAATATCCCATGTTGACCACTGATTCTCCAGTACTCTTCCAGTAAATCATTTTTTTAAAAACTGAGATAAAATAAACATAACATAAATTTACCATTTTACCCATTTTTAAGTGTACAGTTCGGTGTCAGGTACATTCATATTGTGGAATTATCACCACCATCCATCTCCAGAACTTTTTTAGCCTTGCAAGACTGAAACTCTACACCTATTAACAACTCCGCACCCTCCCCTCCCTCCAGCCTCTGCAACCACCATCCTCCTCTGTCTCTTAACTGACCCATACAAGTGCAATCACACAGTGTGTGTCCTCTTGTGACTGTATTTCTCAGCATAATAGCTTCAAGGTTCATCCATGTTGTAGTGTGTTTTTAAGGCCGGAAATATTCCACTGTGTAAGTACACCACGTTTTGTTTATCCAGTCATCTGTTGGTAGACACTCGGGTTGCTTCCAGCTTTGGCTGTTGTGAATATGGGTGTATCATATTGTGAACAAGTATCTGTTCATGTCCTCGTTTTCAGTCATACCCAGAAGTGGGATTGCTGGATCATATAATTGTTTTTAATTTTTTAAGGAACTGGCATCGAGTTTTCCATAGGAGCTTCACCATTTTATAATCCTACCTGCCATGCAGAAGGGTGCCAATTTCTCCACATCCACAATATTTGCTATTTTCTGCATTTTTTGGTTTGTTTCGATAGCTGTCCTAATTGGTGTAAGGTGGTATGTAACTGTGGTTTGATCGTCCTTTCTCTAATGATTTATGATGTCAAGCATCTTTTCCTGTGCTTATTGGCCGTTTGTATATCTTCTCTGGAGAAGGATCTATTTGTGTTCTTTGCCCATTTTGAATCAGGTTTTTTGTTGTCGTTGAGCTTTTGGAGTTCTCTATATTTTGGATTAATCTTTATCAGTTATATGATTTGCAGATACTTTCTGTGGGTTGCCTTTGTGCTTTGTTGATAGTGTCTCTGCATAGAAGTTTTAAACTTTCATGAAGTCCAATTTGTCTTCTTTTTTATTCCCTATGCCTTTAGTGTTATAATCAAGAAACCATAGCCAAATCTCAAGTCATGAAGCTTTCCCCTTATGTTTTATTCTAAGAGTTTTATAGTTTTTAGCTCTTATATTTAGGTCACTGATCCACTTTGAGTTAATTTTTGTATATGACTATTAGGTATGTATGTATGTAGATATCCAGTTTTCCCAGCATCAATTGTTAAGATTCCTTCCATACTGAATGGTCTTGGCAACCTTGCTGAAAATTGTTTCACCATATAAATATGAGTGTTTACTTCTGGGCTGTCTATGTATCATTATGCTTGTATGACACTGTTTTGATTACTGTAGCTCTGTAGTAAATTCGGAAATCTGGAAGTGTGAGTCCTCCAACATTGTTCTTCCTATTCAAGACAGTTTTGGTTATTTGGGTTTCCTTCAGATTCCATCTGCATTTTCGGATGGATTTTTTATTTATGTAAAAAGGTGTCACTGAAGGAAAAAGTCTTACAGTCCATGAACGTGAGACTTATGTCATCTTTAATTTCTATCAGAAATATTCTGTAGTTTTCAGTGTATGAGTCTTTCACCTTCTTGGTTAATTCCTAACTATTCTCTTTGATACTACTTACAGCCTACTGTAATTGAAACCGTTTTTTTTTAATTTCCCTTTTGGACTATTCATTATTAGCTTATAGAAACACAACTGATTGTGGATGTTGATATTATATCTTTTAACTTTGTGACTTTCTAACTTTTTTTTCTTGGTGAAATCTTTGATTTTCTACACATAAGATCGTGTCATTTCCAGGGAATTTCCTGGTGGTCCCGTGGCTAGGGCTCCACGCTGTTACTGCAGGATCATGGCTTTAACCCCTAGTTGGGGAACTAAAATCCCTCATGCCATGCGGTGCAGCCAAAGGAAAAGGAAAAGACCCTGTTATCTCTAAAACAGAGACAATTTTACTTCTTTACCAATTTGGATGCCTTCTGTTTCTTTTCCTTACCTAACTGGCTAAAATTTCTGGTACTATGTTGAATATAAGTGGCAAAGTGGGCATCCATGTCTTATTCCTGATCTGAAGCTGTCGGTCTTTTTTTACTGAGTATGATGATCACACATACTGAGCACTGATATGATGATAGCTGGGGTAAATGATTTTTATTATGTCATGGTAGTTTCCTGCTATTCCTAGTTTGTTTATCATGAAAATGTGTTGAATTTCATCAAATAATTTTTCTGCATCAATAAGATGATTGTTTTTTCCTTCATTTCATTATTGTGGTATATTACATTGGTTGATTTCCATATGTTGAACGATCTTTGGATTCTAGGAATAAACCGCATTAGGTTTTATGGCATATAATCCTTTTAACATGGTGCTGGATTCTGTTTGCTAGTATTTTGTTCATTTTTGCATCTACATTCGAAAAGGATATTGGTCTGTAGTTTTCTTATAGAGTCTTAACTGGCTTTGGTATCAGGGCAGTATTTGCCTCATAGAATGGCATAGGAAGTGTTCCCTTTCTTCAATTTTTGGAATTGGTGTTGTTTAAACATTTGGTAGAATTTACCCATGAAGCCATTAGTCCAGGGCTTTTCTTCTGTCAGGATTTTTTTTCTTCTTCTTCTTCTCTGTTTCAGTACATGGCACTGAATTTATTGAAATTTACTCAGTTATTCAAGCCGAAAAGGTAGGAATCATCCTGAATTCTCTTTCTCATACCCTCCATCTAGTTTATTAACAGATCTTGCCAACCAACCCTAATTTCAAAAATAAGTCCCTATTCTGACCACTTACCACTATGCCACCACACTAGTCCAAGTCACCAGTACGTTTTGCTTTATTACCACATTAGTTTCCTTCTGACACCCTTGCCATGACATTCTTTCAGCAGTTGTTAGGATGATCCCTCAGAACCCTCTAATGTCTTTCTATCACATCTGGAATACAAGACCTCATCATGGCCTACAAGAGTCTATGATCTAGGCTCTGACTACTTCATCCTCATCCTATAAGCTCTCCTCTACCCTTTATCCTATGCCAGTCACACTAGCCACCTTGCCATTCCTTGAACATGCTGTCTCTGCACAGAATGCTCTTTCAGTAAATATTCACTGCTTTACCTTATTCAGGTCTGTGTTGCGGTGTCTACCACAGCTCAGCATCACCCATCAGCAACACCCCACCTCACAGCCAAAAGGAACACAAAAGAAGAAGCTATCACAAGGGAATGTCTCCCCGAATCATCAACTGATTGCCTCACTAATATACAATGAGCTTTTCCCAAGTTAGAATCATAATACTGCAAAAGTTCTCAACAACATCTGAGCTATATACAGAATGATAAAACTATGCAGACATGCCTGACATTTGACGAGGATGTCAAAGAAGTCTTCATCAGGCTCTTTGTTGTCATTAGTCATCAGATGGCCAAGTACTGACTGACTGTTGTTTTGTGTCAGACGAAGCCCGGGCAGATTACTGAAACTGGCCCTCTGGTCATCTAGACGGCGGCTCTGTGAGCTGGCAAGAAGGTCTAAAAATTCATCTGTGTTGGGGGACACCACAGAAACTGGTGGTGCTATGGATAGAGGGGAAAAAAAAAATCCCAAAATAACAGTCATTTAAGCATATTATATACATATAATTTATTTCTGCCTTATTCAGTCCCAGTGCCCTCTCTGCCCTCTAGTTTAGCTCTGTTGCTGAGCATCACTGATAGGCTAGGGCCAGACTAGATGGGTGGTGAAGGGAGAATCAATTTCAGAGTACTGCATATGGTTATTCGGATTTGACTGTATTTCCCTTTATCTAATAGCACCTAATATGCAACTTTATAAGATATGGGGCTAGATTTTGGAGGTAAATAGCTTTTCTTACATAATTTCTCAGCCCAGGATGAATGGGACATTATTTTTATTTCATGCTCTGGTCAGGACATTTAGCTAACTATAAGTGCTGCTGGAAAGTCTTGATCTTCAGGAGAAGTCTTTTGATAGCTGAAATAGAAAATTTTAAGTAGCCAACCTATTTTAATCTTTCTAAGGCTCAGGCAAGCCTTAGCTTCAGGTTCAGCCATAGCCACAGGTTCCGCTTCAGTCTGTCTAAGCTTTTCTTTTTTAAACCACGCATGAAGCATTCGTATTTTACACGTAATCATAAGGTATGTATAACTAAAATATTTTCCTTATTATTGTTAAGTTAGATTTTCTTTTCCCCAACCCCTAGGAAGCTCAGGAGGCAGTATGATACAGTTATTAGAAAGTACACAGCACTAGATAGAAATACAGATAAACTCAGGGGAACTAAAACAAAACCTTGTTTAAAACTGTACAAATTCCAGCATTTCAAATATACTTCGATTCAGGCTCCTTGATTGTACCTCCTATGATAAGAATTAAATTCTCAGAAATAACTACAAGAATATCAAAGAGAACTACTCAAACTGCAGGAGAGGCACAGATAACTTACTTTTTAGCATCCTTTTGAGGGGAGTGGAAGCTGCCGCTGCAGCTGATGTCGAGTTCTTCTCTTGTAAGCAGCACCTCTGATCATCCATCCGATTGCTTTGAAATCGGCTTAATAGGTCAAAGAACCCTTCATCGCTGATAGAATCTGCACTGATCTTCTAAAATATTGAGAGAAAAATCTCAACATTCCAGCATTATCCTTAGATCATCAGTGAAACAATATCATCTACCTCAAATGCAAAGGATGACGATTTAGAGTAAAAAGTTGACATTTTCTTTGTGTAAGATGGCACCACTTGGTAATAGTTATTTCAGTTCAACTAACAAAAAGCATTTCTAGTTATTTTACTTTTTGATCCTTGTATTTCTAAAGCTAAATAAGTGTACCTCAGACTTAGGGGAACTGTTACAGATACTGAATGAATTACCCAAATGTCAGTGATATGAACATGTGCCCCAGGTTCAAGTTCAGCTCTGAGATTCTACAACAGAATTTAAGTAAACTAAGAACTGATAAACTAAGAAAGCGTGTATATTTTCTTGATATAGTGACTTCTAAGGTCTTTTACTGTAAAGATTTGAAGATCCTGAAAAAAATATAAACTTCAAATGAATACTTGAGAAAGAGGGATACCTGTTATACTATATTTGGAAAGATTCAAAACTAAAATGACTAATGTTTAACAAAGGTAATTTTTTCACAATGACAGTCTTTATTGAAGTACATATACACAAAATGTTATGAGCCCTAGGAGAAGGGTGCAATTAATTCTTAGGTGAAATAGAAGCTTACGTGATATTTGAGTTCCTGAGCATAAGCATTGGCAGGGTAAAGATGTTTCATACTGATTAATATGCAATTCCAAAGATTTGTAGTGTTCAGGGGATAATGAACTGAAGGGCAGGCATGGGTAGTGAAGAAGGGGAGAAGAGGAGGCCAAGACAAAGGCCTCTGTATGACAGACTAACAAGCTAATTAAGGCTTATCCTATGTGAAATGAGAGGAGCATGGGAATAGTCAACTTTAAGCAGTTTTGTACAGAAATAAAGCTGGCCCTTCCTGGTTTGAAGAGGTTAATAATGCAGGGAGAGGGATCAGTGTAGGTACCTATTACAGAAATTTGGGTAAGATAAAGTAGTACATTAAGAATTAATACACAGTAGCAGAGATTTCTTAGGGATTAACTGGAAGGGAAGGAGGAGGAGTCTAGAATGACGCCTGTGTTCCCAGCCTGGGTGACAGTGTACAAACAGCATCCCTTTTACTGAAGTAAGGAAAACAAGAGGGCTTGAGGTTTGGGAATGGTAAGTATGTGTATAAGCTACAGTCAAATGCATTAATCACTAACAAGACTTTTTCTAGAAGCATGAAGCCTCTTAATTCATAATTCTGCACACTGAAAGACAACAAGTCTCCGAAAATACAGACATCTTCAGTTAGGCTAACTGTGCTTGGTTAAGACCTCAAACCTTGAACAAAGATATTGCCTTCCAGTTCTGCTGTGGATCTACAAAAATATTCCTGGACCATTTTTATATACCTCATAATGTTTCCTTTTGTTAGTCATACATGTGTAAGCAACATGTAAAAAACTGATAGAATCAAGGCAAACAACACTGCAGGGTGCAGATATAAATAAAATGCTGACAACAAGATCAACAGAAATCTGTTAAATAAAAGACTACCACAGTTTTTTCAAAGGTTCTCACTGCTTGAAAAATGGACTTGGTAATTTGAAGTAGCTTCTTTGTAATTTATCTGATCTTTTTTTTATCAGTGTAGGGTAGCTTCGGAGAAGGCAATAGCACCCCACTCCAGTACTCTTGCCTGGAAAATCCCATGGATGGAAGAGCCTGGAAGGCTGCAGTCTATGGGGTCACTGAGGGTCGGATACGACTGAGCGTCTTCACTTTCACTTTTCACCTTCATGCATTGGAGAAGGAAATGGCAACCCACTCCAGTGTTCTTGCCTGGAGAATCCCAGGGACGGGAAGCCTGGTGGGCTGCCGTCTGTGGGGTCGCACAGAGTCGGACACAACTGAAGTGACTTAGCAGCAGCAGCAGGGTAGCTTAGAGATACCCCTGATACTTACCAGTAATCCCATGGTATTTTTCAATTTCTAAATATTTTGTTATATTTAATAATATGAGTCCTACGCTCACTTTTAAGCAAAATTGTTTTTAACTCTATTAGAATTTTAGTAATAGAAATAAAGTTGATGCATGCAGACAGTTCTCACTTTAAATTAGTATTTAAAAATCCTTGAACATCTGAATTTAATGTGTTCTGACTTCTAAACTGAATGGAGGACATTTTAGTTTCTAGCTTTGAAAAATACAGAAAAAATAGGAAAATACAGAAGACTACTATGAATAAGAAAGACATTTATATTGACTATCTAATAATAAATTATAAAAATCCAGTATGAATATAAAAAACTCAAAACACAATATTCTAAAACTTATATTAAACATACCCTTTGAGAATTCGGAATTCGGTGATCAATGGAATTACTAGCGTCTTGGAGAACTTTAGTGGAGGAATTAGTTTTGTATTTTTTCCCCTTCAGTCTGTTGACAAAGAGGAGCTTTGCAGAAGGTTTGGCAATAAGAGGCTTTTGTTTAGCAAGAATTTCACTGTTCCAGTTTTGTACCTACAGAATTATAAATGGAAAACAGGACATTAAAAAAAATCAGTAACTGGGAGCGGGGTGAGTTAATACATTCCTTTTTGACAATATATCTCACTGTTTTCAAAAGCTTGGACCAAATGTATGCTATGAATTTCTTATTATCAAAATATTAAAGTGGAGGTTTTTAGAAATCTTAATAAGTTTGCCAAAAGTCATAAAAATAAATTTTGGATGGTCAGAGAAGCTGAAGTTTTATTCTCAATGTGAGTTACCTGAAAATCAATTACAACTGGAAAGTTTGAATATCTAGAATTTTTAACCTTAAAAATTGACATCTAAAACTTAGGAAGCAGTAGTAATTTTTTGTTGATAAAACTACTGAACTCTTTGACTTTATTATGAGGTAAAAAAAAAAATCACAACTTAGAGATAAAGCCTTATCATCATTTGTCTATTGGAAAATTACAGGGTTGAATGTGATCAGCTTCTCATGGAATTACTGTTAGTACCACTTAGAGATGCACCAAATTAATTTTGCTGCTTATTACTAGGTTCCTACCTACTAGAAGAAGGAAGATCTAAACTGACTTAAAAGTTTTTTGTTTTCTATTTTTTTTTTTAACACTCTAGATTTAAAGATTTGCAAACCACACTCACAATATAAGAGGTAAATGATTGGAGAAAATCACAAAGCCCTTCAGAAGTTAACCAGAAGTTAAAAAAAAAAACCTGTTTGTAATTAAAAATATATATTGGAAATTAGTTCAAATCAGATGTTGGTCACATGATGACTACTTACACAAAACATGTCAATATTCAAAAATCATATGCCTATTATAAAAATAGAGCAGAAGAATATTTAATGACACTAAGATGTTGATATAGTACTGTATTATAAAATAGTATCTTAATATTCATATAAAATGTAAGATGAACAAATACAAAAATATTAATTTTCCTTTTGGAAGGTGTGATTATTGATAATTTTAATTTGCTTGTTGGAAGTTTCCCAAGTTATTATAATAGATATATCTTATAAAAAGTGTTTTAAGAAATATCAATACAGCATAAACAAATAAGAGCAAACCATAGCAGTGTATTTAAGATAAATGGAGGTGGAAGAAAGCAGCCTAGATTTATTCTTCAGTAACCTTTTTCCCAATTAAGTCCCTTCTCTGTTACTTAAAAAACCAACAAAATCCTAGAGAAGATGCATCTTGAATAAAGAGTTATTGCTTTGTTTAAAAAAGCTTTTCAAAAGTGCAGCCAGAAAAACTAGCTTGATCATAAGTATCATTAATCTTGCCAATAATGTTGCTGGTATTTAGTTGAAAAAGTTTCTTAATCCTTTTTTTAAAATTTTTCCTGATCTTAAAATAGTGCATGTACATGGTAAAATATTCAAACACTTCAAAACAGTATATAAAGTAAGCATTTCTTATAACCCAGACAGCAGTCTTCCCAGAGGTAATCAAGTTGTCAAGTATCTTACATGCCCTTCTGCTGCCATGCAATTATAAAGGATATATATGCATAAAAGTTCTCTTGAACAGATGGCACCATACTGTACACACTGTTTTTGCACTGTACTTGATTCTTTTCAAAGGAAAATGTTCAAGTGATATCCATATGACAGGACTTAAATTATTTCATTTAAATTAAAAGTTGCTGAAATATTTTAACAGTTCAAGAAATTTAAAAAGAAAAACTGTCAACCTTTTCTGGTGTTAACTTCATAAGCTCCATGTTTTCCATACTGTGTCGGCGTCCAAACTTGGGGCGTGCACCTTTGGGAAAAAAAAGTTAATTCAAATAAACTAGGGAGCCCTTAAGACTGCAAATTCAGCATCACTATGTTATTTAAAGTCTGCTCCACAAACCCATATGGAAGGAGGAAACATGTATAAACATATATTCTTTCAAGAATAATAATTTTCCACACGAACTAAATGAATAAAACATTTTGATGTAAGGAAGTTAAGATTTTGGTTGGAAACTAACTTTGGTTACTAACATTACCCCTTAATTTAGAAAAGGCATTTCATAATAACTGGTTTTATATGATACACACAGTCTCCTAAAACCTACCCAAACGGTAGAGCAGTTTAAAAGTAAAAATATAAGGAAAGCATAAGGCCTTCAATTTTGAGGTAAGAATCAAAATAACATCCCCAATACACTTCTCAGTTATCTGTTTCCATTTTAAGATCTCCACTGACAATAGATTTACTGCCAGTCAGGAACAAAGTTTAATAAAAAGATCTTCAAATATCCTTTTCAAAAAGGTATCATTAAATATGAAAAGTTTTTATAGCCAAGAAATACATGATAATACCCAGTTTAAGAAAAAAACCATGGCCAACACATTAACTCCCCCTTTTGTAACTCACCCTATAAAATCCCTCTTCCTCCATAATTCATGTTTTCATCACACATGATACACCTCTAAGCAATGGAACTTGTTATATGCACTATGGGAATGGTCTCATACTGTGTGTTCTCTAACTTGCTTCCTTTGAGCAATCTCATGTTTGTGAGACTCATCCAAGTTGCTACGAGTAGTTCAGTTTTCATGCGATTTATAGGACTAAGAAAGCATATACCGTTTCTGTTGGTGACAGATATTTAGGTTGCTTCCAATTATTTGTTGTAAGCAATATTACTACAGAAATTCTTGGAAATACTTCATGTACATGAGCAAGGCTTTGTTTTTTGGATGTCAGACATGTGTAACTGGGAGTGGAGCTGCAGGATCATATGGCTGGTACATCTCCAACTCTACCAAAATGTTGCCTGACTGCTCTTTTGAGTACAACTTGTACTCCCATCAACACTGCATAAGGATTTCTATTACCTATTTGTTTCAAACTGGTATCAGGCCTTTTAATTTTCATCCACCTCATCCACCAATACTACCTCACTATGGTTTTCCCTGATTAAGTGAAAGTCGCTCAGTCGTGTCCAATTCTTTGCAACCTCATTGATAGTCCATGCAATTCTCCAGGCCAGAATACTGGAGTGGGTAGCTGTTCCCTTCTCCAGGGGATCTTCCCAACCCAAGGATCAAATCCAGGTCTCCCACATTGCAGGCGGATTCTTTATCAGCTGAGCCACCAGGGAAGCTTTCCCTGATTAAATGGGTTTAAAAAGTGAAAATCACTCAGTCGTGTCCAATTTTTTGCAACCCCATGGACTATACAGTCCATGGAATTCTC
Source organism: Bubalus kerabau (assembly GCF_029407905.1). NCBI lineage: Eukaryota > Metazoa > Chordata > Mammalia > Artiodactyla > Bovidae > Bubalus > Bubalus kerabau. Next base: position 35,366,047 of record NC_073629.1, read on the forward strand.
CAGGCCAGAATACTGGAGTGGTAGCCTTTCCCTTCTCCTGGGGATCTTCCCAACCCAGGGATCGAATCCAGGTCTCCCGCATTGCAGGCAGATTCTTTACCAGCTGAGCCATAAGAGAAGCCCAAGAATACTGGAGCGGGTAGGCTAGCCCTTCTCCAGGGGATCTTCCTGACTCAACTGAACCAGGGTCTCCTTCATTGCAGGCGGATTCTTTCCCAACTGAGCTATGAGGGAAGCCCACCTTCTCATATATTTATAGGCTATTTGTATTTCTTCTATTCATCACTTTTGCCTATCTTTTTAGTTAGGTTATCTGTCTTAATTCATAGGAGTTCTTCTTATACATTGAGGATACAAATCCTTTTTAATCATTTGTGTTGCAAATGTCCTTTCAGTTTGTGGTTTCTCTTTATGGTTTCTTTTAATGAAAGGAAGTTCTTAATTTCAATGTCAGTTTTCTTAATGGTTTTGTTTTTGTGTTTTGAGAAATCCTTCCCCTCTCTGATATCTTGACGATATTCTCCTTTATTTTCAGAGATACCATACCAATTGAACAGACCCCTCACTCACTGTGATATGACCTTGAGCAATTACCTCTGTCATTCTGTTTTTCTCATTTGTAAAGAACAACGAAACCTACTTTATATATCACTGTGTGATGATAAATGCATCATCACTTGTAAAGGGGTCGGTCAATGCCTGGTACACAGTAAGCATTTAGCAAGTGTTAAATGGCTGATCATAATTACTGCTTTAAATCTGTCTTTCATATTTAAATCTTTGGTCCATCAGGAATTTTTATGTGATACTAATTTCCATATATGCAAGGATTAAAAATATAGAGGCTCTATATCCTATTTGAGCTATTTGTCTCTATGCCAATAACACTGTCTTAATTAGCTTTATAATCTTTATATCTGTACAGAAAGCACTTCTCATTTCTTGTTTTTCATCAGGAATGTTTTGGCTTTGAGTTCTTAGCCCATTTTTCTTTCATGTAAATTCATGAACGACCTCATTGAGTTCCATGAAAAAGCTGTCATGATTTTCTTAGCAGCACAATGAATATATATCAATTTGGGAAGAACCGACATCTTTTATAATATTTAGTTTTTTGACAGGAGCAATTCCTGACAGAAATGTGTTTAAGTTTCCCTTTATGCTGGATTTTCTCATTTCTCCTTTCAGTTTAGTTCATTTGCTTTTGTACATTGAAGTTTTGTTATTAGGCTTACCAGGTATCATACATATATATATATATATATATAAAAGACTTTTTCTCCCTGGTGAGTTGAATTGTTAACCATTGTGAAGTGACTGTCTTCTTAAGATCTTTTGCCTTAAAAGTACATTTTATCTGTTATTAATACAGCTGTACAGCTGTACCAGATTCTCTTCATTAGTTTTTCCATGGTACCCTTTTTTCCCCCCAATCCTTTTACTGTCAGACTTACATATTTAGTTGGATTTTGCTCTTTTACCAATTGGATACTCCTGTCCTTTACATGGAACATTTACATTTAATAGAATTACTGACATATTTGGATATTTGAGCTATTTTCTTTATTGTGTTTACTAATATATATTATTAATTGGTTTCCTCATATTCAGTCCACTTGAATTCCTGTTTATTTTAAATACATTGTGGGCTTGGTTTGCTAATATTTTGTTTAGAATTTTTCCATCTATGTTCATGAGTAAAGATTTGCCTGTAATTTTCCTTTCTTATATATATTGTTCTTGTCTAGTTTGGATATCAAGGTTATACTGTTTTCAGAAAGACTAATAGTGTTCTACTTTTCCAGTTACCTATATAATTTTACAGAAGGTTGGAATCAGTTTTCTTAAATGTTTGGGAGGTCACACTGTAAAATCCCCTTGGCCAGGTATTTTCTCAGTGGAAGGATTTTAAATAATGGACCAAATTTCTCTATGATTTTAGGCATTAGTGATGTCATCCATTCACATTACATTCTACCATTAGATTTTTCTAGATTCAATTTTGGTAAGCCTTTTTTTTTTTAAGAAATTGTCCATTTCTTCTAGGTTTTCAAATAAAACTACTCAGGATAATCTCTTTATAATGTCTGCTGCATCTACATTATATCCCTTCTTTCTCTTTTTTTTCCCCTCAAATAATCTTGCTGTAGATTTGTTAGTCTTTAACTAAATTTTTGGGTTTTTAAAAATTATCTTGGGCTTCCCTGGTGGCTCGGTGGTAAAGAATCCACCTGCCAAAGCAGGATACACAGGTTTGATCCCTGGTCCAGGAAGATCCCACATGTGTAAGCCCATGTGCCACAACTATTGAGCCTGTGCTCCAGCGCCCAGGAGGCGCAGCTACTGCAGCCCGAGTGCCTTAGAATGAATGCCCCACACTAGATAAGCCACCACAATGAGAAGCCCGCGCCCCACAACTAGAAAGTAGCCCCCACCTGCCGCAACTGGAGACTAGCCCGCCCAGCAATGAAGACCTAGCACAGCAAAAAAAAAAGAAACTCTCTATTGAATCTTTGTTTTAATAGCATTAATTTCTGTTATTTCTTGCCTTCTATTTCTTTTGAGGGTTTTTTTAATTTTTTACTTAAAAGCTGGATAGTCAGCTCACTGAATCTTTTTCCTTTTTAAACATGATATGATGTAAGTTTTGCACCAATGTAAGTTATGTATCCTATAAATTAAAATTCAGTCCTAAATTATTTTCTAATTTTATGTTAAGATTTCTTCTTAAGCCCATAAGGTTTAAGTGTGTTTTTAAGTTTTCAAATGAATATGTGTTATATATTATCTTCTTGTTAATTTCTAGCTTAACCGTACCATGCTCAAGCATGAACTCTTCGTGATACAGATTCTTTCAAATTTGCTGGTTTGGCACGGTGGTTAAATTTTTGGAAGTGTTTCATGAATGCTTTCAAAGAATGTGAATTATCAATATTGTGAAAATGACTATACTACCAAATGCAATCTATAGATTCAATGCAATCCCTATCAAATTACCAATGGCATTTTTCACAGAACTAGAACAAAACATATTACAATTTGTATGGAAACACAAAAGACCCTGAATAGCCAAAGCAGTCTTGAGAAAGAAGAATGGAGCTGGAGTAATCAACTTCCTGACTTCAGACTATACCACAAAGCTACAGTCATCAAGAGAGTATGTACTGGTACAAAGACAGAAATATAGACCAATGGAACAAGATAGAAAGCCCAGAGACACACCCACACACCTTATCTTTGACAAAGGAAGCAAGAATATACAATGAGGAAAAGATAGTCTCTTCAATAAGTGGTGTTGGGAACACTGGACAGCTACATGTAAAAGAATGAAATTAGACACTTCCTAATAACATGCACAAAGAAAAACTCAGAATGGTGTAAAGACCTAAATGTAAGACCAGAAACTATAAAACCTTAGAGGAAAAAACAGGCAGAACACTGTAGGACATAAATCACAGCAAGATCCTCTGACTCACCTCCTAGAATAATGGAAATAAAAGCAAAAATAAACAAGTGGGACCTAATTAAACTTAGCAGCTTTTGCATAGCAAAGGAAACTACAGACAAGGTGAAAAGACAGCCCTCAGAATGGGAGAAAATAATAGCAAATGAAACAACTGACAAAGGATTATTTTCCAAATAAACAAACAACCCAGTCAAAAAGTGGACAAAAAACCTAAACAGACCTTTAGGTGGTTTAATCGCTAAGTCGTGTCTGACCCTTGAGACTCCATGGATTGTAGCCCAATAGGCTCCTATGTCCATGGGATTTCCCAGGCAAGAATACTGGAGTGGGTTACCATTTCCGTCTCCAGGGGATGGAACCTGGGTCTCCAGCATTGCAGGTGGAGCCACCATCTGAGCCACCAGGGAAGCCTTTAGCCACTAGCCATATGTGGCTTTTAAAACTTTAAATGGCATTTAAAAATTCACTTCTTTTTGCACTAGCCACATTTCAAGTGCTCAACAGCTACATATGGCTAGAGGCTATCCTAGTGGACAGCACAGATACAGAACATTTTATTCTTCACAGAAAGTTCTATTACATGGATCTAGAGTGTAGGATAAGAGGGAAAAGGATAACATTAGAAAGGAAGGAAGGATATGGATAGGCAGAAAATAGAAAAGGAAAGAGGGAAGAGAAAAGGTCAGCAACCAAACCCCAGGCACTACAGATGTCAAGGATGGAAACATGAGAAAGAGTAGAGTCATGAAGATGGGTGGTCAAGTGAGGTGGAGGCAAACCAGAAAGAAGTTAATCCTGGAGGCCAAATGAATGAAGCATTTGAAGAGGTAATGATCAGCTATAGGAAATACTGCTGAGAAATCAAATAAGCTGACATCTAAAACTGACCACTGTATTTGGTAAAATGGAGGTCTCTGGTACCTTGAAAAGGTCTCAGTGTCATGATGGGGCCAAAGTCAAGAGTCCAGTGACTCTGAGGCAGAGTCCAGTGGGTTGAAGAGAGAATGGGAGGAGAATATGACAAGGAACAGGGATATTATTTTCAAGTTTTGTTATAGAGGGATACAAAGGAATTGATCTATAGCTGGAGGGATCCATGAGGACACATGATCATTTGTTAAAATATGAGAAGCTATTACAACTTAACCTACTTGAAAATTAAACACAGGAAAACCTTTTAGTCCATTATTCAATTACAATGTACATGGTTGAGTTTACCATACTGTTCATACTTCACTATCATTTTTCAACTAAATGTTCTTTCACAGTCTTAATCAGGTAACTAGCCACTGATTTTTTCTTTTCCTTCTTGCTTTTCTTTGTATGGGTTAGAGGAGGATATTGCAAAGATAAAAGCTAGATTTTTCACTGACTTTCAAGTTCAAAACATGTCTGTGTCAGTAATTTTTTTCAGACTGAGAATTTTTAAAGCCTAAGCTGAATGTTTAATGGAACTCACATAAGATTACATATAAATGGTATTCAAAACTGTGATTCTAATCTTGTTAATTTTATTTTTTTAATCAAAAGGGGTTTTTTCCACTTAGAAACAGTAGCATATTTTTTCCTGTGACAACATCAAAACCAAATCAGCATCTAAAGAAAAGTTCTAGGTTTTCTGAATTAAAAAAAAAAAAATCCTAGGAGATTTTCCCTTAGAAACAAAATGAGGGGAAAAAACCTAAACAAATGTTAAATATGTAAAGACATTTGAAATTTAAAAGGTTAAATAGTAAAATTTTAAATTTTTGTTTCTTCATGTTTATAAATTTTTGAACCAGCCCACAGATACAGAATTTAAATGTATTTTTACAAAAAAAACTATACCTTCACCATATTCATGATAAAAGCTATAAAATAGGGTATATTGATAAATTAATGGGACAGTGGTAAAGCAAAAAGGTATAAAAAGTTCCTATGTTATATATCTTTCTGGATATGGTAAACTTGAAATAAATAATTTAAATATAAATCTTAAGGATAAAGAAATTGGGTTTTGAACATCTAATACTTACCATGCAAACTGTTATCAATTTCAATATTTTCTGATATCATTGAATTGTTTGTGCTGTAGCTCAGACCAAGAACCATTTGAAGGTCTGAGAGATTCAGTCGGGCTGTAAGCTCACCACTTCTATCTCCAACCTACAACCACAAGCATTTATTTATATATTTAGAGTAGTATTTAAAGTAAAGAATGGTGAAGATTAGTTGAAAATATTGTGAACCTAAAACTGGAAGAAAATATGGAGAAATGAAAATAGTTATTTTAGAATTATAATACTATGAATGAAATGGTTTTTTCCATTAATACTATTTTAAAGAAGAAAGAAAAGGAAAGTTTCTAAACTATGGCAGTAGGACCGATGAATATATTCTATCAACTCTTCTCTAAATATTAGACTGCTCTCAATCTCTGTGATCAATTAAATAATAATGTAGGTTATTCTGTGACATGTTAACTTGGCATCGCATGAATAAAATTTCCTTATAATATTTATTTCCTTACTGTAGTAGCAGTATTAAACCAGCACTAGACATTACACTAGGCACTTTTATATACTTTCTCTCTAATCCTTATAACCATTTGCAAAGCAGTTATTATTTCCATTTTACAGATGAAAGAAATGATGCTCAGAAAAGGTTTCCAAGCTCAAAAAGCCAGCAAATGGCAGAATTGTAACAGGAACCAGTCCTTGATTCTAAAAGCCATCTTCCTCCTTTCATACCATGCTACTTTTCCACAAAGGGATGGGGACAGTAGAGATAGGTCAGTAATCCTCTCACTCCTCTATCCTACATCAAGGCCAGTGCAAACATACCTCTGATCTGTATCTTAAAATGCTTTCAGTTCTTATGCCTAGAGAACAATATATAATTAAATTTATTACTCAGCCATATAGCAGGATCCTAGAGAAATAATAGGGCTGCAGATCTGTGAATCACAGTAGCACAGATAAGCACAGATAACCATTTTTTAGTTTCATACCTCTCTTGAAATTTCCAAGTGTTTTTCAGCAAAATGCATCGCTCGGTCATGATTTCCTAGAGCTGTGTATGCATTTCCTAAGCTCCAACATGCTCTTCCTTCACCAATTCTACAAAATAATTCAAAGTTAACATACAGTTATCTGAAAGGAAGTCGGTGTGAAGAATAAAATCAAGTAGTAATTAAAAGTATAGAACAATTCTTTGAATTTATTTGGTCTTTCTTATAAACAACAAACTATCATAATACTAGAGATATACAGTTGGCCTGCTTCAGGTTATGCATCTGGGGATTCAACCATGATCTGAGAAACTCCTGGATATGGAGGGCCGGTTGTACTACAGCATTTTACACAAGAGGCTTGAGTCTCCATGGCTTTTGGTATCAACAGGGGTCCTGGAATCTTAACCACCATAGATATCAAGGGACAACTGTGTTAAAATATCCAGATAATACTGAACTCAGAGTCAAGTTTTAAAATGGACAAGATTTTTTTTTTAAACATGTAGTATATTATAAATAAAGTCTCAGGGATAGGTCTTGTAATTCAACTACCCCATTTTCTTTCTATGATAGCCTTACTGGGTAATCACTCACCACGAGGAAGACAGAACTCACTACCTCTTGAATTAGCATACTTCATTTTGAATAAGTATATAGAATTTTTCACACTGAAATAAAAATCTATCCTGTTTAAAGCAAATGTCAGAAACTAAAGTCCTGTACAAATATTCTGTTTTTCCATATAGTTAAAAAAAAAAAAGAATTAGCCATCAACATTTAAAAATCAGAATATTTTATATAAAACTCAGAATTCCTCCCTTCTCTTGAAAAAAGAGGTGGCTTTGGATCCTCATTCCTGGCCTGCGACACTTAGCTGGAGTGAAATAGCAGCTGTCCCCTTAACATTAGGAGTAATATCGAATTTCACCACAATTTTCCACACTGATCTAGTCAGGAGGACCTTTGCAGGCATGTGAGTTTGTGACCTACTTGGTTCAAGATTACAGGGAACCAGTCAAATCCTCTAATATGTGCTAGCCCTTCAAAACATGCTAGCATACAGAGAATGCTACTGAAACAGACAAGATACTTTATAAAGAAATTAAAAAGAAAAGCAAACCAAAAAAGAAACAAAGGAAAAAGTCTAGGGATTCAACAATATATTGTATCATAACAACAATAAAAAGGTGTAGAACTTACCTATCATTAAGCTCTTGAGCAATTGTTAAGTGCTTCAGATGATAATCAATGGCCTTCTCATAGTCTTGAAGTAAAGTATATGTGTTTCCAAGACTGTAGCAAGACTGTGCTTCTATAGCTCTGTCTTTAAGCTGGCGAGCCAATAGTAGAGTCTTTCTGAAAAAAGAAATTAATTCTTACATAAAGATCATTTTTATTATTGGCTATAGTAAACATAAAATAAAACTCACTTTTCCTCCTGCCTTTAAAGTAAATCCACTTTAGGGCCTAATACCCCATACTTTCTCCACTACTTCTAGGTAAAATGAAAAGACGTTCTTGAAACACAAAAAACAAATCCAGATTTTTAGAATAAATATAAGAGTCCTATTAATTCCCCAGATAAAAGAAGAATTGATGCATGAGATCAAGTGCCTCTAAAGATTAACAGTATTTTTAACATTTAAAAAAACCTTTCCCTGTTGCCAAAGAATTGATGCTTTTGAACTGTGGTGTTGGAGAAGACTCTTGAGAGTCCCTTGGACTGCAAGGAGATCCAACCAGTCCATCCTAAAGGAGATCAGTCCTGAATATTCATTGGAAGGACTGGTGTTGAAGCTGAAACTCCAATATTTTGGCCACCTGATGTGAAGAGCTGCCTCAACTGAAAAGACCCTGATGCTGGGAAAGACTGAAGGCCCAAGTAGAAGGAGACAACAGAGGATGAGATGGTCGGATGGCATCACCGACTTAATGGCAATGAGTTTGAGTAAACTCCGGGCATGGGTGATGGAGGGAGGCCTGGTGTGCTGCAGTCCATGGGGTCACAACTGAGCGCCTGAACTGAACTTCCCTGTTGCAGTGCAATACCATTAAGTCACTTTGTCTCCATACATCATACTGTTGCCTTTACATTTTGTCAAAACTGAAAACACTTAATGTAAATTGCTTTGTATAGGCCATAAGTCACCAATTCATGAAAAATATTAAATGCCGCATTTAAATATTAACCAAACTCGACCTTGTGGAATCACCAATGAGAAGCCAGTGCAGTAGTTAAGAGCATGGGCCGTAGAGCCAGGCTGACTGGGTTCAAATCCCAGCTTTGTGAGTTAGTACATCTGTAACTGGGACAAGTCACTCACCCTCTCTATGGACTAGTTTCCTCGAATGTAAAAAATAGGTTTTGTTAGGATTAAATGAATTAGTATATATAATGTGCTTAGCATAGCATCTTGCTCCCAGTAGAAGCTAATAAATGTTAGTGTTTTGTTATTATTCTCATCAGTGCTTCAATCTACAGATGCTTTTGGAGCCAATAATATAAATGACTCTTTCCTATAATTTCTGCCAAACACTATAAATACTTCATATCATTATAACTATATGAAAAATAAGTATATGATAATGTGATAGTTTTATTAAGCAAACAAACCTGAAATTATGTATTTAATGATGATACTTTCAAATTTGTCACCCAGCAAGGCTACACACTTACTCTAACCTTGCCTGTCCTCACAAACATTTTTGGAAGACTTTTGGAATTGTCTTCTGACCCTGTGGCACAATCCTTTCTGGCATATGGTTATCCTTTGAGAATACAGTTAATTTGAAAATGGTTGGAAGTCTTTCTATAACCAAACTCTGTTACTAAAGTAGCTTTACCGACTACTGTTTCTATCCTTTCTATTATAGACCTATAAAATTAAGATAGTTTTCCAGTGTGGCTCTGAAAACAATTCCAAAGAAGAGTTCCAAAAATATTTTTAACCAATATTTATGTAATATGTATGAAGTTCTGAGTTCTCCTTGCTTGGGGGTGTGTGGGGCAGGAGTAAGTTTCATTACTTTATACTCATGCTTCTTTAGTTAAACAGCCACCATCTCTACTTTCTTACAGAACTTTTCAGTATTTAATACAAATACATCATTGTTAAGACTTTTCTATGTCTTTTGGATTTAAAATAGAAGAAACTTTTATATTTAAAATCAAAATATATACTCCTTGTATAGTGATGTATTTTATTTAGAAGGTTATTTCACATCTAACTAGTCAACCAACAAATACCAACCATTAGTTGAAGTTTAAATGGGATGACATTCTAGTTTTTAACATGGACCTAAAGCAATTTTACTTTTTTTTTTAGATGATAAACTTTCCAGATCTGTCTCACATTAGATTTTTTAACAAAATATAAATCAGTCACTGTGTCTTTGGTTCAGTCATATTGGCTTCTGCCTAAGGCCTGTATGGACCTTCAATTCCCACTAATTAAAGAAAACACCAAACAATCTAGAAAGCAAAGATCAGGCAAAATGAAGCAGTCCAAACTTTGCTATCATGTATGTTTCAAGCCTACCAATAGCTTAAAAAGACTCTGTCTCAGAAGAAGCTGGGAGTGCTCCTCAAGTGAACAGGGCCTCAGCTTAAAGAGAGAACCAAAGATAGGCAGAGAGGGTGGGAGAACTCGATAAGATGGTAGGATGAGGTGGGGGACATTCAGCAACTGCTGGAGGAAACCGGGGCATCTGTTTGTTACCAGGCTTTCATGTGGCCTCTCTGCAAACCCATCATTGGTGGTGGGGGAGCATGTAAATATATACACCATACATGCTGAATCAGTGTAAAAGACTTCAAATGTTTAGAATGTCGTTGAAAACAGTTTTAAAGATAAAAACTAATAAAAATATAAAGGGGCTACGCTGCTGCTACTAACTGTTAACAATAATACGTATCGAGCACTGTGTGCCAAGTACTGTGCTAAATAAGTGCTTAATATAGTCTTTAATTCAGTCCTCATAACAATCCCCAAAGCAAAGTATTGATATCTTTGATTACAGATGAGAAGGCTGAGACTTAGAGAGCCAAAGGTCCTGCTGCTTAAATGCACCAAAAAAGCCATAAACCCAAAGCCTATGATTTATTGGACTGCATAACTAACCATTTTACATTTATCTACAGAAATATTAGACTAACTTGTAGTATTCAGAGGCAGTTTCAAATTCACCAAGAAATATATATGCATTTCCAAGGTTGCTGTATGCTCTTCTTTCAGCTGCTTTATCTCCAAATTCTTTCGCAATAAGGAGACGCTGAAACAGAAAGTTTTAATTAGATAAAACTAAAGAAAGTCTGAAAGCTGTTCAAAACACTGATGAAGAAAATGATCTGCTCCAAAGCTTTACTGTACCTGTTCATGAGCTATAACTGCATCCCTGAAGTTGCCAAGGAGGTAATGCGTGTTTCCAAGATTTCCAAAGGCACGTCCTTGGGCTGCTCGGTCACCCAAAGCAGTTACTAGTGATAAGTTTTCCCTAAGTTGTAACAAAGAGTTTTTAAAAAACAAACAAACAAACAAGGTTGAGAAAACCATTTATTGATTTTCATTTACAAATCGAATTTTTTCTTTTTTTTTTTTACGGGCGGGAGTAGTCTGAATTGGGTTATGAGGCCCCCACGCAGGGTACCTCACCTCAGCCACTGAACTCACTTCGCTGGCAGTGAGTCTGTTCCAAACTCTGGCTAAGGAGGCATCCGCCAGGACCCTCTGCAAGGGCGGGGTCCATAGCACCTCCTGCCCAGTCTGCCCTTGTGCGCGTGTAGCCCCGTTCTCTGGGAACTCACCTCCCCAAAGCTCAGGGAAGGCCCTTTTAGGGCCGCTCTATGGCCCTAGTCCCAGACCTTCCCAAGGGACATGGGATAGAGTGACTAAGAGCACTCAGCTCCTAGCCCCACTGATGAGCTTCTCTACAAATTGAATTCTTTATAGGAAAAAAAATGTAAATAAGCTTACAGCCGTAATGTGCCAGGTTTTAATGATATGTCTGTGCTGGAGGGTGGCTACAGGAAATAACTGGGAATATTTTACTCAACCATTCAGGTAGGTTTCTTCTCAGAGTCCAGGACAGAGTAATCTTAGAACCCGTACAGCTAAGAAGTTTTATGAAAGTCTGTTGATAAAAGACTCCGAATAACCCTAGACTCACTACTGATATTTCTTATTTGTACCACTAAGTGGCACTGGTCTGCAGTTTAAATGAAAGTTTTCCTGGGGAGGGAGGAGATTACGACTAATAGAACACTATAACATTTTAGTAGCAACTTGATGGTTTATTTTACTTACTAATGATTTTAAAATGTCTGCCAAACTTAAAAACTTTACTACTGTCTGAGGTGGACCACATGACTGCATCAGGGCTACTCACTCATAATAATCCACAGCTGCCTGCAGAGCATTTCTTACTTCTTCTGGGAATTCTCCTACATCCTGAGGACCAGGGCAGCCAAAACTTTTCCCTTTAGCATGATACACATTTCCAAGATTGTAAAGTGCTCTTGCTTCTCCCACCTAGATGAAGGTATCAGCAGTTTACATTTTGAAATCCGAGGCCAGTATTACAGTGCTTATCACATATACTTATTTGTAACATCCTTGATATTACGGTCAAGAGAAAAAAATGTTTACATCAGCCATTCATACAGAACCACAAAACATATGACCATGTATGAGAAAGAAGGACCTCTTACTATTTCTTTTTCTCATCTATTAAAAATTTTTTTTGTTTCTCTTCTCTCATTTTCCTATACTTTCTTTTTGGTATTAACTTTTAGATAAACTACAGAATAATTAAATAGGATTAAAACACAAAGCAATTTCAATGAAAACATTTGGCCTACCATCTAATGTTTCCTCATTACCTTGTCATTAAGCTCTCTGGAAATATCCAGGTGTCGCTGACAACAAACTATAGCTTCATCAAAATTCCCAAGAACTTTTAAAGTATTTCCCAGATTACCACTAGCTTTAGCTTCCCCCAACTGGTCTCCAATAGTCCTGGGGTTTAAAGAAAAGAAAACAGTGTGTTAAAATATAAACCAGCCAGAATACAATTTTCCCTAGAGAACAGATGACATGCTTAAGGTAAGACTCATTATTCTTGAAACCTACTTTAAATAAAAATTTTAAACTTACATTTCTGTATTTAAATATAATTTTAATTCACTTAATTAAACTCTAACATCGTTTCACCACTATTCATTTACTTAATTAAACTGTGTTCAGCCTAAAGATTAGTTTTAAAACGCAACAGAATATGAGATGGCTGGATGGCATCACTGACTCGAAGGACGTGAGTCTGGGTGAACTCTGGGAGTTGGTGATGGACAGGGAGGCCTGGCATGCTGTGATTCATGGGGTTGCAAAGAGTCGGACACGACTGAGTGACTGAACTGAACTGAACTGCTAATGAATTAAAACTCATTAAATGTACTATTCGTTTTTTTAACTGAATGAAAAAATTTTTGAAGTAACAGTTAATTTAGGGAGAAAGTATGAAAAAGCTTAAATTAATTACCTTGCAAGAGTTAAATCATGATGATGGTATTCTAGTGCTTTGGCATAATCATGCAAATAGAAATAAGCATTGCCCAGCTGGCTGTAAATAGCGCTAAGAGTTTTTAAGTCTTCAGTTCCGACTTGAACTGCAGCTTCAAAGAATGACACACCAGCACGGCAGTCTCCAGATTTACACAGACGCTCCCCTTCCAAGGCCAGTTCGAGGCAAGAGGCTTCCATTCTATAAAATTATATAGGACAGACATTCACAACATTACATTACAACTGCATCACAGTGTCTTTTAACTTCCAGCAATACAATTTCAACGTGGACTGCGGCAATTCTTGGTTACAACAGCTGCCTCTACAACTGAAGTATATACACACTATTGATAAAACAGTAAACTTTTATAGCAAAAGCTAATCTGCCTATTCAAATGTCTCTCAACCACAAAGGTCTTTTTTTGACAGGAAGTAGGATTTATTGGTGGGCATGAGTGAGGAGGGGACAGCACCAGGGCTCTCATGAGTGCAGGGCCCGCCATTTGTTCAGAAAGCTGCGATCAGGGATGCACTTGGCCTCACAGCCATCTGGGATAAGCCACTTTCCTGCCACCGTGTTTTCAAATTCATCTACATTAAACTTAGTAAATCCCCACTCCTGGGGAGATGTGGATCTTCTGGTGGCCAGAAAACTTGAATTTGGCTCTGCAGAGAGCCTCAATCACATGCTCCTTGCTCTGCAGCTTGGTGCAGATGGACGTTATGACTTGGCCAACATGGACCGCGGCCACTGTGCCCTGGGGCTTTCCAAAGGCACTCTGCACACCTGTCTGGAGCCAAGACTGGGGACAGCATGCCAGTCATGAGTGTCCACTGGAAAGGGGTGTCTCCAAGGTGCCTTAGGACAACCTGGAGAGCAACAGGCTGCATACACTATGGAGGAGGGTGCTGAGGCAGCCACTGCACACTGGGCCCCCGTGGGGAGAAGAGCACAGGAGGTCTTTTTTATAGGACAGCTGAACATCTCTATATGGAGCTGATGAAATAAAATTCACATTTTATGACAAGAGGAGGAAGACTTAAATAAAAATTTTCTTCTGCTCATTTGGCCTCCTTCCTCCCCTTTTGGGTGTGTTGCGCATCTGCATTAACCAGACCTCCTTAGGAGATAAGATTCCTTCTCAATCTCATCAGGGGTCACAACGACCCCTTAGGAGGTCTTGTAAGGAGCCACAGTGGTCCATTACTCATTTCTTGCTTTGTACAGGTAGATGTGGATTGTGAAAAATGTCAGTAATATGTCATCTAATGTACAGTGCTTGGATCTCAAAGGGGCAGAGCAATTCTCCAAGCTTTCTGAGAGGTGTTCCCAGGTTATAATCCTCAATTTGGCTTGAATAAAATATTTCATTTCTTTCTTAGATCCATTGATTACTTTTTTTTTTTTTTTTTTGTCAACAGAGCTCATTCTAATTGGCTAACCGAGAGCAACCTGTTTTACCAATGAGAGAATCTAAAATAGTGTTTCCTAAGCTGTTCTGAGTTATGGCAGACTAACGGGCTTTCTGGGAGTTTGGGGAGAAAAGGAATGCCTGTGGAGGAGAAGTCCTTTAAGTAATACTCTTCTCTATCCAGGTATGCAGGTGATCTACTCAGCCCCTCCAACCACACATCTCTACGTCATACTCAGGTGAACTCTCATATGCGTGCAGGCACGCACACGCGCGCACACACACACACACTCCTTCCTTGTCTTACCACCACAGGATCACCTATACTGTAGAAAAATAGAAGAGCAAAATATCTTCAGGTACAAGGTACATTTCCATGAAAGAAGTGTTAAGAAACCTTATGTTATAAAGCAATGATTTAAAGATTTGCAGAAATTCTAATTCTCAAAGTCTGTCACTAAATTTTAAAAGCCAGAAGAATTAAGTTACTATAAATATATCTAAGAGAAAAAACACCAATACTTCCAATTCCAATCCTACACTTTAGTAGGTGCTCTTTACCAAAGTTGCCATGGTGGGTCTTCAACATTTTCATGATTTCTGCCATTCACTTAAATGTATTTCTGTATTTGGCAAATTCCTTTCAATTGGCACGTGCCATTAACTGGCTTCTCTGGTGGCTCAGACAGTAAAGAATCCGCCTGCAACGCAGGAGACCTGGGTTCAGTCCCGGGTTGGGAAGATCCCCTGGAGGAGGGCATGGCAACCCACTCCAGTATTCTCACCTGGAGAATCCCCATGGACAGAGGGGCCTGGTGGGTTGCAGTCCATGGGGTTGCAGAGAGTAGGACATGACTCAGTGACTAAGCACAGCACATTAAAAAAAAAAAAAAATCTAGCTTCATCTAAAGCAGTATCCATGAAATTGAGTTTGATGTGATACTCACTTTTCTAATGCACGTCAGAACAAATACGTAACTATTAAGACAGGGCGCTCAGGGCTGGTGCACTGGGATGACCCTGAGGGATGGGATGGGGAGGGAGATGGGTGGGAGGTTCAGGATGGGGAACACATGTACACCCATGGCTGATTCATGTGAATGTATGGCAAAAACCACCACAATATTGTAAAGTCATTAGCCTCCAATTAAAAAAAAAAAAGTGAGTGAAATAAACTTAGGTACTACCAGTGGCATACCACCACCCTTTGGAAGACTCTGATTTAGCTCATCAAGCATTTTAATTTTTAGAGCAGCACTAAATTACTTCTTACTAGAATTGTCTTTGAGCAAGTCTACAGGAGTGGTGGTTCTTGATCCCGGCTGCACAATAGTGGAGCTCACATGGAGCACTTGTTAAAACTCAACTCTGGGTCCCACTCCCCTGGGCATGAGGTATGCCCTCAGAATTGTTTAAAAGCTCCCAGGTAATTCCATGTACAGGTTTGAGAATCACTCCTGTAACAGGAAATGTGAATTAAACCACCACTCACCCTAAACTCATTGAAATATGATTACACTCTGTATTTTTTGTAGCAGATCAATTAATACATTTCTTCAGGTGCTGTCTTTTAGCCTATAAAATTTCAAGGATCCTTAGAGTCATAAATTAAAATAGGGTTGTAAGAGTGGAAAATAAATCAGATGAAGCTAGATGAAAAATCTAGACTAACAGAGCCAAAGGTTCAAAGCAGAATTCTCACTCAGAATAAGTAGATGAAACTAGTCATCTCTGAGGTAATTTTTAAGTTTTATATCCAAGTGTCTTTTTTTTTTTAATAATTTAGCCAAAGGCTAAACTGCTTATTCACAGTTAGACTAGTGACTTCACCCTCACTTTATAAATCAAGGTAAAATAATGCAAGTTAACCTCTTTTTAATATTTTGCTTTAACATTAGACTAGGAATGGGGTGGGGAGAGATAAAGCACATAGAAAAATAAATTAGTTTACTAGAAATCTTAAATTGCTGTTTTATATTTCTTTATAGGTCACTTCAAATTAATGAAGCCTATTTTTGTCTTTTACAAGTGAAAACTTCCCTTTATTTTTGAATATGAAAGAATTCATAAAAAAGATTACTTTTGTTTAAGGTCTTATGAGGTTACTGGTGTATCGCATGTGTGAAGAGAAATGAGTCAGCAAAAGATTAATATGTAAAAATGTGGTTTTATCAAAGGCTTCTTTTGCCAGACTTGGTACTTGAGCTAGTTATCTTTATTTGTCTAAATACTGAAACCACTGAACTTCCAAAAATTACCATGGGGGAAAAATTGGAAAAGACATTTTTACACATAAAATACATTACTGTTTCTATTAACAAATTTTAAGCATAATACCAATTATGGAAAAAGTTATATGTTGAGCAATTTCACCACTAGGAGTTTATTTTAAAGCTACATCAATACAAATTTAAAAGGATGGTCACAGAAGCGAAAACCCACAAACAGTTTAAACGCCCATCAACAGAGTATTGGTTTAAGAAATTACATGCCACCATATGACAGAATGCTAGTGACGGCACACGGCTTCACCCAGCGGGAGAGAGACTGTAGTCACCTGCGGAACCACCAACCCAGGATGATTAGGTTGCTGGCCAGGAAATTAATAAAAGACGAGGCTATTGAAACAAATTTATTTTTAAAGCAGGACAAAAAAAATTAACATAAAAATTTCTCTGCCATTTGAGCCACTGCCTCGTGCACTCTGTATCTGCATGACACATTAACCGGGTCCCCTAGAAGACACGGGAACACCTACTTGCCCCCCACCCCCAGAAGGCAATTACTCCTGGAGCTAGCACATAGCTCCTTAAGAGAAAACTTTTTTCTCAATCCTGTAAGGGGTCACCATAGTCCACTACTCACCTTGTTGGATGATGTGAACTGTCAACATGCTACTTGGATGTAAAACTCTCCTTGTCTCAAAAACTTGTATTACTGTGCCTTGACTTCTCAGGCAGAGTAGTCCTTAAAGCTTTCTGAAAGACTGTCTCCAGGGTTATAATCCTCCAGTTAGCACAAAAAATTTCCCTTTCCTTCTAAGATTGACTAGTGATTAACTTTTTTGTCAGAACTATTCAAATATAGGATGTGTAAAAATTGGAAGTTAGTAACAGTATATCCATATAAAACAGAGAAGCATCTTCTTCAAATACATATCTTCACCACAAATATTTGATGTTCTGAACTTAAATTTATACAACATTATAATGGAACCATCAATCCAAATGCTGTTGTATCTCACAAAACTTAACTATAAGGCTGAATGGCATCCTAAGAATTACAAATTTTCTAAAAGGTATTTTACATAATTCTCATTGGAAACAGTGATAGCTACCTGGAAGCCTGCTGGCTACACCGCCGTCCTTAAAGGTGAGACTGCCCTACAGGACAATCTACCTTAGAAAATCATTTCAGTAACAAATGCTCAAAATAAAGCTCCAACTCTCTAGCTTATGAGTTTATTTTGACATATAGTATAGTTCCGATATGTTTTATTGGAAAAGAAGTCAATGTTCTGGCAAAGTCTCCAACACCTCAAATATAGCTAATTGCAAAATAGCGAAGGAAGGTTGGTTTATAAATTTTTTAGAAGATCATTAAATAGTAACAGAGAAAGTAATTTCATATCCTCTCTGTCTCTATGAGAGAATACAATTACTTCATCTGTTTACCAGTTGGGTTGAAAACAAAGAACATACGAAGACTAGAAGACAAGCCAGGAAAATATCTGTCCATTAAAATATATCCCACATATAAAGTTTTCTTTTCATTCTTCCTAATGGCCCACTGAATTATATAATCAAAAAAAAGTACATTTCTAGTAAGTATAAAGACAGCACTACTATCTTTGACTGAAATGTTTACATTTTTGTCAACAGATTGAACATTTCAGCTTTAAATCTTCATCTTCTGCACAATCTCACATCTTTTCAACTTATTTTAACTTTTATATTTTATTATTTTTCACTTTTCTCCTACAACTTGATTTTTTTCTTTACATCCTTCTTTCTGGTTTCTTGTGTTTACAGTGTATCAATGAAAGCAAAAGAGGATTAAAATCTTGATGCTATATTAAAAAAATTAATAGCCAGTTCTGTCCAAATCTGACTTCCCTTCAAAGACTTACACACTAATTAAGAATAAATGCTGGGATTCAGGACTTAAGATCAAAGCAAGAGTGCCCTGCACCTTCTCCACTGTGCTGTCTCCTGTGGCTGTCGACTGGCTCACTGTGGCCCCTAGTTCCACCTTCCACGTGTTTTAATTGGGCAGAGATCCTTTTATCACCAGTCCTAGCTGCCATAAACAATTTTCATCTGTCCAGTCTACCACATATATCGAGTTATTCTAGTTTACTTTGTCAAAGGGAAAGCGCAAAACTATCTTGCGTTAAATTTAAATTCTGATCAGTAACTTAGTTTTAAAAGTGATTATTCTATACATTATAATAAATTTCATCCTCAAAATGATGCTGTGAGATGGGAATTATTATAGAAGGAGAAAATGATGCTCAGTGACCTGCTTAAGATCATATGATGGCAAAGCTGAGAGGTGCAATCCTGTCTTTGTCTCCAAATCCAGTGTTCTTTCCACCACTCCACATTACCTCAAACTATTCTTCAGAAAGAATATTATTAATAATTATATTTATCTAGCAAAATTGAAAAAGTCAATACTAAAATTGCATTCCTTCACAACTTAATTGCAATAGCCTAATTTTTATATTAAAGTATTGAAATGTTTTTCTTCAAAGTAACAAGTATAAACAAGGAAATTTCTTTGTTTACTTATATTTTTACTTATATAATTTACTTATAAATTATATAAGTAAACAGTATAATTATATAAGTAAATAAAAATACTTATATTTCTTTGTTATACTTAAACAAGTATATAACAAGCTAAACAAAGAAATACAAAACTAGAGAAATTAATATAATGAACCTGATATATCTACCTTTCTATATCAACAATTACCAATATATGATACATTATCAATATATATTTCATCTTTACCTCCACCCTCACTCTACAACTTTTGAAGTAGATTCTAGAAAACATAGAATTTCATTTGTAAATATTTTGGTATGTACCTCTAAAAGATATGGAGTCACTTTCAAAAAATACAATCACAGTACTATTATCAATCCTAAAAATTTAATGACAGTTATTTAAAATCAGTTGAACACTTTTAAAAAGTTTAGAAACAAATCCTATTTTTCTGTCAGTCTCCATTTCTCTCTACCTTCATAAATAAGTTGCAAAATATTTCATAAAGCATTCTGATATCTCTTAGGAGGCTTCTTAGCATCTGAAGAATTATTCCATGTCAAAATTTACAAACACACTGTACCACAGAAACTCCTCCAGGGACAGACGAGGACCTCAATGAAAGAACCAGACGGATACAACAGTACATGCTAAGTGTTTACCAGAATAGAAAAACAACCTATACAAGGACATGACATCTAAAAACGGGATACAAACTATTACCTGCAGTTATATACTAATCCAGTCATATACAGAATGCTAATTTCACAGGACTGACAAAACCAGAGATTTGTTTGGTGTAGTCTTACTAAAAATAGTTAAAAGTTTTACATTTCTTTTATAGGTGAAGTCTTGTATCAATATATAACCATGTTTGACCTATGCTATATCATGAAAAACAATAAATCTAAGATCTTCCTATAGGCACAGGTATAATCCACTCCTCATCAATTGTTACAATATTAAAAACATGGAAATATATATACTACCATATGTAAAACAAATAGGCAATGGGAATTCGCTGAATGACTTAGGGAACTCAAACCAGGCCTCTGTAACAACCTATTTGGGGGGGGATGTGGTAGGAAGTGGGAGGGAAGTTCAAGAGGAAGGGGACACAGGTATACTATGGTTGACTCATGTTGATGTATGGCAGAAACCACCACAATATTGTAAAGCAATTATCCTTCAATTAAAAAGAAATTTTTTTAAAAAGTAAGCCACTCTTGAAACTATTTAGCAAGACAATAAACATCTTACTACATGTCTTATTAAACATTTTCAAGAGTGAACCATCAAGTTCATTTGATGGTTATATCCAATGAAATTCAAAGGACATTCCATCAAATGTGGTGCCAGACAACAAGCGAGGCATCATGGCTGCCCAAAGGGAGCCAATAGTCAAAGTAGGGAGTGGCAAAGGAGGAGGAGACAAACACATATAAACAGGTACACTGAATTTTAATATAGTTAGTGCTAAGAGAGAGAGATGCACAGGATATTTGCGCACAGAGAGGGCACTTAAAATATGGAGTTCAGAAACAGTTTCCAGAAGAATATTTTTGAGCTGAATTCCTAGATATTGAGTAGAATTAGCTAAACCAATAAAGTAGGAAGGGCATTCAGGTCATAGGGTGTAGCACGAGCAAGGGCACTGAGTCACATACAAGGAACAAGGTGAGGGATGGCAGGAAGTAAGGATGAAGGAACACGTAGAGGCCAGGTAATGCAAGCTCCTGTGTACTACATTAAGCATGGCCCTACCCTGCAAGTGACTAGAAGCCACCAAACAGATTATGCAGAGGTTGCATGATTAACTCTGTATCTGCAGACTGAGCCCTCTGGAGGCAAATTTAAAAGAGATTCCAAGAGGCCAGAACGGAGAATGGAGGGAGTCTGGAAGGAAGATGATGGGGGCCTGAACTTTCACAGTGGTGGAGAGAAGCCAGATGGATAGATGAATCTGAGCAGCATTTAGGAAGTAAAACTGGCAAGACTTCACACTAGACACAGAGGTTTCTGGAACTATGCCCCAGAGGGTAGAGCGAGAGCATTTCTATTAAAAATTCATTTAAATTATATTGAATATCTTCCATTTTCTTTCATTTGAAACTTTTAAATTTGCAATAAAAATGCCCTCAGCTTACCTAGATAAACTTTCTTGGCACCATGCCCTAACATGAACCATCTGCTCCAAAGCCAATGACAGTAAATCTCATTCTTTCCTATGCAAGTGCTAAGATACCTAAGGTTTGGTATCAAACATCTTCACTCATTAGGGATAAGAACGCTATTCAAAGCTAGAAGTTCTGATGTTTATTTAATATTAACTCAACAGTTTTGATAAGGAATCTATTAATATCTAATCACCTGATAATTAAGTCTTCCATTCTAATATTTGTATTTTACAGTTAAGAACAATGAGCATAACTTCCAAAATAAATGTTAAATAATGATGATATACATATTCTTGCTTTGCTCCTAAATGTCTCAGAAATGTCATTAATATTTTACCACTAAATATTAAACTGATTATTAGTTTATCATGTTTAGAAAGTACCCACCCATTCCAACATTAACACCCCTTTTCTTAAAAGCTCATTTATAAAAGATCACTATTTAAAAATTGTAACAAAAATTAGGTTGTTCAGCCAACCACACTACAAAATCTATCTTCTACCCTTGAAGATTTAGAAATATATTTCACTTTAATATCTGCATTATAAAAAGAGTAACAGAGTTTAAAATAACTAATCATAAACTCTTCCACAGAACATTAGCAAACAAACTATAGAATGTAATTGTTCTCTACTACCATTTCCCTATAGAAAGGATATAAAAACTTACTACAACCACAACAAAAAGAAAACACTGTTTAAAGGAGATACTAACTATGGCTAGTATATTTTCATATTTAAATTTCAAATGATCAGAGTTAAACACATGTTTAAATAAGTATTAAAATTACCCACTAAGAAAGCAGCAGTCTTACCTGTAACGAACATGAAAAGAATGGTCTTCTCTCATGCTTATCAAATTTTCCTCCATCGAGTCATATTATAAGCTGGGTATACTAAGAAATTATTTTATTTTGTGCCAATCCAGCTCTACAATGTAGAATTGCTGCAGAACATTGTCCGGTTAGTATATTAATGAGTTGGTGTTAATACATCCTAAGCTCCTGCTTCTTCTTTATTAATAATGAAAGGAGGTCAATGTCAGACAGCTTAAAGGTTCAAAATGTGTCCCAAATCCTTGCATCTCTGGCCCTTTCAGCAGCACTTCAGCAACATTTCTGCAAAAGGAATACAAGATGTTTTGCTTGAAGTCCTATTTTCAAAGAACAACCTAAAGTAATTCCAAGCTGTACATAATCACACAGCTAATTTCACAGACTGCTGTCATGTGAACTATGGCAGAAAAACAGCAAAGGGCTTAATCAACAGAGGGCTTCTAAATAAGGATGTAAACATATGATATTTACTTGAGACATGCACTTTTCAATTTTTTAAATTGGTTTAAAATACAATAATTTTATGTAATATTTTCCATTACAAATATAAAAGAATAGATATAATACTAGTATCTTAAAATTGTAATATTTTAAGATTTAAAAAACTATCATTAACAAGTAAAATGAAAATTCAACAACTCATTTGAACAAGTCAGTCCTAAACTCTATAAATTTACTTCTTCAAAGAAGATATTTGTGCTGATTTTAAAATTTTCTCTGAAAGCGATTATACCCACAATGAACTGCAAAAGGATGAATATGAAGATGTAAAAGAGGACATCAAAATCGTAAAATGTGGGCGAGGGGAGTAAGAAAATGTAGATCTTTTTCCCCCTGGAATGTATCTGAGCCTGTATGACTACCAGTCTAAGGCAAGTAGATGTACGAAAGGGTTAACATACTTGAAAAACAGGGTAACCACAAATCAAAAACATACAATAGATTCACAGAAACCAAAAGAAAGAGAACATAAATATAATACAAGAAAAAATCATCAAACCACAAAATGAAAAGCAGAAAGAAAAAGGGACAAAGAAGAAATGCAAAAATCAACGGGAAAACAATGTTTAAAATGGCATAAATACATATCTATCAATAACTACATTAAATGTCAATGAACTAAATGCTCCAATCAAAAGATGGAATGGCAGTCTGGATTAAAACAACAGACTACAATATGCTGCCAACAAGGCAGAGTAGACTTATAGATTGAAAGTAAAGGGATGGAAAAGGATATCTCATGGAAACAAAAATGACAAGAAAGCAAGAGTTGCTATACTCAGACAAAATAACTTTAAACCAAAAGCCATAAAGATAAAGAAGGATGCTATATGGTGATAAAAGGATCAATACAAGAAGAGGATTTTACACTTGTGAACATATATATATCCAGCAAAAGCAGTTATAAGAGGGAAGTTTATAATAATACAATCTTACCTCAAGAAACAAGAAAAACATCAAATAAACAAGCTAAACTTGCATCTAAAACAACTAGAGAAAGAAGAATAAACAAAGCCTCAAGTTAGTAGAAGGAAGGAAATCATAAAGATTAGAGCTGAAATAAATGAAATAGAGACAAAGAGAACAATCGCAAAGATCAATGAAACTAAAAGCTGGTTCTCTGAAAAGATAAAATTGATAAACCTTTAGCTAGACTTATCAAGGAAAAAAGGGAGAAGACTCAAATCAGTAGAATTAGAAATGAAAAAGGAGAAGTTACAACTCACCCCATAGAAATTCCAAGGGTCATAAGAGACTACTATGAACAATTATATGCCAATAAAATGGACAACCTGGAAGAAATGGACAAATTCTTACAAAGGTACAGTCTCCGTAGACTGTGAACCAGGAAAAAATAGAAAATATGAACAGACCAATCACAAGCACTAAAAGTGAAACTATTATTAAAAACCTCCCAACAAACAAAAGTCCAGGACCTCACGGCTTCCCAGGCCAATTTTATCAAACATTTGATTCTTTGTGACCCCATGGACTATACAGTCCATGGAATTCTCCAGGCCAGAATATTAGAGTGGTTGCCATGCCCTCCTCCAGGGGATCTTCCCAACTCAGGGATCAAACCCAGGTCTCCCACATTGCAGGTGGATTCATTACCAGCTGAGCCACCAAGGAAACCCATCAAACATTTAGAGAACAGTTAACAACTATCCTTCTGAAACTTTTCCAAAAAATCACAGAAGAAGGAAAACTTCCCAACTCATTTTATGAGGCCACCATCACCCTGATACCAAAACCAGATAAAGATACCACAGAAAAAGAAAATTACTTTTTATGATAAAAATAAAAAAGCTCTCCAGAAAGTGGGCATGCTGCCAAGTTGCTTCAGTCGTGTCTGACTCGGTGCGACCCCATAGGGCAGCCCACCAGGCTCCCCCGTCCCTGGGATTCTCCAGTCAAGAACACTGGAGTGGGTTGCCATTTCCTCCTCCAATGTCTGAAAGTGAAAAGGGAAAGTGAAGTCACTCAGTTGTGTCCGACTCCTAGCAACCCCATGGACTGCAGCCTACCAGGCTCCTCCGTCCATGGGATTTTCCAGGCAAGAGTACTTGAGTGGGTTGCCAATGCCTTCTCCAAAAGTGGGCATAGAGGGTACATAACTCAACATAATAAGGACATATATAATAAACCTGTATCCATTGTTTTCCCATCTAATTGCCATGAAGTGATGGGACTGGACACTGGAAACAGTGACAGACTTTATCTTCTTGGGCTCCAAAATCACTGCAGATGGTGATTGCAGCCATGAAATTAAAAGATGCTTGCTCCTTGGAAGAAAAGCTATGACCAACCTAGACAGCATATTAAAAAGAGAGACGCTACTTTGCCAACAAAGGTCTGTCTAGTCAAAGCTATGGTTTTTCCAGTAGTCATGTATGGATGTGAGAGTATTCCATAAAAAAAGCGCCAAAGAATTCATGCTTTTGAACTGTGGTGTTGGAGAAGACTCTTGAGAGTCCCTTGGACTGCAAGGAGATCAAACCAGTCAATCATAAAGGAAATCAGTCCTGAATATTCATTGGAAGGACTGATGCTGAAGCTGAAGCTCCCAAACTTTGGCTATCTGATGCGAAGAACTGACTCACTGGAAAAGACCCTGATGCTGGGAAAGACTGAAGGCAGGAGGAGAAGGGGATGAGAGAGGATGAGATGATCGGATGGCATCACTGACTCGATAGACATATGAGTTTGAGCAAGCTCTGGGAGTTGGTGATAAACAGGGAAGCCTTGCATGCTGCAGTCCATGGAGTTGCACACAACTGAGTGACTGAACTGAACTGAAGGAGACAACTGAAAACTCTGTTTCAGACAACTGAAAACCCGTACTGTGAAAACTATAAGATGCTGATGAAAGAACTTGAAGATGACATAAACAGATGGAAAGATATACCGTGTTCATGGATTGGAAGAATCAATGTTGTAAAAATGATTATACTACCCAAAGCAATCTACGGACTCAATGTAATCCCTATCAAATTACCAATGGCATTTTTTCATAGAACTAACACCAAAAAAAAAAAATCTCAAAATTTGTATGGAGACACAGAAGACCCCAAATAGCCAAAGCAATCTTTAAAAGAAAAACGGAACTGGAAGAATCAGGCTCCATGACCTCCAACTATACTACAAAGCTACAGTCATCAAAACAGTATGTTACCAGTACAAAAATAGAATATAGACAACAGAACAGGATAGAAAACCCAGAAATAAGCCTATGCACCTATGGTCAATTAATCTATGACAAAAGAGTCAAGACTACACAATGTTGGCAAGAGTCTCTTCAACAAATGGTGCTGGGAAAACTGGACAGCCACATGTTAAAAAAAAATGAAATTAGATCATTCCTTAAGTCCATACACACAAAAAAGCTCAAAATGGATTAAAGACATAAATGTGAGACTGGATGCTATAAAACTCCTAGGAGAAAACATAGGCAGAATACTCTGACGTAAATCACAGCAACATCTTTTTAATCCATGTCCCAGAAAAAGGAAATAAATGCAAAAATAAACAAATGGGACCTACTTAAAACTCAAAAGTTTTTGCACAATAAAGGAAATGATAGACAAAATGAAAAGAGAGCCCACAGATTGGGAGAGAACATTTGCAAATGATGTGACCAATAAGGAATTAAGTCTCCAAAATTTACAAACAGCTTATTAGGCTTACTAGCATCAATACAAACAACCCACTCAAAAAATGGGCAGACCTGAATAGACATTTCTGCAAAGAGGACATAAAGATAGCCAATAAGCACATGAAAAATGTTCAACATCACTAATTATCAAAGAAATGCAAATCAAAACTACCATGAGATATCACCTCACCAGTCAGAATGGCTATCATCAAAAAATCCACAAACAACAAATGCTGGAGAAGGTGTGGAGAGAAAGAAACCCTCTGGCACAGTTGGCAGGAATGTAAATTTGTACAGCCACTACAGAGAACAGTACAGATTTTCCTTAAAAAACTAAAAAACAGAGCTACCGTATGACTCTACAATCCCACTCCTGGGCATATATCCAGAGAAAAACATGGCCCAGAAAGATACATGCACCCCAATGTTCACTGCAGCTCTGTTTATAATACCCAAGACATGGAAGCAACCTAAATGTCTGTTGACACAAGAATGGATAAAGAAGATGTGGTATACATATACAATAGACTAGACTATTACTGAGCCATTAAAAAGAATGAAATAGGGTCTTTTGAAGCAACATGGATGGACCTAGAGAATGCCATACTGAGTGAAGTAACTAGTCAGCAAAGAGATACATCATATGACATTCCTTACATAAGGAATCTAAAAGAAATCATGCAAATGAACTTATTTACAAAACAGAAAGAGACTCATAGACTTAGAAAATGAACTTATGGTTGCCAGGGGGAAGGGACAGTTAGGGACTTTGGGAAAGTCAAGTACACACTGCTGTATTTGAAATGGATAACCAACAAAGACCTATTGTATAGCACATGGAACTCTGCTCAATATTCTGTGCCAGCTTGGATGAGTCGGGGGTTTGAGGGGGAACAGATACATGTATATGTATGACTGAGTCTCTTTGCTGTTCACCTGAAACCACCACAACATTGCTAATCAGCTATACCCCAATACATAATGTTTTTGGTGTTAAAAAAGAATTAAACATATATGCATCTAATAAGGGAGTGCCCAATACGTAAAACAAATACTAATAGATATAAAGGGAAAAATGAATAGGAATACAATAATAGTAGGAGACTTTTCAACACACTACTCACTGCAGTGGACAGATCTTTCATTCAGAGAATCAACATGGCAACAGAGATACTCAATAATATAACAGAACAGTTAGACTTAATTGATATTTTCAGGACAGTACATCCAAAAAACCAGAATATAGATTCTTTTCAAGTGCATATGGAACATTTTGCAGGACTGATCACATACCAAGGCATAAAAGAAGCCTCAACAAATTTAAGAGTACAGAAATTAACTCAAGCATCCTTTCTGACCATAACACCATGAAATCAGAAATTAACCACAGAAGAAATGAGGAAAAAAATAATTACATGGAGATTAAACAACATGCTACTGAAAAACCCCAATGGATCAACAATGGAATCAAAGAGGAAATTAAACTACAACCTTTAAGGTAACAGTTAAGAGAAACAAGGTAAAAATAAGATATATGTGCTTACATAAACAAAATTATACATATGTGTGTCTGTGTGAGTGTGTATGTATTCCTGGAATCCAGTGTTATAAACAACCCCATAGGTGAGCTAGTCCAACATATTACTACCACATTTCCAGAAAGGTTACAAGGCAGCTAATCCTAATTTTGAATAGTCCTTTTAGCAAGCTATTCCATATTTTGAGCAATCTTTCCATTTCTACCCATTTCTCCCTTCTACTGGCATCCAATAAAGCCTAACTCCTTTTCCACATAACATCCTTTTACGTATTTCAGCTATAATATAAACTAGACTCTAACTAATACACATTCACTGCTTTGTTAATTAACTATAATTAGAAAGGATAGTAGGGAACAGAGCAGGAGGAGCAAGGTAGAAAGGATTAGTCTAGAGGCACTTCCTAGAGCAAATGAGGTTTTCATATTAATAACCAAAGTGGCATATAAGAAACACAAAATATTATTCCTCTTATCCTCTCTCCTGGCCAACAAATGAAGCAGTATCTTAAGAAAGGAGGAAAAGATGGGTAATGGTTATTAAACCAACAAATCTTCTCTTTTTCCTTTTGTTTAGAATTCATTGTACTTTTTTTCTTTAATAAAAAACATTTAGGGAACTGGGCTTTCCAGGTGGTACTTGTGGTATAGAACCCACCTGCCACTGTAGGAGACATAAGAAACACAGGTTCAATCCCTAGGTCAGGAAGATTCCCTGGAGAAGGGTATGGCAACCCACTCCAGTATTCTTGCCTGGAGAATCCCATGGACAGAAGAGCCTGGCAGGCTATGGTCCACAGGGTTGCAAAGAGTCAGACATGACTGAAGCGACATGGCATGCAGACACATTAAGGGAATTAGTGTATTCAGAGCAACAGCTCCAAAGTGCATTTAAATTACACAACAGCTAAACTGTCAATTAAACTGTTTTCCACTACCACTTTGAGGTTTAGGTTATTTATAGTATGGGGCAGAAGGTGAGGTATTAGAATTAAGTTAAATTACAATTTAATTGAAATATTTTTCCAGCCGTGGTATCATAATGAAATCCCCAAGCTCACCAAGTATTAAAAAAAAGTTAACTTCATACTTATTAAAAAATAAGTATTAATTAAATTAACAGATGTATATAAATGGAGCTGCATAATACATTACTTGATTAGGACTGCATACAGAACTGTAAAAGAATGTAATTCACCACTTTACCAAGACAATTTATAAATGGTTTTACTATTTTCAATGGGAGAGTATCCCCCAAAAGTTACTCTTAAATTCAATCTCTGTAACAATTAAGTGGTATTTATCTTACATTTAGTCACTGAACAAACAAGTAATTCTCTTTTTTTTTTTTTTTTGCCACTTTATTTTTTTAATTGAAGGATATTTGCTTTACAGAATTTTGTGGTTTTCTGTCACACATCAACCAGAATCAGCCATAGGTACACCTCCCTCCTGAATCTCTCTTCCATCTCCCTCCCCACCCCACCTTTCTAGACTGTCGCAGAGCCCCTGCTTGAGTTCCCTGAGTCATACAGCAAATTCCCATTTGCTATCTATTTCACTTATGGTATTGTAAATTTCCATGTTACTCTCTCCATACATCTCACCCTCTCCCTTCTCCCCCCGCCCCCCACCCCATGTCCTTAGGTCTGTTTTCTATGTCTGTTTCTCCACTGCTGCCCTGAAAATAAATTCATCAGTACCATCTTTCTAGATTCCATATATATGTGTCAGTATATGATATTTATACTTCTGAGTACACTCTATATAATAGGCTCTAGATTCGTCCACCTCACTAGAAATGACTCATATGTGTTCCTTTTTATGGCTGAGTAGTATTCCATTGTGTATATGTACCACAGCTTCTTTATCCATTCATCTGTCAATGGACATCTAGGTTGCTTCCATGTTCTAGCTATTGTAAATAGTGCTGCAATGAACACTGGGGTACATGTGTCTTTCTCAGTTTGGGTTTCCTCAGGGTATATGCCTAGAAATGAGATTGCCAGGTCGTATGGTGGTCATATGGTGGTTTTATTCCTAGTTTTTTAAGGACTCTCCATACTGTCTTCCATAGTGGCTGCATCAGTTTATATTCCTACCAGCAATGCAAGGGGGTTCCCTTTTCTCCACACTCTCTCCAGCATTTACTGTTTGTAGACTTTTTGATGATGGCTATTCTGACTGGTGTGAGGTGGTATCTCATTGTAGTTTTGATTTGCAGTTCTCTAATAATAAGCCATGTTGAGCATCTTTTCATTTGTTAGCCATCTGTATGTCTTCTTTGGAGAAATGTCTGTTTAGGTCTTTTTCCCACTTTTTGATTGGGCTGTTTGTTTTTCTGATATTGAACTGTATGAACTGCTTGTGTATTTTGGAAATTAATTCTTTGTCAGTTGTTTCCTTTGCTATTATTTTCTCCCATTCTGAGGGCTGTTTTCTCACCATGTTTGTAGTTTCCTTTGCTGTGCAAATGCTTTTTTAAGTTTAATCAGGTAGTACCACTTGTTTATTTTTGTTTTTATTTCCATTACTCTAGGAGGTGGGTCATAGAAGGTCTTGCTTTGATTTATGTCATTGAGTGTTCTGCTTATGTTTTCCTCTAAGAGTTTTATAGTTTCTGGTCTTACATTTAGGCCTTTAATTCATTTTGAGTTTATCTTTGTGTATGGTGTTAGGAAGTGTTCTAATTTCATTCTTTTGCATGTAGTTGTCCAGTTTTCCCTACGCCACTTATTGAAGAGGCTATCTTTGCCCCAATCTACATTCTTGAACAAACAAGTAATTCTTTATTCAATGATTCATGTTGCAAAAATCTCTAACCAGTTTATTAACAAAATGTTCATTCATGCTCCACATGGAGTTAACAAACTCACTGCATATTTTTATATATTACTAGTACAACACTAATAAAATTTACAATAATATTAAATCATAAATTTTTCATTAAGATAAGAAAATTTAGTGACAGGACCAGGAAATGGAATGGAAATTACAGGTCTGAAAGAATATTAAGAAGTCATCAAGTTTAACTTCCACTCTCCATTAAGACTTACAACTAATAATTTACAAAGAACACATATGCCCTTAAAAGCACCTCCCACGTTTAACAGCAATGCTCCAAAAACCACACTGCTAACAAAATTGTTAACTTACAGCTTTTTTGGTCTGATAAAGAGAAAGCAATAAGTATTTTCCATATCCTAGAAACTGACAGAAGCATGTAGACTGCCTCATGTCTAATTACCTGATTAGGAAGTCAAAACAGGCAGACTCCCCAGTTACATACCCAGTCAGACTTCTAGACACTATCCAAGGTATGCGATCAGAGTAAACAATAAATCCCAGACTTGCTATACTCCACTGGCAACAAAGTATCTTCAAACTAGGTAACTAGGAAAAAGAGGGGATAGACAGTTAAAATTACAGCTGATCTTTGAACCGGTCTGAACTCCACAGGTCCACTTATAGGGGAACTTTTTTCAATAAATAGATGCTATAGTACTACACAATCCACACTGTTGGAGAAGGGATAAGATACCCACTCCAGTATTCTTAGGCTTCCCTTGTGGCTCAGCTGGTAAAGAATCTGCCTGCAATGTGGGAGACCTGGGTTTGATCCCTGACTTGGGAAGATCCCCTGGAGAAGGGAAAGGCTACCCACTCCAGTATTCTGGCCTGGAGAATTCCACGGACTGTATAGTCCGTGGGGTCACAAAGAATCGGAAACGACTGAGCAACTTTCCCTTCACTTCACTTCACAGATGTAGAACCATGGATACAGAGGGGCCAAATGTAAAATTATTAATGGATTTTCTACTGCACAAGGGGTCAGCACCCCACACCTCCACAGTTCTCAAGAGTTAACTGTCTATTTTTTGTCCTTATTTCGATTTACTGGAGAAGGCAATGGCAACCCACTCCAGTATTCTTACCTGGAGAATCCCATGGCCAGAAGAGACTGGTGGGCTACAGTCCATGGGGTTGCAAAGAGTCGGACGTGACTGAGCGACTAACACACACACATTTCGATTCATTTAAACTATCTACTCCTGACTGTAACCTAAATGCCAATAACTTTTGGTCTGATTCTTTCATTCATGTATCTCTATATACTAGTAAAACCCATTTGATAATAAATATAACTTACTTTTCCTGCCTCCAGGTTTGATAATTTAAATTCTTTAAACTTCTCTTATCTTAATAATTCCCTCTAAAGTACAATATTCAAAATCCCTTTCAGTTGTAATGTTTCAAATCAGACATAGTAGCTGTTTATAAATTGGAACTGGAATAAATATTGAGCAAGAATGAAGGACATATTTAAATAAAATTTTTCCACTTTAGAATTCAGGATACAGGTTAGAGCAATAATACACATCATAGTGCTAATGGGGTAGCAAAGTAGGATGCCGAAACATCCACTTATAAAATAAACTCAAGTAACGACCTTAGGTAAACTATTTTCTGTCAAATTAGGTATCTGTAAGTATATTCTTTGCAGCCAGAGATGGAGAAGCTCTACACAGACAGCAAAAACAAGACCGGGAGCTGACTGTGGCTCAGATCATGAGCTCCTTATTGCCAAATTCAGACTGAAATGGAAGAAAGTGGGGAAAACCACTAGACCATTCAGGTATGACCTAAATCAAATCCCTTATAATTATACAGTGGAAGTGAGAAATAGATTTAAGGGACTAGATCTGATAGATAGAGTGCCTGATTAACTATGGACTGAGGTTCGTGACATTGTACAGGAGACAGGAATCAAGACCATCCCCATGGAAAATAAATGCAAAAGAGCAAAATGGCTGTCTGGGGAGGCCTTACAAATAGCTGTGAAAAGAAGAGAAGCGAAAAGCAATGGAGAAAAGGAAAGATATAAGCATCTGAATTCAGAGTTCCAAAGAATAGCAAGGAGATAAGAAAGCCTTCCTCAGCGATCAATGCAAAGAAATAGAGGAAAACAACAGAATGGGAAAGACTAGAGATCTCTTCAAGAAAATTAGAGATACCAAGAGAACATTTCATGCAAAGATGGGCTCGATAAAGGACAGAAATGGTAGGGACCTAACAGAAGCAGAAGATATTAAGAAGAGGTGGCAAGAATACACAGAAGAACTATACAAAAAAGATCTTCATGACCAAGATAATCATGATGGTATGATCACTCACCTAGAGCCAGACATCCTGGAATGTGAAGTCAAGTGGGCCTTAGAAAGCATCACTACGAACAAAGCTAGTGGAGGTGATGGAATTCCAGTTGAGCTATTTCAAATCCTGAAAGATGATGCTGTGAAAGTGCTGCACTCAATATGCCAGCAAATTTGGGAAACTCAGCAGTGGCCACAGGACTGGAAAAGGTCAGTTTTCATTCCAATCCCAAAGAAAGGCAATGCCAAAGAATGCTCAAACTACTGCACAATTGCACTCATCTCACACACTAGTAAAGTAATGCTCAAAATTCTCCAAGCCAGGCTTTAGCAATACGTGAACCGTGAACTTCCTGATGTTCAAGCTGGTTTTAGAAAAGGCAGAGGAACCAGAGATCAAATTGCCAACATCCACTGGATCATGGAAAAAGGAAGAGAGTTCCAGAAAAACATCTATTTCTGCTTTATTGACTACGCCAAAGCCTTTGACAGTGTGGATCACAAGAAACTGTGGAAAATTCTGAAAGAGATGGGAATACCAGACCACCTGACCTGCCTCTTGAGAAACCTATATGCAGGTCAGGAAGCAACAGTTAGAACTGGACATGGAACAGACTGGTT
The DNA here is from genome assembly GCF_029407905.1 of Bubalus kerabau. NCBI lineage: Eukaryota > Metazoa > Chordata > Mammalia > Artiodactyla > Bovidae > Bubalus > Bubalus kerabau. The sequence continues at coordinate 35,399,727 of NC_073629.1, forward strand.
CCAAATAGGAAAAGGAGTCTGTCAAGGCTGTATATTGTCACCCTGCTTATTGAACTTCTATGCAGAGTACATCATGAGAAACGCTGGGCTGGAAGAAGCACAAGCTGGAATCAAGATTGCCAGGAGAAATATCAATAACCTCAGATATGCAGATGACACCACCCTTCTGGCAGAAAGTGAAGAGGAACTAAAAAGCCTCTTGATGAAGGTGAAACAGGAGAGTGAAAAAGTTGGCTTAAAGCTCAACATTCAGAAAACAAAGATCATGGCATCTGGTCCCATCACTTCATGGGAAATAGATGGGGAAACAGTGTCAGACTTTATTTTTGGGGCTCCAAAATCACTGCAGATGGTGATTGCAGCCATGAAATTAAAAGACGCTTACTCCTTGGAAGGAAAGTTATGACCAACCTAGATAGCATATTCAAAAGCAGAGACAATACTTTGCCAACAAAGGTCCATCTAGTCAAGGCTATGGTTTTTCCAGTGGTCATGTGTGGGTGCGAGAGTTGGACCGTGAAGAAGGCTGAGTGCCAAAGAATTGATGCTTTTGAACTATGGTGTTGGAGAAGACTCATGAGAGTCCCTTGGACTGCAAGGAGATCCAACCAGTCCATTCTAAAGGAGATCAGCCCTGGGTGTTCTTTGGAAGGAATGATGCTAAAGCTGAAACTCCAGTACTTTGGCCACCTCAAGCCAAGAGTTGACTCACTGGAAAAGACTCTGATGCTGGGAGGGATTGGGGGCAGGAGGAGAAGGGGACGACAGAGGATGAAATGGCTGGATGGCATCACTGACTTGATGGACGTTGAGTCTGAGTGAACTCCAGGAGTTGGTGATGGGCAGGGAGGCCTGGCGTGCTGCGATTCATGGGGTCGCAAAGCATCGGACACGACTGAGTGGCTGAACTGAACTGAACTGAAGTATACACTAATTTATTTATAGATGGTCTAAATATGGCTTGTCATCTGATCCAACCATCTATTTCTAGTTACATTTTATCTGAACGATATAGAGGCAACAGGATGGCAAATATAAGGAACAATGCATGAAAAATTCAGAGTAGGAAGGTAAAAGCAGGAAGGTACTTAGAGTATTCAGAGTGTAAGAAAAAGCAAAAGCTATAGTAAGCAAAGTCCAACAAGAGTTCAGAGCTTGATTTCAGTGTGGCAGGTGTTGAGCCAATCAAAGAAAAATTATTCTGCCATCAGAATAAGACTGATGTGAGAAATTAGTGCCTAAAGAAAGTGAAGTCAGGATCAAGAAACACTAGGTACTTGATTAAGTAACCTAGCTAAGAGTACCTACAGAAAAATGAAAATAATGCCCTATGGCTTGAAGAGGGGCAAAGGTCAAACAATGACAGCCGCTTACAAGACTTCCAATTATGAGGATAGGTGGAACAGTAGCAATATGCACAGTAACTGATGAACTGGACTGTAAGAGTCATACTTCAGAGATGAAATAAATGGAATATTTATATTAAACTTGTGCTTGGTAAGTGCTATGTTCACAAGAAACAAAAAGATATCAAACTTAAAATGATTTTAAATCAGATAAAACTTGATAAATGGGGAAGGATGGGGATGAGGGAAATAGAATGAGAGATTAATATTTCTTAGATTAAAATTTGTAAAGTACCAATGAGATTCAAAAACTGTTAGAAACTGTGAGATTCAGTGGCAAAATTAAGGAGAAATTGCTAGGGGATAAAAAAATAAGGCAATGCAAAAGAGGTCTGATTCTTTATTCAACATATTTTCTACCAATAATATAAGTGTTGTGTAATACTGTGAATTAAACATAATTTCAGATTATATGCATCTGTGTATCTATATCTATCTATACTGTTACATATAGTTTTAGTGTTAACTGATAACTGTCATATATATCAAATGTAAATTACATAATTCCAAATTAATAAAAAAATAATAGTGCATTGTAAAGCAGATCATTTCTTTCTCTATCATTCTGGAGAAAGGAGAATTTGCCAGAGTATGCTGTAAAAACTGTATCAATAAAGTTTTCTTTTAGCAAATATATAATCCTAAAATAGGTACATCAACTAAGGTTACATCTTAACTTATTGCTAACCTTTAAGTTCGCAACAATCAATGTAAGTCTATAAGATGTTAGGCCAAGTTAGGTTAAAAAATAATAACTAACAGTGTAACTGCTTACTAAATATATATTTTATTATAAAGACTTCCTGATAAGCTGCTTGTGACCACTGATCAGCAAAATAAAAAGAATAAATTCAAAGAATAGATTAGAATAATAGTTCTAGATTCCAAGTAAATCTATATCTTAAAGGCACACCACCAGTCAGAAGAGTTCTTATTTATTTTGAAATTAATCCTCATGGATCATTTTGAAAAACAGCAAATACATGCAAAGTCAAAGCACTATTGATTTTAAACTCTCGTATTTATTCTTGGCAGATCAGAACAAAAGAAATTTAGGTTCAAAAAAAAAAAGGAAAGAAATTTAGGTCCAGAGCTGTGGACATTAAAAGGCAAAACAATGAATGCAACTATTTCAAAGTGGTATAATCCAAAAACAATTTTAGTAATATAAGAATTCCCCATCATGTTTTCAAAGGTTTACACCCAAAAGTTTACCATTCTAAACAACTAAACTATACATAACCTTCCATCTTGGTGAAGAATATTTATATTTCTATCCATCACATAAAGCTAAAAGGACTTCAAAGAATATGCTCCCTGGATAATCAAAACACTAAAAAAAGTCATACGTGAAATTTCAAATTAGATACACACTAAAACAAAATGGAATCTGGAAGAAAGATTTGACTAGTTCAAGCTTTCATCTCAGCACTGCTGTTAAACAGTGAGAAAGGACCAAGTGCATGAGCCTACGTACAAGAGACATGCTGAATGTCTGTAGTTCACAGTAGTTTCCAACAGTCCCTACACGAAGCACTGCAGATATAATCATCACTGCACAGGCAGCCTCTTTAGTGTCTTAGGGTTTGGCAGCCCATGATAAAGCAGAAAGAAGTTGAATATTGAATATTTTCCTGAGGGGAAGGTGATAGACTAGAAAGAGGCTCTATTTTTAGATTATATATGGAGCCAGTATGAATTATGCCAGTGACCACGCTAATCATTGAAACTGCTGAATGGGGTATGATGAGGTAGTTGCCTAAAAATTTCAAGAACCAAAGGAAGTTTCTTTTATGCAACAGCTCTAACCTTGGTTACATTTTTCCCCTGCAAAGTAGTTAATCAAAAATCCTATTTCAACAAGACTACTTACTTATATTTAAAAATATAAGTATGTCCAACTAAAAGGAGAAAAGTCTCATCTGTGTTCATTAGACTAAAATTAGTAGTTTTCTCCCTATTACTTGGTCTTATTTCTCCTCAAAGTGAAGTCCAGAGTTTACAAATAATGTTAATTTTCCCTCCTATAAAAAATTTTGAATATACTGTACTTTTAATCATTAGTAAAATCAATAACCTTTTGGAGGAGTTTCAATTAAACATATGTTACTTTTAGTTAATTACTGTAAGCATGTAAAATTGGATACAAAGCAGTATTTTAATATCAAGGTTACAGAAGACACTGATAATTTTTTTAAAATTCTAAATTCAATCAACTCCAATTATATTTCAGTACATTACAAATGACTACTCAGGTTATAAGGCCAGGTAATCACAAGAAAAATGTCTGCAATCCAAAAACCCTATGATTCACACTAAGCTCGACTTCCTTAAAAAAAAAAAAAAATACCCTAAATATATACATTAATCATTGCCCTTTCTAATCTGTACCTTTTGTTAATAAATAAGTTATTGGATAAACTTAATGCAATTAATAGGAGCTCAAAGAATACAAAATAAACACCATCTTATGAACACATTACTATGACAGAAAAAAAAGAAATACTTATTTGTAAACAATGGGGAGAACATAACTTGGAGAAAAAGTGGTCACCAAGTCACCAGAAAATATGACTCACAGCCCTTTACTACTACCAATGTTCATCAGCCATCAGCTTAAACCAATTAATATATGTATGAAGAACTAAACAGTGAAAGAGAAAAGAAATGGTTCCTTCTACTGAGCCTTGTTCTTGAATTAGTAAATGACAATGAATCAGTTCTCTTAACAGAAAAACTATGAAATGACAAAACTGGTTTCAAATACATTTTTAAGGAGAAATAAATCTCAAATGTAAAATGATTATATATGCCTTAAAAGAATCCCTAGAGAGTTTGAATTCAGAATTCTTCATGGGAAAATATAACTGCTTTCTCCTTCCAAAAGTTATCGCCATTCTATGTGAAAATGTTTCTATTCAATTCAGTAATGTTTTGAGATAATATTGGAAGAATAATTCTAAGTTAAAAGGACTAAGAAAAGTTTTTTTGAGGCAAGGAAATCTGTTCTGCAACTTGAAGGATGGGTAAACCTTACTACTAGGTAAATTGAGAAAAGGCATTTTAGTCACGGGGAAATGCTCACACAAAAGCAAAGGGGGGTGGGACTGTAGAGAAAGTGTGCCACTTTCTGGGGTTAGGAGTCAGAAAAGAGAAGTCTAAGAAGGTACTAAATTGTGAGGGACTCTGAATATACATGTGGCTGAAGGAGTATTTGGCCTTGTATTTGTATGATAAGAAATCTTGTGATTTTTTTCAACGAAGGAATTGAAAAGTTGGATCTGTGTTAGCAAGATAAACTGACAGACAGAAGAAAGTTACTTCAAAAACTCCAGAAACCATTAATGAAAATAAAGCCTTCTCTCCTCATCTCACAACACCAAGCAAATTGCTTTGCACAGAATCGATGTCCAACAAACTTTTTTGATTTCTTGCCTGAAGAAGGTAAGAACTGTAAAGAGGCGAAGAATCCTATGCTAGTGAGAAAACCAGACTTGAGTACATTTCTGCTCCACAGTAAAAAGGATATTTATATTTATGTAAATAACTCAGGAAGAATCTTACTCTTATATTTTTACTGTTTTTATAAGGACAATTAGAAGGATATTGAAAGTGTTATGTGATCTATAAAGTATTGAAAGGAGAATAGTTGTCCAAAAAGAAGGGCTGAAATATTTCTGCATAGTTCACAGCAAAACACAGCATATACAGGCATCTTAAAAGTGGGATTATGTCTCTACAAATAGAATCCAGAGACCCGGAGATTTAAAGAAACACAGAAGCAACTGGGACTTGGCCATGTTTTGAATCTCTGCACAGTGACTAGTTACTACTTAAATGATCTAGTTAAACTCTCAGGGTTGGTTTGGCATAGTGAAACTTATCCAACATGTGTCTTGGTGATTAGAGATATGATTTACAAAAAGCACCTCAATGCCTGGCTCTGGTACTTAACAAAAGTACTCAATACAGTAGAAATAATCATAATTGCCATTGTTATTTTTAAAAAAATCACATGTCTATTATAGATTTAGAATGCTAGTCTAAATCTATGTCATGTTTTCAATTTTAAAATTCCAGAGATCTAATTACGAAGTTTTTATCTTTTAGGTAAATTAGAAACATTTTATGCTTAAGAACAAGGCCATTTTAAAAACTACTATATCCTATCTTTGTTTTAATTAGCCTAGTACCAAGTCTGAGATTTATATTAAAACATTGTAACACTGCATGTCTGATTTAATAACAGAAGTTAATACAACTAAACAGCTTATCCAGCCAAAGAGGATTTGGAGGGAATGCCTTCTAAAACAGTAACACATAACTTTTTACTCTGTATCAGCTTCAAGGTAAGCTGTCCCTCCTCCCGTGAGCCTCCACACTACACACACACTCACACTCACACTCACACATCAACCAAAAGCGATCTGCCCCCTTTAAACGATGATTACTGACTTCGAAACGGCCAGCCAAAGCTGCATCTTGAATAATGACAAGCCAAGCAAAAGTGGTATTTATCAGGTAATCGCACAGGTGATTATCAAGCCGGAAATCTTCTGTGCACTTCTAAAGTGGCAGCTTCAAAATTCAGCTTCCCACATAGGCCACCAGAGACTCCAATACAAGCCGAGTGAAAGGAAAGCCAAGAATCTACTTCATTTAATTCCACGGGAGGGTTATATTATACATTAAAGCAAATAAAATTTCCACCCTTAGTCGTTTGCTTTAAGAGTTCAAATGATACCAGTTTAAAAACGAGCTAACTGGTTACCATTAAACAAGGAAACTATAGGTTTCTTATTATTCCAAGATACTCTATAGATTTTCAGCAAAGGGCTTTCTTGACATTCAATGCTTACTAAAACTTTTTGCACCAACTATCAATTTCTATGGTAAAGCGACAGGTTGATTTCCCCCGAGTCCATTAACTTCAATATGGTAAACGCAGGTGTCTGACAAAGGCTGCCTGCTCTAGACAGCAAACTCACCACAAGAAACGCCATCCTTCTCGGATTTAATTCCACGGGGTTTCGCGTTTTTGTTTGTTACTCACACTCAGAATACGTAAGTTGTTCTTGTATCTACTGTCCTTTTTATTAAACGAACAAACTAGAGAAGAAAGCCCTTAGGATGTACTCTAATTTTTAAATGTCCAACCTGAAAGAAACTGAGTGCTCGACCCGGAGCGGGCTACTCCTCAACCCGAATTTCTGATTTCTCGACTTGCGTCCCCGCGACCACTCCGGCCCCCTCCTGACGCGAACAAAGGAGATCGCCCCCAGACCTTGGACACAGAGCCCGCCCCCTACTCACTCACACGCCCCCCTCCCTGTCACCTCCCTCCGTCTGGCGTCCGCAAACGCCCCTCCGAACTCACCTCCCGGGGGCCGGCGAGTGTAGGGAGCGCGGCGGAGACGGCGAAGCTGCAGCAGCAGAGGCCACCTGCGCAACAGGCGGGTGGCAGCGGCCTCTCCCGCGGGAGGTCCCCAAGCAGAGGCACCGCGGGAGGCCGGCGCGCGCCCCCCGCCCCCAGGTCACGTGGGCCAGAAGTCCCGATCCCTCCTCACTGCCCCCAGCGTCGGCCGCCACGCAAGGGTCCCGCAGCACCGCCCGCCCGCTACCGCGCCCCCCGTCTGCGCCTGCGCCCAGCTCCAGGCGCTCCCATTCAAACCGACAACGCCCCGCGTCTTTCGGACCCGCCAATGGCCGGCGGGAGGCGGGGCGATCGGCGCGCTGCCTCCGCCCCCCGGGCTGGGCTGGGCACTGCCTGTCAGGTTGAGGGAGGGCGTGTGGGCTCTTAGTCCCTCCGTTGCTCAAGGGTCTGTCCTCAACCACCAAAGCGAAGTTATTAATACTTTCCTGCCCTCCCGTTTCTTCTTCAGGCACTGACGAGTGGGCGAAAAATATCGTCCGCAAAGCGTCCTTCAGATGGGTCTGGCCGAGACCAGAAAGACCACTGAAAGACGGGAATCCCAAACAAGTGCCTCCTGCCCTGAAGGCTTGGTGCTGGCCCAGAGGCTGTCTCCCAGCGGCATTTGTGGGATGTTTGAGAAAGAGGGCTCTGTGAAAGGAACAGAGGGCCCCGTGTGAGAGTTTGAACAAGGCAGCCTCAGTTCTTGAGGCTGTGTGACAATTCCTGGTGTTCCCAGCTGTTAAAAAAGCAAACTTGTGTTGACTACAGAATCACTGGTTCCCAGGAAAATTGGAAGGCAGCTTTGCTGCGTTTTAAGCAGCTCCATTCCAAGATACACTAGGAAGAATACGCTTTATTTCCGCTCATTTCTTCTTCATATCAAGTTGACTGAAAAATGGGTCTGTTTGTTCTTTACAAAAATATTAAGATTATAGTCTCCTTGGTTTAATTATCTGATGAATTTAATCAGATTATTTCTCAAATAGATATTTCTCCACTAAAATGAAGTTTAAATGTTTTTACAGGCTGAAGAATGTGTTAAGAAAACTCCAGTTTCAGTATCTCTCTGAATGATGGCCGTAACCAGTGATCCAAGCAACATTCCTCTTATTAGGAACGCATTACGGAAAAGTGGCTAAAATAACAGCTTTGGCATCAAATTAGACCTAGATTTGAGTTTTATCTCTGCCACTTACTGGTTGATTGACCTTGAACAGGTTGGTGGGTTAGTCGCTAAGTTGTGTCTGACTCTTGCGATCCCACGCCAGGCTCCTCTGTCCATGGGATTCTCTAGGTAAGAACACTGGAGTGGGTTGTCATTTCCTTCATCTTGAATGGGTCAGCTTTATCCTTTTTAGCCTTCAGTTCAGTTCAGTTGCTCAGTCGTGTCCGACTCTTTGCAACCCCATGAATTGCACCACGCCAGGCCTCCCTGTCCATCACCAACTCCCAGAGTTCACTCAGACTCACATCCATCAAGTCAGTGATGCCATCCAGCCATCTCATTCTCTGTTGTCCCCTTCTCCTCCTGCCCCCAATCCCTCCCAGCATCAGAGTCTTTTCCAGTGAGTCAACTCTTCCCATGAGGTGGCCAAAGTACTGGAGTTTCAGCTTTAGCATCATTCCTCCAAAGAAATCCGAGGGCTGATCTCCTTCAGAATGGACTGGTTGGATCTCCTTGCAGTCCAAGCGACCCTCAAGAGTCTTCTCCAACACCACAGTTCAAAAGCATCAGTTCTTAGTTTCCTCAAATGTAAAATACAGATAGTAAATCCTCTTTGAATAAGGGTGGTTGCGATGCTTAAGTGAGGAAAGTTTTAAGTGGTTAACCTGACTGCTCAATTACTGGTACCTATTATTATTGTCAACCACTACCCTTAATATCAGGAGCTTATAAACACCTGAATTAACTGGCTGGTCTGGGGAGGCCTTACAAATAGCTGTGAAAAGAAGAGAAGTGAAAAGCAAAGGAGAAAAGGAAAGATATAAGCATCTGAATGCAGAGTTCCAAAGAATAGCAAGGAGATAAGAAAGCCTTCCTCAGTGATCAATGCGAAGAAATAGAGGAAAACAACAGAATGGGAAAGACTAGAGATCTCTTCAAGAAAATTAGAGATACCAAGGGAACATTTCATGCAAAGATGGGCTCGATAAAGGACAGAAATGGTAGGGACCTAACAGAAGCAGAAGATGTTAAGAAGAGGTGGCAAGAATACACAGAAGAACTATACAAAAAAGATCTTCACGACCAAGATAATCACGATGGTATGATCACTCACCTAGAGCCAGACATCCTGGAATGTGAAGTCAAGTGGGCCTTAGAAAGCATCACTACGAACAAAGCTAGTGGAGGTGATGGAATTCCAGTTGAGCTATTTCAAATCCTGAAAGATGATGCTGTGAAAGTGCTGCACTCAATATGCCAGCAAATTTGGGAAACTCAGCAGTGGCCACAGGACTGGAAAAGGTCAGTTTTCATTCCAATCCCAAAGAAAGGCAATGCCAAAGAATGCTCAAACTACCGCACAATTGCACTCATCTCACACACTAGTAAAGTAATGCTCAAAATTCTCCAAGCCAGGCTTCAGCAATACGTGAACCGTGAACTTCCTGATGTTCAAGCTGGTTTTAGAAAAGGCAGAGGAACCAGAGATCAAATTGCCAACATCCACTGGATCATGGAAAAAGGAAGAGAGTTCCAGAAAAACATCTATTTCTGCTTTATTGACTATGCCAAAGCCTTTGACTGTGTGGATCACAATAAACTGTGGAAAATTCTGAAAGAGATGGGAATACCAGACCACCTGACCTGCCTCTTGAGAAACCTGTATGCAGGTCAGGAAGCAACAGTTAGAACTGGACATGGAACAACAGACTGGTTCCAAATAGGAAAAGGAGTCTGTCAAGGCTGTATATTGTCACCCTGCTTATTTAACTTCTATGCAGAGTACATCATGAGAAACGCTGGGCTGGAAGAAGCACAAGCTGGAATCAAGATTGCCGGGAGAAATAGCAATAACCTTAGATATGCAGATGACACCACCCTTCTGGCAGAAAGTGAAGAGGAACTAAAAAGCCTCTTGATGAAAGTGAAAGAGGAGAGTGAACAAGTTGGCTTAAAGCTCAACATTCAGAAAACGAAGATCATGGCATCTGGTCCCATCACTTCATGGGAAATAGATGGGGAAACAGTGGAAACTGTGTCAGACTTTATTTTTGGGGGCTCCAAAATCACTACAGATGGTGATTGCAGCCATGAAATTAAAAGACGCTTACTCCTTGGAAGGAAAGTTATGACCAACCTACATAGCATATTCAAAAGCAGAGACATTACTTTGCCAACAAAGGTCCGTCTAGTCAAGGCTATGTTTTTTCCAGTAGTCATGTATGGATGTGAGAGTTGGACTGTGAAGAAAGCTGAGCGCCGAAGAATTGATGCTTTTGAACTGTGGTGTTGGAGAAGACTCTTGAGAGTCCCTTGGACTGCAAGGAGATCCAACCAGTCTATTCTAAAGGAGATCAGTCCTGGGTGTTCATTGGGAGGACTGATGCTAAAGCTGAAACTCCAGTACTTTGGCCACCTCATGCGATGAGTTGACTCATTGGAAAAGACTCTGATGCTGGGAGGGATTGGGGGCAGGAGGAGAAGAGGACGACAGAGGATGAGATGGCTGGATGGCATCACTGACTCAGTAGACATGAGTTTGGGTGAACTCCGGGAGTTGGTGATGGACAGGGAGGCCTGGCATGCTGCAATTCATGGGGTCGCAAAGAGTCGGACACAACTGAGCAACTGAACTGAACTGAACTATTTCAGGTATTATAATCCCTTCTTACTCATCTTTTTGGGGTATTGATTCAAAAGCCACAAAGGAAGTACAGCAAATTCAACATGTCCAAAATGAATCATCATTTCCTCATTTCCCCCTTTCAAGTCTTCTCTTACACATATGACTTTCTGTCATTCATATTAGTTACCTCCATCTTACTCAAGATGAATATCTTTTAAAAGGTGTAAATCAGATTATGTCACTCCTTTCCTTGAAAACCTTTAGTGACTTCTCATTTGGTTTAAAATGAAATCTAAATTTCTTACCATGACCCACAAAACCCTACTCCATCTTCCCCTGCCCACCTCTTCACTCTCTTGAATTTCTCCCTCCAGAGGGTTCACTTCCCTCCAAGGATACAGGACCCTAGAATAGACTAAGCCTCAGGGTTCTCTTAGGGCATTCCCTGTCAGTTCCCTTTGCAAGTTTTTTCCCCCTAGGCTCTTTAAATGCTTGGCTTCTTTTCAGCCCTCAGCTTTCAGCTTATTCATCACAGTATTCAGCAAATATTTACTGAGTATTTGCTATGTATTAGGAACTGTTCTCTCTGTGTGTGCAGCTCAGTTGTGTCCAACTCTTTGCAACCTCATGGACTGTAGCCCACCAGGTTCCTCTGTCCGTGGTATTCTCCAGGCAAGAATACTGGTGTGGGGTGTCATTTCCTTCTCCGGGGATCTTCCCAACCCAGGAATTGAACTCGCATCTCCTGTGTCTCTTGTGTCTCCTGCATTGGCAGGCGGGTTCTTTACCACTGGTGCCACCTGGGAAGCCCTAGGTGCTGGGAATATAGTAGTGAGCAGGACAGAACACAGCCCTGCCCTCATGGAATTCAATTAAAATAAATAAGAACGATATCAATGAGGAGAATTCAAAGCAGGGGAATGTGAGAGTGACTGAATGACAGCTCTATATTGAGTGTCAAGGTAAGACAGGCCACTCTGAGAAGACAGTATTCAAACTGAGATTTTAATAATCAAAAAGAGACAAGTTTCCAGCACAACTCAGGGAAGAGCACATTAGGCAGAAGGGAACCTCCAATCCAAGGACTAAATTTTAATGTGAGGAGTAGCTTTGTGTGTTTGAGAAGCTGGAAGGAGGCTGAGGAGAGCTTACAGCTCCAGTAGGCCTTTGTAAACCAGGGAAATATGTTTGGGCTTTATTGTTTAAATGTTATAGAAGCCAGTAAGAGATTTTAAACATGGGAATAACTTAATCTGTTTATATATTTTTTTAAAAAGTACTATGGAATAAATCTAGAATTTGAGACATTCTATAAGACAACTAGCCCAGACTCTTGGTATGCATTATTGTTTACAAAAAACAGCCCAGGAAAAGTTCAAGAATCTTGATGGGGTTCTATATCAGAGGCGGGTAGGGGATAGAGAGAGAAAAAAGAGTTGAAGAAAAGTGACTATAAAAGACAGTTGAAAAGCAACCGGGAAATTTTGAATATAGACTGTATATTAGACAATATTATGGAATTACTGTTCATTTTCTTACATATAACATGAAATTATGGCTATATAGAATTTTTTATTTTTAGAAGATGCAAGCTGAAATATTAAGGGTAAAGAGCCATGACTTCTGAAACTTATATTCAAATGGCTCAGCAAAAGAGAGAGAAATAGAAACCAAGTATTAACAATTGGGTCTAGATAAAGATATATGGGGAGGTGTGTGTGTGTGTGTGTGTCTAGATAAAGATATATGGAGGGGTGTGTGTGTGTGTGTGTGTGTGTGTATGTATGTATAGCTTCCCTAGTGGCTGAGTGGTAAAGAATCTATCTGCCAATGCAGGAGATGCAGGTTCAATCCCTGGATCATCAGGAAGATCCCCTGGAGAAGGAAGGGGCAACCCACTACAGTATTCTTGCCTGGGAAACCCCATGGAAAGAGAAGCCTGGTGGGCTACAGTCCATAGGAGTAGCAAAAAATTTGGACACAACTTAGCAACTAAACAGCTATATATATAGATAGATAGATAGATACTATTCTTGCACTATTGTATAAAGTATAAGATACTATTCTTCTACTATAACTATACTATACATATATAAGTATATATATATATATATAGTATATATACTAAACTATAGTATATACACACTATTCTTGTACTATACTATTCATATATTATTGTTTTACCTTTTCTGGAAATTTGGAATTTTTCAGAATAAAAAATTGGAAGAAAATCACTTTGTAGACTTCCATTTCTGACAGTAATGAAATAGTCTCACTCTCAGACTGAAAGCAACTTAAAATGGTTTTAAATATTTTTTAAAAAAATAGAAAATTTGTTAATAAATTTAGCATGAAAGTAAGGACTGATTACTCAGAAGCCAAAAACTAGTAAGAGATAAGTAGAATGCTGAAACCAAGCTTTGTCTTGGCTAAACCAGATGAATTAGAGTTTTAGTTGTCATGGTCTCATGAGGCATAGAAAGAAGAAACAAAGGCCAGGTTCCTGACAAGATGAGAAATTTCATAAGAGACTCTACACATAAAGCCAGGATCCCCCAGAAGGTCTCTTCAGCCTTTTTCCAGAAGACTACAAGAGAAAGTTACCTATAAGCAGCCTTAAAGTAGGATGGAGGGGGAAAAACCTCCTCTGAGACTTTTTTTAACCAAAGGCAATAATCTTGTCCATCTGAGTTGTCTGAAAAAACTCAAGCACATAATTTACCTTAAAGTGGTTTCAGGTTGGTGGTGCTCTCACAGAGCTGGCAAAGGTAAACCAGGTCACATTTAAAGAAATCTAAATGCTATAGGCTGAATGTCTGTGTCCCTGCAAAATTCACGTTTAAACCTAATCCTCAGTGTGACGGTATCTGGAGATAAGGCCTCTGGGTGGTAATTAGGTCCTAAGAGTGGGGCCCTTGTGAATGAGAATAGAGCCTTTATAAAGACGACCTCAGAGGACAACCTCACCCCTCTACCATGTGAAACAAAGTGAGGTGATGGCCTTCTGTGAATCAGAAAATGGGCCTCACCAGACACCGAGTCTGCCAGCGCCTTGATCTTGGGTTACCAGGCTTCAGAACTACGAGGAATAGGTGTTTTATTCATATAATGGTATCTTACTTTATGGTATTTTGTCAACCCAAGTGGACTGTAACACCAGCTTAACCCACATCCCAAACATTTCTACAGAAAAACTTACAAAAGTGAACTCTCAGTCAAATCACAAATCATACAAAGAGACATCTTGTACAAGAATTAACAGAAATAGAAAAAAACAAAAAATAAATAAAAAAATCTCAGACAACAGAATCAAATACATATAGACTTTAAAACTAGAATTGATTATAGCCATGGATTATAAATAAGTATGTTTAATATGATAAAAGAAAATATAAATAACAAAGTTCTACAAAAATGAATGGCTAGTTTAAAAAAATCTAGACTTAAAAAAAATTTTTTTAATCCATAATAATTAGAATTTGACAGGTTTAACAGCAGATTAGACATGCTGAAGAGAATCGGCAAATTGGAAGATAGAACTGAACTAGTTTTTTCATATAAAAGAATCACAGAGGATAGAGTAAGAAGATCTAATACATGTCTGATTGAAATTCTATGATGAGAAAAGAAGCAGATAATACTTTCAAGCAGGATTTAAAGAAAATTTACACCTAGACATGAGATAATGAAAATGCAGAGCACTGAAAACAAAGAGGTAAGCTTAAAACCAGCAAGAGAGAAATGACCAATTACCTACAATGGAACAAAAATGAGGCAGACATGTGACTTTGCAACTGCAAAAAAAGTAAACCAGAAGAAGAATATCTTTGATATTATGGTCAGAGAAAATGACTGTCAGTCTCAAATTATTTAACCAGTGGAAATAGCTTTCAAAAATGAGGATTAAATGCATTTTCAGGTAAACAAAAACTGACTTTGCCTTTACAGAGCCTCACTGACTGAAGCTGTATGGGTTCTCTGTCAAGAAGGAAAATGATCTTGGATAGTTAAGGATGCAGGAAGGAAACGGTGACTATATTAAGTGGTAAATATTAATAAATACATATAAACAACTATTAATTGATGTCATTTTTCTTTCTCACCTTGTAAACTCAATCAATCATCTATTCAATAACATATAGATTGAAGTGCCTATTGTGTGGCAAACACTATGCTGGATACTAGGAAATCAGCAGTGGTGCTCTTACTGCACATTTCTAGATGACCCCCTGAAACACAGGCTTCCTTGAGCTTTTCCAGCGCCTTGCAGAAGGAAGAGAGCAATGAGTGTGTATAACCTTAAACCTGCTGGGTTTTCAGGATAGATCCAGCTTAGCTTTTTTTTTTTTTTTTTTTAAGCTGAAGTTGGATAGCTGGACTTTTCTCTAAGTTATAAATGACACCATTGAATCAACACGAATTTGAATAACCAGGTAGATAACACCTGTTGCTTCCAACAAATCTATCAGAGAATAATAACAGTGCTCCCTTTACTGAAAGAAAGAAAGAATGATGGGTGTGGAGGTTCCTCAGCAAGAATGTAAGCATGGCAGCTCTACCTTTTGGAATAAAACAGAAAAAATTAAGGGGAAGGAGCTTTCTAAAGGAACGCCTAAGAAAAGGGCCATGGGAAAGAGACCTCAAAATGCAGGAGGAAATAGCCTATTAACAGGCTTGATCTTTGATCTGAAATGGAGAGTTAATCAATCAATCATAATAGCTAAGATTGCTGTGCTATGCTAAGTCACTTCAGTCGTGTCCAACTCTGTACGACCCCATAGACGGCAGCCCATCAGGCTTCCCGTCCCTGGGATTCTCCAGGCAAGAACACTGGAGTGGGTTGCCATTTCCTTCTCCAATGCATGAGAGTGAAAAATGAAAGTGAAGTCGCTCAGTCGTGTCCGACTCTTAGCGACCCCGTGGACTGTAGCCTACCAGGCTCCTCCGCCCATGGGATTTTCCAGGCAAGAGTTCTGGAGTGGGGTGCCATTGTAAGATTAATTGATGCTAAATATGCACCAGGCACAGTTCTAAGCACTTTACATGCTTAAGGATTATACCTGTACCTTGACTGATATAAGGACTAAATGAATTAATACATGTAAATTGCTTAGGACAATACCTAGTGCATATAAATACTATATACTTTTTGCTATTATTATTGTTTTAGTTAGGACTTATTTTCACAGCAACCCTATGAAGTAGGTACTAATATTAACCCCATTTTACATAATATAAGGTTGGCTTCCCTAGAAGCAGATCCTGAGACAGGGATTTAGAGCCACAGGATTTATTGAGACCTCTACAGGAGGAACCTATAAAGAGCAGTGAAAGGGATAGGGAACAGAAAAGAGCTGAGCAAGAATAACTCCAAGGAAATCTTAGCCTTGGTTTGATTCATAGACGGAGGGCTCTAGAGTCTAGAGCATAAACCTCACTTTAGAGAAGGGTGCTGACTTTTTGTTCCCTCTATCGTATGGGCCGAAATGTAACTTCCCCAGGTATGGCAGCTCCCTCTAGTGCAAACTCCACAGAGAGGAGAGCAGCTGTAATCCTTAGGAGCCAGTCTCACAGCAGCTGGGAGATGTTTATTTAGTAAAGGGCCTCTGAATAGGGCCTCTGTATAGCACCCACCACAGCTGGTAAATAGCAGAGCCAGTATCGTCTCTCCCTATACTGCCTCTTGTGAAGTCAAAAGGAAAATGGTAAATGGAGACATATGTGACTGACAAAGGGTCAGTACTAAATACTTAGTATTTAAAGAGCTCTTACAATGAATGAAACAACCCAACAGGAAAAAGAAAGGCAACAACCTGATAAAAAGGCAAAGGACAGGGACCAACACTTTACAATGGAAATTCAAAAAACCACAATGAGCCCACAAATGAACTTCAGCTTCACTAGTGTTTCAATAAATGTAAATTAAAACAATGGGACATCTTTTTTGCCTATTATATTGCAGATTTTAAAGGATGATAATACTGTTGGTGAGAGTATGTGAAATTACTCCTTTCATGTGCTGCTGTTGGGGCTAGAAACTGGTATTACCATTGCTGAGGGAGATTCTGTAATACATATAAAAAACCTCTGTACATCTTGACCAAATAATTCCATTTTTATGGTTTTACATAAATGATTGGACAAGTGCCCAAAATAAATGAACCAGATGTTCATTACATTCACTAATCATTTTTAATATGGAAACATTAGACACAACTTACATGTCCAGAGGATTGGTGAAAATAGTTATTAATCCATGTAATGGAATATCATGTAGCCATTAAAAATTATGGCTGGTTGGCACAGAAAGATATTCTCAATGTATTGGATTGAATTCTTTAAAGAGCATGTTATGGACTTCTCTGGTGGTGTAGTGGTAAAGAGTCCCCCTGCCAATGTAGGGGACACAGGTTCCATTCCTGGTCCTGGAAGATTCCACATGCCGTGGAGCAACTAAGGCCATACTCACAAATTCTGGAGCCTGTGAGCTCCAAGGTCTGCAAGTCACAACTACTAAGCCCATGCATTGCAACCACTGAAGCCCACATACCTGCAGCCTGTGCTCTATAACAAAAAGAAGCCAATGAAACTAGAAGCCTGCGCCTCTGCAAAGCAAAGAAGATCTGCTGCTGACAAAAATAAATAAGTTAAAATTTTAAAAAGAGCATGTAATAAAACTATAAATATTAATATGTTCTAACATTTTATAATATGCTCATTACTTTTTAGTTACTCTTGTAATAAAATAACTGGTCATATTGTGGATAATAGATAAATGAGCAAACTACTGAAATAATGCACAAATAAATAAAAATAGCCAATAAGCATATGAAAAATGTCCAGCCACACCAGTTATCAAAGTACTTCAAATTAAAACAACACTGAAACTACTTTTTTGACAAAGATTTTTTAATTGTTACTATTTAGTGTTGCAGAGTATATATCAACATATCACTCCCAGGTTGTTGATGAGAATATATGCCTTTTGAAACTAATTTATATAGTATATATATTAAGAGCATTAACATATTTATACTCTGTCCTAATACTTTCTCACCTAAGAATTATTTCAAGAGGAAATAATTTAAAATACAAGCAAGAATGTTTACTGTTAGGTTATTTTAAAACATTGAAAAACTGGATACAACATAAATGTCTGTCATTAGGGAAATGATTAATTATAGTATAGCTATAGAGTGGATATCGGAGAAGGCCATGGCAACCCACTCCAGTACTCTTGCCTGGAAAATCCCATTGACGGAGGGGCCTGGTGGGCTGCAGTCCATGAGGTCGCTAGGAATCGGACACAACTGAGCGACTTCCCTTTCACTTTTCGCTTTCATGCATTGGAGAAGGAAATGGCAACCCACTCCAGTGTTCTCGCCTGGAGAATCCCAGGGGCAAGGGAGCCTAGTGGGCTGCCGTCTATGGGGTCACGCAGAGTCGGACACGACTGAAGCAACTTAGCAGCAGCAGAGTGGATATAACTTTTAAAAAAGGTTTTTATTTCAAAGTTTTTAATAACACAGGGAAATATTCTTGGTGTTAAGTGAAAAAAAGCATGTTGCAAAATTGTTTGTATATTATGACCCCAACTATATAAAACATGTGGCTCAGACAGTAAAGAATTTGCCTGCACTGCAGGAGACCTGGATTCGATTCTTGGGTCAGGAAGATCCCTTGGAGAATGAAATGGCAACCCACTCCAGTATTCTTGCCTGGGAAATCCCATGGATAGAGGTGCTTGGAGGACTGCAGTCCATGGCGTTGCAGAGAGTCTGACACACCTGATCTACTAACACTTGAAGAAAGAATTTGAAGCATTTTGACTCTACGGTTTTTGCTACTTTCACATTTTTTATTAAAGAGAAACAGGAATATTTTTAAGTTTAAAAATGAAGAAAAAGTACTATGGATTTGTATATCCCCTCCATAAGGGCACATCTCTGTCATTTCCTTCTGGTGGCTTTGTATAAAAATTGCTTAGATATGAAATGGGATTAATAGCTTAGGAGTGAGGGGATCACAGAGTTTAGGAGTCTGGCGGTGGTGAGGAAATGCATCCTAAGCTGGGATGACCAACCATTTCTGGACTGAGGGAGCCACAGGATGCCAAACTTTTTCTCTTAAATCAGGACAGGATTGGTAAAGACAGGTGAGTTTGGCAACCTTTAGGGCTTGTGGAAGAAAGAAAGTAAGTGTAAGAAGCCTGTCTGAGAAAGAGAAGTGGTTCAGGGCTTTATCAGGAAACAATTGTGGTCTTTTACAGAGTTAATTCCTGGGGTTCTCTAAAGTTGCACTAGATGGTTAGTATCGTAGCATAATAGCAGTTCTGGAGTCTGCCTGTTAGCAAAACAGTCAGGTGCTCTTACTTCACATGGCATCATGTGTGAAAGAAGTTGCACAATGAAACTTACTTACTACCCTATTATTCCCAAAGGTCACTTAGGAGGGTGGATTGCTTAAAAAGGAAGCGAGACTCTTATGACTCCCCTATTGTCTGACTTCTAAGAATTTATTTGTCTCTGGGATAGTGTGAGTACTCAGAAGTTCTCCTCTGAAGATAATACCCATGTTTTATAATGCTATTATCAGTTTTAATTATGGGATTGCAAATGTGCCCAGAGGTTCCCTTTGAGAAGGGAATCAGGCAAATCTAAATTGTATTCAGTTAGAATTCCTTCTACCTTTAAATGGCATTGAAACATGTAAAATATCATGTATGAAACGAGTTGCCAGTCCAGGTTTGATGCACGATACTGGATGCTTGGGGCTGGTGCACTGGGACGACCCAGAGGGATGGAATGGGGAGGGAGGAGGGAGGAGGGTTCAGGATGGGGAACACATGTATACCTGTGGCGGATTCATTTTGATATTTGGCAAAACTAATACAATTATGTAAAGTTTAAAAATAAAAAAAAATTAAAAAAAAAGAATTCCTTCTACCTTTAATAATAACTAGACCCCACCTCAGACAGGTGTCACTGACATTTTCCAAACAGTCATTTCATTTTGTTGAGTAGGACTTCAGTAGGACCTGGAACTCAGAGTCACAAAGGACTCAGTTAACTTTTAGAGATGCCCTACTTCCCAGTTAGCTCAAATTCCTCCCAAGAAGTTGGGTGTAGTCATCCTACAGATACTTGCCAGCTAGCTTGCTGGGGGGTTGTGCAGAAAAGAGCACATCTTTTAAGAATATTGAATTTAAGAATATTGAGCAACAACTCCACATTCAGTTCAGTTCAGTTCAGTTGCTCAGTCGTATCCGACTCTTTGGGACCCCATGAATCGCAGCACGCCAGGCCTCCCTGTCCATCACCAACTCCCGGAGTTCACTCAGATTCACGTCCACCGAGTCAGTGATGCCATCCAGCCATCTCATCCTCTGTCGTCCCCTTCTCCTCCTGCCCCCAATCCCTCCCAGCATCAGAGTCTTTTCCAATGAGTCAACTCTTCGCATGAGGTGCCAAAGTACTGGAGTTTCAGCTTTAGCATCAGTCCTTCCAAAGAAATCCCAGGGCTGATCTCCTTCAGAATGGACTGGTTGGATCTCCTTGCAGTCCAAGGGACTCTCAAGAGTCTTCTCCAACACCACAGTTCAAAAGCATCAATTCTTCAGTGCTCAGCCTTCTTCACAGTCCAACTCTCACATCCATACATGACCACAGGAAAAACCATAGCCTTGACTAGACGGACCTTTGTTGGCAAAGTAATGTCTCTGCTTTTGAATATGCTATGTAGGTTGGTCATAACTTTCCTTCCAAGGAGTAAGCGTCTTTTAATTTCATGGCTGCAATCACCATCTGTAGTGATTTTGGAGCCCAGAAAAATAAAGCCTGACACTGTTTCCACTGTTTTCCCATCTATTTCCCAAGAAGTGATGGGACTGGATGCCATGATCTTCGTTTTCTGAATGTTGAGCTTTAAGCCAACTTTTTCACTCTCCTCTTTCACTTTCATCAAGGGGTTTTTGAGTTCCTCTTCACTTTCTGCCATAAGGGTGGTATCATCTGCATATCTGAGGTTATTGATATTTCTCCCCGCAATCTTGATTTCAGCTTGTGCTTCTTCCAGCCCAGCGTTTCTCATGATGTACTCTGCATAGAAGTCCAATAAGCAGGGTGACAATATACAGCCTTGACAGACTCCTTTTCCTATTTGGAACCAGTCTGTTGTTCCATGTCCAGTTCTAACTGTTGCTTCCTGACCTGCATATATGTTTCTCAAGAGGCAGGTCAGGTGGTCTGGTATTCCCATCTCTTTCAGAATTTTCCACAGTTTATTGTGATCCACACAGTCAAAGGCTTTGGCATAGTCAATAAAGCAGAAATAGATGTTTTTCTGGAACTCTCTTGCTTTTTCCATGATCCAGCAGATGTTGGCAATTTGATCCCTGGTTCCTCTGCCTTTTCTAAAACCAGCTTGAGCATCAGGAAGTTCACGGTTCACGTATTGCTGAAGCCTGGCTTGGAGAATTTTGAACATTACTTTACTAGGGTGTGAGATGACTCCACCTTAGTGTCTGTAAATTCCCTTCATTGCTTCTATTCACAGCCGATTACAACTGCCCACCAGCTGCCCAGTAGTTTCATTGTGCAGCTTCTTTCACACATGGCACCATGTGAAGTAAGAGCACTTGACTGATTGCTTTGCCAACCGGCAGCCTCCAGGTCTGCTGTTAGGCTGTAACACTGACCATCAGGCTTTAAGACATTCATGAGTTCTCCGAGTCCCTTGAACCTGTTTAGGTGGCTTAGAGATATCTCCACTCTGTCATGCAAGGTATAAAGGCTAACTTTTAAGTCCAACTTTCTCAATTAAATTTCAATATGTATATGTCCTTCCACTAGGGAAGAGGAGGAAGAGGAAAGAAGACTGGACAGTCATTGAGCACCTCCCCATGTGTTGGACTCTGAGCAAGCCATTCTCTATACTTACCTCATTTAATCCCCACAAATACCCTTTATCCTCATATTGTGAATGAGAAAACCAAGGTTCCGATCATTTAGAAAAGTTAGTCAAGGTCCTCAATTAACAAGGAGTGAGCTGAGTCTTTTTTTTTTTTTAACATGTGTGCTCTTTCCCCTCTTATCAAACAGCCAAATGGGTCTTTCTCCTTCCTTCCCCTCTTCCTCCTCACTCCCCATCTTTCTTCCACCAATATTTCATAATTGTGATAAATTTCATTAAAGAGATACACATGAGAGGGAGAGAGTAAAGGGATAAAGTAGGTGATTACATAGTTAATCCCACTAGGGGACTGTAAGTAGAAAAATTATGGGAGACCCTGTAAGTTAATGATTACTCGAGAGAGGCACACACAACCAAGCAGGTTTGCTAAGCAACAAAACGAGGCAGCAGAGGCACAAGACATGCCGCCAAACCATGAAATGATGGTGGCATGAGAGGCACATCCTGCCCAGTGAGCTCAATAAGTTAATGATCCCTAGGACATGCCCTCTGAATACATAAAAAACAATTTGTGGACCTAGCTTGACCATGAAGAGACAAGAAAACTCTCCTGCTCAACCTAGAGGAGGAGCTGATAATGGAAGCATGATGTCTACTCAAGAAAGAGTTTTTCTCCCCCTCCCTACTTTTCCTTGGATTGTGAAAAAGACTGCTTCTAAGCCTCTCAAGCATCCAATTCTAATAGATCACTTCTTATCGATCACTTTACCTCTCACTGAATTTTATCCACACTGAGACATAAAGGACTACAGTACCAGAGCTCTTGGGAGCCACGGAAACACCACCCAAATGGTTTCAAACAGAGTGCTCTGAAGCCTCATATCACGTGAACCAGAACTACTACAGGACATGAGGGAAGGTTCTGGAGGAAGAGGAATGCTAAGAGACCAGTAAGAAATATGCAGGTAGAAAAACCTACTGTATAGCACAGGGAACGCTGCTCAATATTCTGTAATAATCTAAATGGGGAAAGAATTTGAATATATATGTATAACTGAGTCTCTTTGCTGTACACCTGAAACTAACATACATTGTTAATCAACTATGCTCCAGTACAGAATAAAGATTCTTTTAAAAAAGAAAGAAGCAGGTGGAAAGAAGAAAGGTGGGACAGACACTTTTTAAGTAGAGTGAACAGCACGAAGGGAAGTCCCCATGGTGGAAAGGAGGCGGGGCTGTTGGAGGAGCGGAAGAAATGAAGTGCAGGGGGTATGAGGGCAGAGTGGAGCTCAGCAGTCCGTGAGGCAGACCGGGGCCAAGGAAAGTGAGTGCTTGTAGCTGGGGGAGAGGATCCTGTCCTTCACTAAATCGTTTCACTCTGACCCAAAGCACTAAGGAACAGGAGTATTTTCAGTCTTCACCAAGAAAACACTTTTTTGCCTTTGGAGTAGTGTTTCTTAACGAAGGCCCTATCGGCACTGGATGTGACTGATCTAGGTACAAGACGGCTCTGTCCCTTTCTTTCAGACTGGTCTCCAGGTAATAAGGGCTTCCCTGGTGGCTCAGACAGTAAAGCGTCTGCCTGTACTGTGGGAGACCCAGCTTTGATCCCTGGCTTGGGAAAGATCCCCTGGAGAAGGAAATGGCAACCCACTCCAGTACTCTTGCCTGGAAAATTCCATAGATGGAGGAGCCTGGTAGGCTACAGTCCATGGGGTTGCCAAGAGTCGGACACGACTGAGCGACTTCACTTTTCCAGATAAAAAATGCCAGCAGGAAATTTTTCCCCCCTAGACCAGGCACTATGATGACCCAAAATACCCCACACATTTCTGAAACCTCCTGAGTAGTTCTGCCTCTCACTGAGAAGATTTTTCTCTAATTTGGGCTGCAAGAATCATTGCCACCAACTTCATGACTTCTTTATCCTTTCCTCTCTCAACATCCAAACTCCTCTTCTGCTAGATGTCCTTCCTACAGACATGCTAATGGTGCTGATGTTTGTCTCTATGACATATTGGGTGTGTTTTTTTTTTTAAATTATTTATTTATTTGGCTCTGCCAGGTCTTAGTTGCAGCATGTGGGATCTTTAGTTGTGGCATGTAGAACTCTTAGTTCCCTGACCAAGGATGGAATCCAGGCCCCCTGCATTGCAAGTATGGAATCTTAGCTACTGAATCACAGGGGAAGTCTCCTGGGGGCATTTTAATTCCATGCAGTAACTGTGGAGTCTGCTATGTATCAAGGTTGGGAGTACAGATAGGCTAGTGACAGACAAAGCTTACACAAGGGACAGAGGAGGCAGAGGAGGAAGTGATGACCTCTCCTGGCCCACAAGGCCAGGGAGGATGGACATTTTACAGGTTGAGGAGGCAGCAGCACATTTTATGGAGACATAATATACCCAGTGAGCTTGGCAGCTGTAAAGAGCTTGGCATTGTTGAAGCATGAATTTCAAGTTGAGGTGTGGCAGGAAGACCGGTTGGAGAGAGGGGCAGCCACAGTTCACCAAGGGCCTCACATGCCATGATTAGGAGCTGAGAGAACATGCAAAATAAACTCCTAAATGTGGTATACTTACAAATTTTCAATCATCCTGAAATGACAACATCTGAATGAGATGTTTACGTTTTCTAGGGACTTCCCTGCCAGTCCAGTAGTTAAGACTCCACACTTCCAATGCAGGGAATACAGGTTCAATCCCCAGTCGGGAAAATAAGATTCCACATGCCATACATCATGACCAAAAAACAATAAAAAATAAAATACAGCTTCCAGAAAATCTGTTCAATCATTCATTCACTCACTAAACTTTTTAAAAATTTTTTCTAAAGCGCTATATACGCAAGGTCATGTCAGTGTGACACAGTTTCTCTTTGACTCTATAACCTCATTTATGAAGTTCCTGTGTGCCTTGGTAGATTTTAAAGTTTCTTTTCATGAACTTTTTAAACAGCTTTATTGAGGTATAGCTGACAATAAACAGCACACACTTTGAGTGCAGTTTGTTAAATTTCGTGTTTATATGACATACATACACATTTATGAAACTATCGATACAGTCATCATATTCATCCATAAAAGCTTCCTCATGCTCCTTGGAAATCCCTCCCCCAACCTCCATCTCAAACCCAGGCAACCACTGATATGCTTTCTGTCACCATAGATTAGTTTGCTTTCTGTAGAATTTTATATAAATATGTACTCTTTTTTTTAATTTTGGTCTGGTGCTGGTGCTCAGATGCTCAGTCATGTCAGACTCTTTGCAACCCCATGGACTGTAGCCTACCAGGCTCCTCTGTCCACAGGGATTCTCCAGGCAAGAATACTGGAATGGGTTGCCATGCCCTCCTCTAGGGGATCTTCCCAACCCAGGGATTGAACCTGAGTCTTTTACATCTCCTGCATTGGCAGAGGGATTCTTTACTACTAATGCCACCTGTGAAGCCCTGCTTCTTTCAAATAGCATCATTATTTTGAGATTCATCCATGTGATTTCATGTATCAATAGTTATCATTTTTTATTTTTTTAAAACACTTTCCACTTTGAGCTATGCCCCCCTACAGTATTTACTGTATCTCCACAAATCTGCTCCATGGGATAACAAATTTGCTTCACATTAGTAGGTGCTTTGGGGATAATAATCCCCCCTGGAACTAGGAGATACTGCTTGAGGAAGAGATGACGACGCATAGACCCTAGTTTTCTAAGAATTCTCCCAAATATAAGAGTGCTGTAATAAACAAAATAATGGAACCAAAATATGTCCACATCCTTGTCCCTAGAACCTTGAAAATACTACTTTACATGTCAAAAGGGATTTTATAAATGTGATTAAGATAGGGCTTTTGAGGTGAGAAGACTATCTTGGGTTATCTGAGTGGGGTCCTTTTGTAATCACGGGGGTCCTTGTAAGGGAAGAGGGAGGCAGGAGGAACAAAGTAAAAAAGAGACTGAAGATGCTTTGATGTTGGCTTTGAAGATAGAGGAAGGGGTCACAGGCCAAGGAATGTAGATAGCCTTAAGAAGCTGGGAAAGGCAATGGAATGGATTCCCCCCTAGAGCCTGTAGAAGGAATACAGCCTGCTGACCTTGATTTTAGCCCAGAGAAACCTATTCTTGGACTTCTGTCCTCTAGAATCAAAAGAAATTTTTGTTGCTTTTAGCCACTGCATTTGTGAAAATTTGTTATAGCAGCAATAGGAAACTGATACAAATACCAATCCTGTTTTAAAAAACCCCCAGTCTCTCTGTAACAACCTAGAGGGTGGGGGAAAGGGTGGGACGTAGGAGGGAGGTTCAAGAGGGAGGGGACTATATATGCGTATGGCTAATTCATGTTAAAAAAAATTTTTTTTAATGCTGGATCTGACCACTTCTCTTTTCTCTTCCATTTTGTGACACGTGGTCTAATAGGAATGGAAGCAGGTTGGATTTGGAATCAGACTGACATATCACAGCTGCTCCTCTGAGCTCATTTCCTCATCCTAAAGGAGGGGAGATGCAGTATTCATCTTTGGGGGGGCATAGAAAGAATTGATGAGATGATATACACAAATGATATTTCACATGCTAGTAAGGTTATGCTCAAAATCCTTCAAGCTGGGCTTCAACAACACGTGAACTGAGAACTTCCAGATGTTTGAGTTGGGGCAGAGGAACCAGAGATCAACTGCCAACATCCGTTGGATCATAGAAAAAGCAAGAGAATTCCAGAAAAATATCTACTTCTGCTTCATTGACTAAACTAAAGCCTTTGTGTGGATCACAACAAATTGTGGAAAATTCTTCAAGAAATGGGAATACCAGACCACCTTATCTGTCTTGTGAGAAACTTGTATGTGGGTCAAGAAGCAGCATTTAGAACTGGACGTAGAACAACTAACTGGTTCAAAATTGGGAAAGAAGTACGACAAGGCTGTATATTGTCACCCTGCTTATTTAACTTACATGCAGTGTATACCATGGGAAATTCTTGGCTGGATGAATCACAAGCTAGAATCAAGATTGCCAGGAGACATATCAATAACCTCAGACACAAGTGAAGAGGAACTAAAGAGCCTCTTGATAAAGGTGAAAGAGGAGAGTGATAAAGCTGGCTTAAAACTCAACATTCAAAAAACTAAGATCATGGCATCTAGTCCCATTACTTCATGCAAATAGAGGGGGAAAAGTGGAAGCAGTGACAGATTTTATTTTGGGGGGCTCCAAAATCACTGTGGATGGTGACTGCAGCCATGAAATTAAAAGACGCTTGCTTCTTAGAAGGAAAGCTATGACAAACCTGGACAGCATATTAAAAAGCAGAGACATCACTTTGCCGACAAAGATCTGTCTAGTCAAAGCTATGGTTTTTCCAGCAGTCATGTATGGATGTGAGAGTTGTACCATAAAGAAGGCTGAGCACTGAAGAATTGATGCTTTCTAGTTATGGTGCTGGAGAAGACTCTTGAGTGTCCCTTGGACCGCAAGGAGATCAAAACAGTCAGTCCTGAAGGCAATCAACCCTGAATATTTATTGGAGGGACTGATGCTAAAGCTGAAGTTCCAGTACTTCAGCCACCTGACGTGAAGAGCTGACTCATTGTAAAAGACCCTGAAGCTGGAAAAGATTGAAGGCAAAAGAAGGGAGCTGCAGAGGATATGGCTAAGTAGCATCACCAACTCAATGGACATGAATTTGAGAAAACCCCGGAAGACAGTGAATGACGGGGGAGACTAGCGTGCTGCATCCATGGGTTCGCAGAGAGACATGACTTAGCAACTGAACAGCAACATACACAGAGGGCCCAGCACACAGTACACCCTCAATAAATAATCTTTTTCTTTACTTCCCACCTAACTTGATTGAAGAAACTCAATTCTCTTGCTAATGATGTGCTGTGAATTTTGGCTAAACTGCTTCTTCTCCTTCAACCTATTCCATGAGGTTAAAGGAAGATACCTGTTAAATCTCCAAGAGTGTTTATGAAGTCTCTTAGAGTTTGTAATGTGGCTAGATACTCTTGATTAAAAAGTATTATTTAGATGCAAAGTTCTGTTATCTTTTGAGTAGGTAATTATTTTCTGTCCTAAATGGTTCAGCACTATACTAAAGTTCCATTTCTGAGATAATGATGTTGCTTGAGAGGGTGACAAGATATGTCACCTGAGTGTTGTGAGTCTTAATTAACTAACATTTTTCACTTTTCAAGCCTACACAAGCTTATCATAAAAAGCTAAATGTTGAGTATTATTTACTTTGTATATGGTGTCACTTCCAGTATTTTAATATAGCAACTAAAACTGCCCAATACAGGTTGGCATTTTAGCATTGGATTAGGCAATATTTACTTTACTTGGGGGAAGTCTAATTGAGAACTATTTGAAGAGCTTTATGAGCTTCCCTGGTGTTCCTGTGGTTAAGAGTCTGCCTGCCAATGCATGGGACAAGGGTTCTATTCCTGGTGCAGGAAGATCCCACAGGCCTTAGTGAAACTAAGCCCGTGAGCCGCAACCACCGCACCAGCGCGCTAAAGCCTGTGCTCCACGACAAGAGAAGCCTCTGTGATGAGAAGCCGTGCACTCCACCTAGAGAGTAGCCCCCACTCCTGGCAGCCAGAAAAAGCCCTCATGCAGCACAGCCAAAAATAAATATTTTTTAGAAATAAAAGCTTTGTGCTTTTAATTAGTATAAGAAAAGGGTAAGGGAAATAGTGCTATTATTTTTCTACAAGGGTTTAGTTTTTAACAGATTTAAATGTCAAATTCTTATCTCTTAGATAATGCAATACAGATCGGTTTAAAAAGCTAAAATTTTGAAGTACTGAAAGAGATATTTATGTAACAATAAACAATATTTTTCAGCTAGCATTTATCAGACATTATGTGCCACACAGTGTTCTGAACTCTATGCATGCCTGAAAGCTAAACTAAGCACAATCCAGCCCCAACGTGCTACAGTGAGTTAGAGAGCCTTGCTATCTGGATGGATTTCCAGGTATATAACTGGTTCATCAGGATGGGTGTGAGGGTAGAGGAGGATTTGTACAGCTAAGGACTTTGTTCCATAGTAATGGCTACCTTTTGGGGGACATACTACATGACAGACACTGGACAAAGCAAACATATTATCTTACTTTGTTCTTACATTAATCCTTTGAGGTTGGAGAAGGCAATGGCACCCCACTCCAGTACTCTTGCTTGGAAAATCCCATGGACGGAGGAGCCTGGAAGGCTGCAGTCCATGGGGTTGCTGAGAGTCGGGCACGACAGAGCGACTTCACTTTCACTTTTCACTTTCATGCATTGGAGAAAGAAATGGCAACCCACTCCAGTGTTCTTGCCTGGAGAATCCCAGGGACGGGGGAGCCTGGTGGGCTGCCATCTCTGGGGTCGCACAGAGTCGGACACAGCTGAAGTGACTTAGCAGTTTGAGGTAGAGTTACAAAATGGGAAAATAAGATTCAGAGAAGTCAATTGTCCAAAATTGTGAGTATAGAGAGTGGCAGATCTAAGATTCAAACTCAAATCCTGCTGTCCCCTGAAGTGTCTGTGTGAGGTATAGACACTTATCCTGCTGCTGCTGCTGCTGCTGCTAAGTCACTTCAGTTGTGTCCGACTCTGTGCGACCCCAGAGATGGCAGCCCACCAGGCTCCCCCGTCCCTGGGATTCTCCAGGCAAGAACACTGGAGTGGGTTGCCATTTCCTTCTCCAATGCATGAAAGTGAAAAGTCAAAGTGAAGTCGCTCAGTCGTGCCCAACTCTTAGCGACCCCATGGACTGCAGCCCACCAGGCTCCTCCATCCATGGGATTTTCCAGGCAAGAGTTCTGGAGTGGGGTGCCATTGCCTTCTCTGACACCTATCCTAAGTACTCAGAAATGTTGTGTGACTACAAGTATGTTTAAACCACAGAACAACAGGCTCCAGTCAGGGTGATCACTTTTTATCTGTTTAGATAATCATGTTTTCCTCATTTTCAATGCCAGGTATATTTCATTTTCTGTGAATTCATGTCCCTTGCTCTTTGGGGTCATTTCCTTATTGATTCAAATGATCTTTATTATAAAATACGTGGAAATATAAGAAAGCATGACCAAGGAGTCATGATGAATTCCTCCTTCACCTTCAACTACCTTCACAAGCACAGTGCTGGGTTCTGTTGATTTTTCCTCCCAAATATGTCTTATGTCTTGAAAACATCCATTTCTTTCATCTTCACTTTCATCACCCACGCTAGGTCCTTTCAGCTTCCCCAACACACAGAGTTTTTTTCACCTTCTAGTCTTTGGGTACATTTCCCCTGTGCCCAGAACACTCTGCCCCAGCTCTCTGCATGGCTGCTTTTGCATCCTTCAGGCTCCAGTCTGAAAAGTATGTTCTCAGAGAGTTCTTCCCGGCCTATCTTATCTCAGGAAAGTTTTCCTTTCTTACATTCTTTTCCTATCTTTCAGAGTACTTATCACCATTTATAACACAAAATATTCTAAATCTTTTGCATGCAATTAATGAATTAATATTTGTAAAGTGCTTAGAGCAGCATAAGGCACATAAGTGCTATGTAAGTGATGATTAAAAAAAAAACCTCCCACGATCCTCACAACCCTACTTGTGCTATTAATGTCACCTTTTTACAGAGGACAAACTGAGGAACAGAGAAGTTAAGCATCTTGTCCAAAGTTGCACAGCTAATAAGTAACAGAGTCTAGCTACAAGCTCAGTCATGGACCAAAATCTACATATCCAACCATTTTCTACACTTGCTTTTCAGTCCAGGACCTAGCATAGTTCGTTGCACCTACGAGGTACTTTCAATAAGTATCTGTTTAATAAATGAAGGGCTTCCCTGGTGGCTCAGATGATAAAGAATCTGTCTGCAATGAGGGAGACCTGGGTTTGGTTGGGAAGATCCCCTAGAGAAGGAATGAAGGAACTGCTCTATTAAGAGAATAAAATTTACCTGTAATCCTACCACATAGAGATTTTGGTATTCATACTTTAGATTTTTTTAAATGTAAGGTTTTACTTTTCATCAAAATCATAACTTTCAGAAATTATTTTGAGGAGTGTAGATCAAGCATCAGTACATAATGTATTTGACATTTTATTCTTTAAAACATTTATAATTTCAAGTGAATTTTCTTCCTTTAGAAAGTAGGTGGAAGGTGGGGGAAAGAAGGCTAAGTCTTTAAACAAATGATAAAGAATTTTCTTAAAATATTCTGGCCCTTCTTTATCTCTAGGTAGAGGTTGCCAAACTACAGCTAGAAAGTCTAGGGAAAGCATGAGATATTTTGTAAAATATTATACTTCTTTAAATCAAGTATGTTTTAAAATTTGTCATGAGAATTATCTTTAGAAAATCAGCTGGCAAGAGTTTTCTAAATATTCTGAAAGCACAGCAAAAGTCCATTGTTTACAAATCAACAACAGTCTATGATGATTACATGGCTATGTCAATGGGAAAATTAGATAAAAAGACAGTGCTCACCCATAAGGGGCAAGAAAAACAAGCAAAGGCTACCGGTAAACACCAACGGGAAGCTTCTGCAGATACTGGTTTGCTCAGTTTCAAAGGATTTTTTTTTTTTGTTCTTTTAAAATAGTTTCAGGATAAATAACTTGTAGCAGCTGGTCATCAAATTCACATGCACTCATGGAAGGCCCACACCACCAAGACTGACTATGAATAATACATCAGCTCTCAGGGGAGGACTGGGTTGGTCTGCTGCTCCTTCGCAGTGTTCTCCTTCTGCCATTTGACAATAGCAAGATGAAGCCAGACACCATGTGGGATGGTGTGTGGTTACAGCCACAGACACTGCATTCATGAGCACTCCACATTTCTGAGATAGAGTTAGCGGATAAGGACTACCAGAGCATAATCAAATGCAGTGAT
Organism: Bubalus kerabau; assembly: GCF_029407905.1. Classification (NCBI taxonomy): domain Eukaryota; kingdom Metazoa; phylum Chordata; class Mammalia; order Artiodactyla; family Bovidae; genus Bubalus; species Bubalus kerabau. The sequence goes on from NC_073629.1 coordinate 35,431,130, forward strand.
AGCAGTGGGGAGCCTTGTATCACATTACCTTTGAAAATATTTTAATCTAGAAACACCATACATTGGATACAAAATCCATGACTACCTGACCTATCCCAGGCGTGGTCTGGGATATACTATTCCAAGATATCTCCTATTTGCTTTGGGTAAATAGAAATCTTGAGCTAGGAATAGAGAAAGTTTGAAAATTAAAACAGAGTCTAAGTATTTTTGAATGCTTTTAAAAGACAACGAAAAATGACAAGCTTAGATCACATCAGAGGCTCCTCACGTAGTCTTCAAAGCTGATTTCTTACAGTCAAAGGGACCCAGACGTGGCATGATTTTGAAGCTCAGACTTTGTTCTGTTATTCAATTGCAGCCAACTTTCAACTATTGAGGAAAGAAGAAAGACGATTTAGAATAACAGGATTGCTCGTCTGTATTGCAAGATCCTTCAAGCAGCTCACTACTTGATGTCTAGAGATCCCAGGATGGAGGTGAGTTTCTTTTGCTTCTGCTGTCATCTTATCGCTTTGTGTTGATGGCAACATGTGTTGTTTGAAGACTTAGAGAGTATTGATTTATGGGTTCAAAGTATCATTGGATCTTGTACTTAAAGCTCCTAACTGTAATTTAAGCACATTCTTAACAACACACATATAGAGAAGTAAGAAGATTTTGGATTATTGCATCATTGCCTCCAACACTCAGCTCTTATTTTCATTCCAGTCAGTAGGGTGGATCTTGGAAGAGTGGGGTTCAGGATTTGAGTGGTAAGTTCCTTAGTGGAAGGAGGCAGGGAAGTGTTGGTGGTGAGAATGCCTGTTTTTCCTCTGCCTCTGGGCCAGATACACCCTGATAGAGGCTAGCAGAGGTCTAAACACAGAGGGTAATGGGGATGAGGTTAAGAGACTGACACAGCCACATGGCCCCACAGTTTTTCTTCAAAGATGAAAACAGTCCTCTGATATATAACATCGTGTGTAACATCTGTATTACCACTAAATGGGTCTAGTAAATAGAACAAACATCACCTACCAGCCAGAAACGATTCCCTGACCATCTTTGGACTCCATCACTAAGGAGTCTTGGTTTTTCCATCTATAGACATTCTTAGTTGATTTCATCAGATTAACAGTCATCCCAGCCATGGCTATCTTCTCTTAAACTAGAGATATTAGTGAGGTCAGGCCAGCACTTGGGCACCAAATCCAGACTTCATAATAAAGTAAACCACGCAGGGAATAGATGTCAGCATGGTGAGCACTCTGCTGTTCATCCCTATTAGGGGATGACCGAGCTGTTTCCTCAGGGCCAGGTCACTGTGAGGTGCCGGCTGCGTTTGCTCAAAGTGTTCACTCGGAGGGTGATTTGTGAGCTATTGATGAGCACATAATGGTTGGGATAGCTGCAAAAGCAGCCATGGCCCCACACAGGTTCGCCTGAACTCAGTAAATCAAATTGGGTTCTAGAGAAATGTTCTGTTGGGTTCTGATCAGAAACTCTTGGATATGCCTTTGGATTTCAAGACAGAGCTGAATACTGATATGGGAAGATGGTCCACTTCCTCCCAGCTACCTGTAAGGGGCCCTTTACAATTCTAAGGATATAGCTTGTCCTTTGGCAGAAAAACATCCTTTTAAAATCTTGCCAGCAGACACAAAAATAATGGTGGTAATTACAGAAGCTGCTTTCCTGTGTGTAATGGGAGAGTTTCTCAGGCCTCTAGCTTCTCTTGGTGGTTGCTCTTCATTTTCCTTAAGAGTCATAGCAAAAAATAAATTTTATCAGTTTAAGCAGAATGATATCTTAGAAATTAGGATCTGGCTAACAAAGGGTCTTTTCCAGCAAGAAAGGCTTGGAGCTCAGCAATGAGCACCTCAGGATACAAAGAAGGTATGAGAATGAGTTTGGGGGCCACAGTTTGGGTCATGAAAAGTCCTGCAAATCTTAGAATTCATCTTTCTTTTCTTTTCTTTGTAGGGATTTAAAGATGCTCTCCCTCTCAAAAATTAGACAACTTTTAAAAATTGAAATATTTTGACATATAACAAAGTATAATTTTAAGGTATATGTTAATTTGATACATTTATATATTGTAGTGATAACTAGATCACCATTGTAGTGATAATTAGACCTCCATCATGTTACATAATTATCATTTATTTAGTGGTTGGAATAATTAAGTTCTAGTCTCTTAGAAAGTTTGATGATTATAATATTGTCGTCTGTATTCCTTATACTTTACTTTAGATCTCTAGGGCTTACTTATGGCTTGTTGCAAGTTTGTACCGTTAAACAACATATGTCTTACCCTCCATCCGCCACCCTCTGGTAATCACCATTCTACTCTTCGTTTGTATGAATTTGGCCTTTTTAGATTCCACATATAAGTTATATCATACAGGACTTGCCTTTTTCTGTCTGACTTATTTCACTAAGCATAACGTGCTCAAGGTCCGTTAATGTTATGGTAAATGGCAGGATGTCATTGTCATTCTTTCTTGTTATATACATATGTATATGGCAGGATTCAGTCTTTATTATATACATATGTGTACATATATATGTATATATGACATCTTCCATACACGAACCCTTATGTTCATAGCACCACTATTCACAGTAATCAAGACACAGAAACAACCCAAATGTCCACTGACAGATAAATGTATAAAGAAGATATAGTGCATATATACAGTGGAATACTACTCAGCCATAAATGAAATAATGCTATATGCAGCAACCTGGTTGGCCCTAGAGATGATCATACTAAGTGAAGTAAGTCAGAAAGAGAAAGACAAATATCATGTGATATCACTTACACGTGGAATCTAAAATATGACACAAATTAACATATTTATGAAACAGAAGCAGACTCACGACATGGAGGACAGACTTGCGGTTGCTGAGGGGAGGCAGGGGAGGCAGGGAAGGGCGGGCTGAGGCGTCTGAGACGGGCATATGCAAGCTAGTATACACTGAAGGCATAAACTTTGTTGCTGTTGTTCAGTCACTAAGTCGTGTCTGACTCTGTGACCCCATGGACTGTAGCCTGCCAGGCTCCTCTGTCCATGGGATTTCCCAGCAAGAATACTGGAGTGGGTTGTTATTTCCTTCTCTGGGGGATCTTCCTGACCCAGGAGTCAAACCTGTGTCTCCTGCATTGGTAGGCAGATTCTTTACCACTGAGTTATCAGGGTAATTTAGACAATGCTTAATCTAAAATTATTTTGGATTGGTTTTCATCCTCAAACAATAAACTCACTTAAAGGTAGATTTTTTTAAAGTAGTTTTGAGACCCCTATAGAGGTCATGTCTCATTAGGCCATTTCTTCCTTTATCCTGCCAATATGCCACAGATAGAGTACTTAGCTTTTTGTACTGGGCATTCTTCAGCACTCAACACTGAGACTGGGTCTGTTTTTCATTTTTAAACTACCCTTATTGATTGCTCACTCCGTGCCAAACACTATGCCAGAACTTTATATACCTTACCTCACGTTCATCTAGCAATCCTGTGACCTAGGGATTATTATTCTTATTTTTCAGAAGAGGAAACTAAAACTCAGAAAAGTGAAGTAACTTGCCTGATGGCATAGAGCTAATGAGTAGAGAAGCCAGAATTCAAATCCTGGTCTCCCAAACCCTACTTTCCCTCCGTGCTTTTGACCTTCCTGGGAAGCATTTCCCTTGTTCTTCAAGTTCAGTTGCAGTAGCCTGTAATTCTGTTCATACACCTCACTTTACAGTAAATGTTAGATTGCTAAAGTAATCCTGCCATGATGATGATGGTTCTTTTTCTTTCTTTCTATTTCTCTCTTTAAACAAAATATGTTTCTTTGAATACTCTAACATTGACACCTATCTATAAATTCAAAATTTCGTACAATGTTTTAATAGATATCTTTACCACATTTTATTTTTAGTCCTTTTTTTTTCCCCTTAGAGAATTTAGCTCACTTTTTTTGGTCAAACATATTCCTTTAGCCTTTTAGGTTATATAAATAAAGCACAAGTTATAGACTCATAAAAATTTAGATGGGGGAGAAGACCTCAGAGATCTGCTTCTCCAACCCCGTCATTATATGGGCAAGGGAGGCCAGCCAGTGGTTGTGGCCTCTTAGTTGACTCAGAGCTTCAGTTACTCCAGCTAAAACTGGAGGCAATTTGACTACTTCTATAAAGTTGTCCCAAAAGTTTATAAATCAAGAAGAGATATTTAAATGGATGCTTTCAATTTTATTTAAAAGAATACAGTGAAAGTGTTAGTCACTCAGTTGGGTCTGGCTCTTTGTGATCCCATGGACTGTAGTCCGCCAGGCTCCTCTGTCCATGGAATTCTCCAGGCAAGAACACTGGAGTGGGGGCTTCCCTGGTGGTCCAGTGGTTAAGAATCAGCCTTGCAATGCAAAAGACATTGGTTTGATACCAGGTCCGGGAAGATGCCACATGCCATGCAGCAACTAAGGCCATGAGCCACAACCAGTGAGCCTGCTGGCTGCAACTACTGAAGCCCTGTGCCCGAGAGCCCGTGCTCGGGCACGAGAGAAGCCACCACAGTGAGAAGCCCACACCGCAGTGAAGAGAAGACCTTGCTCACCACAGCTAGAGAAAGCCGCATATCAGTGAAGACCCACCATGGCCAATAATAAATAGATTAAAAATAAAAAGAATACTGGAGTGGGTAGCCAATCCCTTCTCCAGGGGCTCTTCCTGACCCAGGGATTGAATCCAGGTCTCCTGCATTGCAGGCAGATTTTTTTACCATATGAGCCACTAGGGAAGCTCCCCAGAAGAATAAAAGACTCATACCAAATGGCAGCTGGTTTTGCTCTGAACATTTTCAGGAGTATCCCTAAGACGTGCTACTACCACCAGACTCTGGCAGCTTGACAGGACTGCTCAGACTCTTCTTCGTTGCTGTTGAGTTACAAATTTATTTTAGCTTCAGGCATGCTGCTGCTGCTGCTGCTGCTGCTGCTAAGTCACTTCAGTCATGTCTGACTCTGTGCAACTCCATAGATGACAACCCACCAGGCTCTCCTGTCCCTGGGATTCTCCAGGCAAGAACACTGGAGTGGGTTGCCATTTCCTTCTCCAATGCATGAATGTGAAAAGTGAAAGTGAAATTGCTCAGTTGTGTCTGACCCTCAGTGACCCCACGGACTGCAGCCTTCCAGGCTCCTCCACCCATGGGATTTTCTAGGCAAGAGTACTGGAGTGGGGTGCCATTGCCTTCTCTGAGCTTCAGGCATATAACATAGTAATTAATTATTTTTACACATAATATTCCATTTAAAGTTATCATAATATATTGGCTGTATTTGCTGTGCTGTATAACAGATCCTTGTAACTTATTTATTTTATACACAGTAGTTGGTGACTCTTAGTTCTCACTGCTAATTTGACCCTTTCCCTTTCTCTCCTTACTGATAATCACTAGATTATTTTCTATATATGTGAGTTTGTTTCTGTTTTGTTTCATTTTTTAGATTCTACATATAAATGATAAGTTATCTTTGACTTGTTTCATTAAATACAATAAACTCTATGTCCATCCGTGTTGTTGAAAAAAGTAGAATTTAACTTTTACGGCTAATATTCCACTGTGTATTGTGTGTGTTAGTCACTTGGTCGTGTCTGACTCTTTGCGAGCCCATGAACTGTAGCCCACCAGGCTCCTCTGTCCATGGAATTCCTCAGGCAAGAATACTAGAGTGGGTTACCATTCCCTTCTCCAGGGGATCTTCCTGACCCAGGGATTGAACCTGGGTCTCCTGTATTGTAGGCAGATTTGTTAACTGTCTGAGCCTATATATATGTATCTATAGATCTATATAGACATATATGTATATATATATATACACCATATCTTAAATATCTATTCATTTGTTGACACCTGGGTTGCTTCCACATCTTGGTTCTTGTAAATAATGCTGCTATGAAGTTTGGGGTTCATTTATCTTTTTGAATTGATATTTTATCTTCAGATATATACCCCAAAATGGAATTGCTGGATCATATGGTAGTTATATTTATAGGTTTTTGAGGAACCTCCAGACTGTTTTCCATAGTGGCTGCACCAATTTACATTCCCACTAATGGCACTAGGTGAAGTGTTCTCCACATCCTTGTCAACATTGGCTATTTGCAGACTTTTAAAAAAACTTTTTATTTTATATTGAAGTATAGCTGATTAACAGCGTTGTGATAGCTTCAGGTGGACAGCAAAGGGACTCAGCCGTCCACACACATGTATCTAGTCTCCCCCAAACTCCCCTCCCATCTAGGCTGCCACAGAACACTGAGCAGAGTTCCCTGTGCTACACAGTAGGACCTTGTTGGTTATCCATTTAAAATATAGCAGTGTGTGCAAGTTGATCCTAAACTCCCTAACTCCCCCTTCCCCCCATTCTTCCTCTCTGGCAACCATAAGTTCTTCTCAGAGCAAGGCAGCCTCTTGAACTGGGTCTGTCTGGATTCTAATCAGAAGAGGAATATGCTTGAAGGCAGACTAGCCTCCAGGTGTTCAAAAGACCTTTTTGTTCCTTGTTCATATTTCTGTCAGTCATTCTCTGCCTTTCGCCAACATACGAGGGAAAACCAGAAGAATGGGACCAGAATGTCTAGGGGGAGACAGATGAAAAAGCACTAAAACACTGAAAGTCGGTGGTTTGTTTGAGCTGATTCAGCTCTCAGTTCCACACACAGAGGCTTATCAGTGGTACGTGGACAAAGGACAGCCATGGTACTTTAAAAAAAAAAAAAAAAAATCAATCCCTTACTTGCATCCCAAGCTGCTATTTTGGGAGCACAAATTTCAATTAGCACTTCCTAAGAGAAGTTGATAAACATTTGGTCATTAACTGAAAACCATTGTCTCCCTCAAAGTTTAATGAACAAAATATTTAGCCCTACCTCCTTTCTAATTCCTTGCTTATATACCATCAATTATGTTAATGTAATATTTAGGATCAGTTCCTCTTGGCAGAGCTTTCAGCCTTCACGTGAGTTTATAACTGCATTTCTCTAAATGGAAGACATCCACTTTGATCTGCATAAAAATGATCTGCATCCACTTTGATAAGCATAGTTTCATACATTACATAAATAATATTTAACAATGATGTTCTTTTCATTTTGCACAGATGAAGACACACAGTGAAGACAATTAATGAAAACCAGAAGACCTATTGCTATAATTAAGAACATCAAGATCAGGAGCAACTGATAAAGGAGGTCAGGCTGCACACACATGGACAAAGCCTATTTCCTGGAAGACACAACTTCTAAGCAACAGGAGGATTTGCCTTATGATGAGGGTTTCTCCCAAGTTAAGATATACCATGGTTATAATCTTACCTCAAGATATGACATCCTTGAGGTCTCAAATCAAATGAACTTAACAGAAGATGAGTCTCAAGAAAAGGCTACATATAGAGAGACTTGCCAAGAGGCAGATATGACCATGACTTTGGATAAAATGACTGAAAATGCTGTCAGCAAAACATGTGATAAAGAGAATCAATGTGCCATATATCTTCCTATTTCAGCTAATCAGGAAGACGCTTCAAAGTCAAACATTTCTGATATTTTACTCCATCACCTTTGCAAAGAAGAATTCTCCAAAGATCAAGGCATTAATTGTGAAACTCTCCCAGAGATCTCTAATAATGACAGCTTTGATGAAGCTATTATTAAAAATATCATTGTGTGGCACATTAAGAATTCTTGGCCGACAGAACAATCCTCAGAACTCACTGACCTACTCAACTCCAAAAGCGATGATGAAAATAGCAATAAGCCCAGTTGTTTTCTGACCATGACAGAAGAAAACACCTCTGATTCAGATGAGTCAGTGGCTGCTGGAGAAAGCAACCATGAGGAAAATTCAAATTTTCTATCTAAAATCAAGAGTCTATGTGATAAACAAAAAAGTTGCCTATGGCAGACACCTCAGAAACAGGCTGAAAAAGCAAGCTCTGGCAACAAGTTCAAATATGGCCATAGTCAGGTTTATTACTGGTTCTCTAATTTCTCTAAGGTTGCTTCCAGAGTGAAGATTCCTAAAAATTACACAATTGACAAACCACTTATAACAGATCCACAAGCCAGCTTTTCTCCTAAATTGAGAGATAAGTCAGCTGTTGGGCAAGATATTTCAGAAAGCACATCTAGATCAAATTATGTTGAAAAACAAGAGCAGAAGTGGGAAATTACTCAACCTTCACAGCCAGTAGAGGTGAGTGAAAGCAGTCTTCAGGAAACACCCCCCCCCCCCCCCAGGACCGCTGCTCATCCGTATGAGTGTGGGTCCTCAGAAGGTGCATAGAACTAAGTTGTAGTTCTGAGGTTCTGAATTCTAGTTCCAGTCTGGTACCCTGACCTCTCAGGAGCTCAGTGGGTGTCCTCATGAGAAGAATCTGGAACTGAACTAACAATAACACAGAATAAAATCCAAATTCTTCAACCAGGAATTTGCATCTCCCCATGTTTCCTGTCATCCTAGCCTTCTGAACTCAGCTCCCCTCCCCCAGGACTCATCCTATTAGTGGGCTGGCCCCACCTTCTCTGAGCTCCTGCCTTACCAGGAACATCCCACCTCTGCTTATCAAACCCCTGCTCATTTTCATGGTCTCCTTCAACTCCACACTGGCTGTAGGACTTTTCAGAATCCCACAGCCAGTCTTTTGCACCCGTGTTTCTTAAATATTCTGTCAGAGCTTATCTCAGTCTCCTTGCATCATTACGATTTCCAAACATCTGTTCCTTCGACTAGATTTCAAGGCTCTGGAGGCAGCTGCCTCGTCTTCATCTTTCCATCATCCAATTCCCCCAGAGGCCTGGCCAGGTGTTTGCATATATTATGCCCTTGGTTATGAATGCTAACTTGAATTATGATCTTTGATAACACATTTCAAGATTTTATACTGGTAACTATTTAACACAACATTTTGTTAACATTTAATTTATACTTTTTCCCCTTTCCCCATCTTTCCATCCTTCCACCCACCTTCCCAAATGCTGAGGCTGAGGATCTCATTGACTATTTGAGGTTCCATAGTTAAAAAATTTACATTAATGATCAAAGTAAACACTTTAGTTCTCCGGCACTTTTCCAGGACTGTATGATTTTTCTTTTAAGCAGTCTATGAAGGGCACCCTGCCTGAACACACTCTGCCTGTCTCTATTTCTACCCCTTCATCCACCTTTTCTTTTAATTGAAACTTTTGGGGAATTTGAATAGAACCTCCCTTATGCCTTGCAACACACACACACATACACACACACACACACACCTGGAGTCAGCAGCCCACTCGGCCTTGAGCAGGATGCTTCTCTCAGTCTTAGAGAAATCTGTACCCCTGTGACACTGGGAAGCCTCAACATTCCTCATTCTGCTTGCAGAAGAACACTCTTGGGTGGGCACAGTTCTCAGGGCCCTGTGGGCAGTAGGGGCAGAACGAATATCAAGTTCATCTGTCTCTGGTAATGGGAGTCTGAAGTGGGGCATCTTCTTTTCTCTTGTCCTGTCCATTCAAGTTGGAGAACTGGGCTCTGTAGTTTCCATAGCCATCATATACCCGAGATATTCCTAATAACCACAGTCTAGTTTGACCACAACATTGGCTCTCTGTCTCTAGTGTGTTTGTGAGCTGTGTGTGTTGGGAACAATGGGAAGACGATCAAGGTGAATCACTCTGGAATTTGAACTCTTATCCAGTTAGCCTGTGGTGAGTAGAAAAGGGAATGTCCTGTGTGAAGTCACTACCTTGCTCCCAGACACTAGCCACCATGTATCTGGTGTTAGAGCCCTAGAAACAGAGTCAGTGACGAGACTAACAGAGGTCCCTGCCCTGGTGGAGCTTGTGGTCGACCTGTAGGAGAAGGGTTTGAGTATTCCATATAATAGTATCAAACATGATAACAGTAACAGCTAACATATATTGAATGTTTACCATGTGCCAGACACTATGGTAACATTTAATTCTCATCATGACACTATGAAGTAGGTTCTGTTACTATCCCTGTTTTATTGCTGAGGAATTTGAGGTTTATAGCAATGATGTAATTGCTCTGGGTCATCCGGCAGATAAATGTCAGAGTGGAATTCAACCTTGGCATCAGGGCCTCAGCTCTTGACATAACCCTGGGTGGCCTCCATGATGACCAGAACACATCCTGCATAATGGTGTCGTTGGTTAATATCAACAGTAATGTTTTCTTATCTTTTCATTGTGCAGATGGAGCCCACAGTACATATCCACCAAGAACATCTCGCAGGTACTAGCATTTTTAAACCTCTTTGACTTAGATATACCTTTTGAAAAGAGATTTTTTTAATAGCGAATGGTGGTGATTGCCACAGACTTCTGTTTTCGGTAATTAACAAAACTGCAATGCAGTTGAGATGAATGGTAGCCAAAATGTATTCTTTCTTATATAGGAATAGAATCTGAGCCAAGTCTCTCTAACTTGCCATCGACTTCTCAGGAAGACCCTTCCTTGAGTTCTTCTTACATATTTCAAAAGATATCCCAGGGGAAGCAGATGTGTCAGAAGTTAAAAGAACAGACTGATCAACTGAAGGCTAAAGTAATACTTTTAAAGCTTATTATGAAAAATAGAAGTAACCAAATTCAAATATAAGACATCAGGCCCTTAATGAAATATTGCATTTTTTTTCACTGCAGGTACAAGAATTTTCCAAATGCATAGCACAGGATTCTCCCTATCATTTTCAACACAGAAGGCTGGTAATGAATTTTATCACATTTCAAAAATCTTTATTAGGGAATTTGACATGCAAAAATATGACATAAATGACTTTATAGCATCATATTTTCTCTACACTGGTGAGGGTAGGAATGTTCTGGTAAGAAAAATTTTGCTGAAGATTGAGCTATCTTTGTCTTACAAGGACTAAAAGAGAGTAGAGCTTTCTATTTCAATATATATTTAGCCCCTTTTCCTTCTCAGGGGGATCTGTATGGCTGTTTTTCCTCAGCAGTCATCCCATAATAAATCAGAAACCATGGTAGGTTCAGGAAAACAATATGTCAGCTATTGTAAAGGGCAAGCACAGCCAGATTTGATGGGCCTGGGGGACACAGGCTATAAAAATTGCCAGTATCTGCAAACTCAATCTATAAAACTTGAAAAACCTTAAAGTCAATCTTGAATACATGCTTTTCAGATCAAAATCTTTGGCTTTTACATCCTTGCTTTTTGTCACATTTCATCAAATCACTACTTTACATTGGAACCCATAGCCTCGTTCATCAGTGTCAGAGTCGTATGAAGAGAGGTGAAGCATGGCAATGGGGCAAAGCTGAGACCACTAGAACCAGGGATGTGTGAAGCTGAAGTTGTAGTTTAGGCCACTGGATCAGCAGCGAGATGGGTGGTCAGATGTCCTGACACAAAGGACACGGGCAAAGGTCAGGACAGGCTGTGCTTCAGAAGCCAGACACAGACAAAAAACTAGGGAAGATTCAAATGCTAAGACACACAGTTCATTATTCTTTCATCATATGAAGTAAATAACTCACATTCATTCAACAACATTTGTGGGATACTCCCTATGGCTCAGACTCTGCATCAGGCATCAGGAATTTGAAGACAAAGAAACAGTCCCTTTTCCAAGTGAATTATAGACTCCTGGGAACAACAGACCAGTAAATCCACAAGTAACATGCAGCATGGAAGAGTTACCTATGATTACATATGATGCTAATGGCAGCACGGAAGAGGCTCACCCTGACCAGTGGGAGGGGGCCTTGGAAGGCTTCCCGGAAGGGATTTCTGGACTGGGCAGTGTAGGAAGAATATGGCGGAGTAGGGCAAAGGGGTGTTCCAGGAAAAGGAATCCGCAGGTGCAGTGGCACAGGGGCAAGACAGTGCTGAGAGTGTGAGGAACCGTGTGGCAGTATAATTGACCAGATGGAGCTCACAGGGAAGGGAGGAGACTGGAGAAAGGTCCTTAGATAAGAACTGTACCATGAAAAGCCATTATGCTGTGCTAAGGAGCTTAGATTAATTTCATCTTGAGGTGGCATGATGGGGCAACACTGGAGGGTTTAAAGCTGAGAAACAGCAGCCACCACAGGGGCAAGACAGTAGGAAATAGGCTAGAAAATTATAATCCAGGTAACAAATTATGAAGTCCTAAACCAAGGCTGGCAATAAGGATGAAGAGGGGGACAAATCTAAGAGTTTAAGGAAGCGGTGGCAGACTGAACAGGGTAAATAAAGGGAGGGAGGAGGCCTGGATGCATGCCAGATTTCTAGCTTGGCTAACCAAGGTTATGAATAAAAGTGGAGGATCCAGTTCAGAATGGGTGTGGGAGGCAGGCAGGAAGCCAGATGTCAAGTTCAGTTGGAACATTATGAGCCACCTGTAGGGCATCCAATTGGAGGGGTCCAGTAGGCAATTAGAGCCATGGATCTGAACTTCAGAGGATGTGTTTGGGTCAGACACATAAATTAGGGTATAGCTGTAGGTTGAAGCTGTGCAGTGTAGAGATTGCTCAGGCAAACAAGTGGAGTAAGCAGTGAAGAAATTCAAGGTAGAGTCATGGGAAACAGCAACCAGGGGCAGGTAAGAGATCGATAAGGAGAAACTGGAATGGTCAAGACAGACCTGGAAGGGGCAGAGCTACAAAAGCCAAGAGAAAAGAGGGTTCTGAGAAGGGGGCAGTGGGCCACACCATCCAGTCTTCAAAGAAGGAAGGAAAGCAAGATGTGCATTGGATTTGGCTACTGAGAGATCATGAGGGACCCTGGCAGCCCTGATTTCAATGAAGAGGTGGATCTACCGAAGCCAGATAGCAGGAGTTAAGGAGTGAATGATAGACGAGTAAAGTGAGTGAGTGAAAAGTCGCTCAGTCGTGTCCAACTCTTTGTGACGCCATGGACTGAATAGTCCTAAATTCTCCAGGCCAAATACTGGAGTGAGTAGCCTTTCCCTTCTCCAGGGAATCTTCCCAACCCAGGGATCGAACCCAGGTCTCCCACATTGCAGGCAGATTCTTTACCAGCGGAGCCACCAGGGAACCCCAAGAATACTGGAGTGGGTAGCCTATCCCTTCTCCAGCGGATCTTCCCAACCCAGGAATTGAACCAGGGTCTCCTGCATTGCAGGCAGATTCTTTACCAACTGAGCTATCAGGGAAGCCCTCCTAGAACCCAGGCTTTCAGAAACCGGGAGAACATAAATTTTTAAAGGGCCAAGCAAAGCAGAGGAGAGTGGTTCGAGGCATTAGCCTTCTGAGGCCTTGGTTCAGGAAGTTTCATCCTATGTTAGAGGGAATGTGGGGATTCGTTTTGGGACCCAGAGAAGAGGAGAGATGATCTCTGACAGTGTTGGCCTGAGAGTTCCAGGCCCATTTGGTTCAGTGAAGGAAGGCCAGACAGGGCTAAAACTAACCTTCTCAGCAAGAGCAGCATATGTAGAAAGCATCTGGATTTTGGAGCAGACATCCTGGTTCTATGTGTTGACTACACAAACTTAAACCTTTCACATACCTGCCCATCTCAGAGTCAAGTGAGTTAAATGAAGTACATTTATGGTAAGAAAACTATGTCCTAACTTCTTCTGAGGGTAGAACACAATTAAAATTCTGAGATTCCAAATTATAATTCATAATTGCTTTCTTCACTCTTCTCTTTCCTTTGAACACCTCATTCCTTCTCATGGCTTTAACCCCCATTTCCATGCTGCCAATTCCCAATGACTAGCCCTCACTTCTCATCTCCAGGGCCACATGCTGGTCCTGATTTTCCTTTGGATCTCCTGCTCTCACTGAACATTGTACCTTGTCCAACATTGACATCTTCAATGAAGATGATAGTTACCATTTATTGAGTGTGTACCATGCTCCTGGTGCTAAGCAGTATCTCATTTAATTTTCACAATATGAGGTGAGGGCTATTATGCTCTCAAATGCAAAAATTGAAGCTTAGAGTTCAAGGTGACTGAAATCATACAATTAGTAGGTAACAATCTGAACTTGAACTCTGGTGTATCTGATTCTCTAACCCCACAATGCAGCATTCTTGCCTTTGGTAATATCTCTCCATTTATCCTTTCCTCTCCATTTTCACTGATACTGCCTGGTCCAAGCCCTCTTGAGCATCCTTTAAGCTGAGTTAAGTCTCATGTCTTCCATTGAGCCATGGCAAAGTATTCTATTCCACAGTCTCTATTCCCAATGGAAATAAAATCTCTGAGACAAGAGACTGTGCCTGATACAACTTTTGTGTCTCTCACACTCTGGGCACAGGACTAAACATGGGCAGTGCTCAGGGAATGCTTAGCGACTGGGGCTGCACAGCTGTAGTCTCTGTACATCAAGACCCTGACCTGCAGAGTTTAAATACTCATCTGCATGAGCTACATCTGGAGGACTTACTCAAAGCTTCTGGCTAAATTTTCTGATATTCCTGCTCCATCACATCCTCCAAGCCATTCAATCCCAGGTCCTTTAACTTCAATTTTTTTTTTTACTGGATTATTTATTTTTTATTATTATTGCTTTACAAAGTTGTGTTAGTTTCTGGAGTGCAACGAAGTGAATCAGCTATATGTATACACATATCTCCTCCCTCTTGAAGTGGTCAAACAGGAGATGGCAAGAATGAACGTCAACATTCTAGGAATCAGTGAACTAAAATAGAGTGGAATGGGTGAATTTAACTCAGATGACCATTATATCTACTACTGTGGGCAAGAATCCCTTAGAAGAAATGGAGTAACCATCATGGTCAACAAAAGAGTCTGAAAGGCAGTTCTTGGATGCAATCTCAAAAAGGACAGAATGATCTCTATTCGCTTCCAAGGCAAACCATTCAATATAACAGTAATCCAAGTCTATGCTCCGACCAGTAATGCTGAAGAAGCTGAACAGTCCTATGAAGACCTACAAGACCTTCTAGAACTAATACTCAAAAAAGATGTCCTTTTCATTAAAGGGGTCTGGAATACAAAAGTAGGAAGTCAAGAAACACCTGGAGTAACAGGAAAATTTGGCCTTGGAGTACAGAATGAAGCAGGGCAAAGGCTAATAGAGTTTTGCCAAGAGAACGCACTGATCATAGCAAAAACCCTCCTTCAACAACACAAGAGAAGACTCTACACATGGACATCACCAGATGGTCAACACCAAAATCAGATTGATTATACTCTTTGCAGCCAAAGATGGAGAAGCTGTACACAGTCAGCAAAAATAAGACCAGAAGCTGACTGGCTCAGCTCATGAACTCCTTGTTGCTAAATTCAGACTTAAATTGAAGAAAGTGGGAAAAACCACTAGACCATTCATGTATGACCTAAATCAAATCCCTTACGATTATACAGTGGGAGTGAGAAATAGATTTAAGGGACTAGATCTGATAGACAGAGTGCCTGATGAACTATAGACAGAAGTTTGTGACACTGTACAGGAGACAGGGATCAAGATCATCCCCAAGAAAAAGAAATGCAAAAAGCAAAATGGCTGTCTGAGGAGGCCTTACAAATAGCTGAGAAAAGAGGAGAAGTGAAAAGCAAAGAAGAAAGAGAAAGATACCCATTTGAATGCAGAGTTCCAAAGAATAGCAAGGAGAGATAAGAAAGCCTTCCTCAGTGATCAGTGCAAAGAAATAGAGGAAAACAATAGAATGGGAAAGACTAGAGATCTCTTCAAGAAAATTAGAGATACCAAGGGAGCATTTCATGCAAAAATGGGCTTAATAAAGGACAGAAATTGTATGGACCTAGCAGAAGCCAGAAGATATTAAGAAGAGGTTGCAAGAATACACAGAAGAACTGTACAAAAAAGATCTTCACGACCCAGATAATCATGGTGGTATGATCACTCACCTAGAGCCAGACATCCTTGAATGTGAAGTCAATTAGGAAGCATCATTACAAACAAAGCTAGTGGAGGTGATGGAATCCCAGTTGAGCTATTTCAAATCCTTAAAAATGATGCTGTGAAAGTGCTGCACTCAGTATGCCAGCAAATTTGGAAAACTCAGCAGTGGCCACAGGACTGGAAAAGGTCAGTTTTCATTCCAATCCCCAAAATAGGAAATGCCAAAGAATGCTCAAACTACTGCACTTTTGCACTCATCTCACATGCTAGTAAAGTAATGCTCAAAATTCTCCAAGCCAGGCTTCAACAGTACATGAACCATGAACTTCCAGAAGTTCAAGCTGGTTTTAGAAAAGGCAGAGGGACAAGAAATCAAATTGCCAACATCTGTCGGATCACTGAAAAAGCAAGAGAGTTCCAGAAAAATATCTATTTCTTATTTATTGACTATGCCAAAGCCTTTGACTGTGTGGATCACAATAAATTGTGGAAAATTCTGAAAGAGATGGGAATACCAGACCACCTGATCTGCCTCTTGAGAAATCTGTATGCAGGTCAGGAAGCAACAGTTAGGACTGGACATGGAACAACAGACTGGTTCCAAATAGGAAGAGGAGTACGTCAAGGCTGTATATTGTCATCCTGCTTATTTAACTTCTATGCAGAGTACATCATGAGAAACGCTGGACTGGAAGAACTACAAGCTGGAATCAAGATTGCCAGGAGAAATATCAATAACCTCAGATACGTAGATGATACCACTCTTATGGCAGAAAGCAAGGAACTAAAGAGGCTCTTGATGAAAGTGAAAGAGGAGAGTGAAAAAGTTGGCTTAAAGCTCAACATTCAGAAAACTAAGATCATGGCATCTGGTCCCATCATTTCATGGCAGATAGATGGGGAAACAGTGGAAACAGTGGCTGACTTTATTTTGGGGGGCTCCAAAATCACTGCAGATGGCTTTGCAGCAATGAAATTAAAAGACACTTACTTCTTGGAAGGAAAGTTATGACCAACCTAGACAGCATATTAAAAAGTGGAGACATTACTTTGCCAACAAAGGTCCGTCTAGTCAAGGCTTTGGTTTTTCCAGTAGTCATGTATGGATGTGAGAGTTGGATTATAAAGAAGGCTGAGCACTGAAGAATTGATGCTTTTGAACCAGTCCATCCTAAGGGAAATTAGTCCTGAATATTCACTGGAAGGACTGATGTTGAGGCTGAAACTCCAATACTTTGGCCACCTGATGTGAAGAACTGACTCAATTGAAAAGACCCTGATGCTGGGAAAGATTGAAGGTGGGAGAAGAAGGGGACAACAGAGGATGAGATGGTTGGATGGCATCACCGAGCCAATGGACATGAGTCTGAGTGAACTCCTGGAGTTGGTGATGGACAGGGAGGCCTGGCATGCTGCAGTCTGTGGGGTCACCGAGTTGGACGTGACTGTGTAACTGGATGAACTGAACCTCCCTCTTCGACCTTCCTCCCACTTCCCCACCACATCGCATCCAACTAGCTCATCACAAAACACTGAGCTGAGCTCCCTGTGATATAGAGTAGGTTCCCAGGAGCGATCTGTTTTACACACAGCAGTTCACATGTCAATCCCAATCTCCCAATTCATCCCTCTGCCGTATCCACATCTTCATTCTCTACTTCTGCGTCTTTATTCCTGCCCTGCAATTAGGTTCGTCTGCACCATTTTTCTAGATTCCACATACACGCATCAATATTTCTGACTTACTTCATTCTGTATGACAGATTCTAGGTCCATCCACATCTCTGCAAATGACCCAATGTATTCCTTTTTACGGTTGAGTAGTATTCTATTGTTAATACGCATCATATCTTCTTTATCTATTCACTGGTTGATGGACACGACCTGGCTATTGTAAACAGTGCTGCAGTGAACTTTGGAGTGTGCGTGTCTTTTTGAATTGTGGTTTTCTCAGGATTTGTGCCCAGTAATGGGGTTGCTGGGTCACACGGTAGCTCTAGCTTTAGTTTTCCAATGAACGGCCATACTAGTCTGCATGGTGGCGGTGTCAGTCTGCATTCCCACCAAGAAGGTTTCCTTTTCTCCACCCTTCTCAAGCATTTATGGTTTCTAAGTTCTATGTGGCTTCTGACATACTTTCTAGAGCTTCAATTTCCTACTCTATAAAACTGGGATAATAAACCTACTTTGTGACATTTACAACACCGATAGTGGATTAAATAAGATAATGAATGGAAAAGTGCTCTACAAGCTAAAAATTATTCTGCAAATATGTGGGATTATTAACGTCCCATTAACAAAATTCAAAGGCCTCTGAGTGGGTGCTAGGAAAGAAATCAGAAGTCACCGTAAGTCTCAGCTCTGTGCTGTGGGGGTGTTGCAAATGTTAAGATGGCTCTTGGGTTGTCTGTATTTTAGATGTCAGACTCTGAACACAACCATTGCCAGGAGAAGGATGGCGGCTTAATTTTAACACTGCTGTAGGGTACACCCTCATTGTGTTTGCAGAAAAAACTACTACTACACACATGGGCTTACACGTGAATGATTCCAGCGTGTCACTGCTACAGGTCCTGGAGAAATTGCAGGGACGCCTCAAACTGCTGGAGCAGGAGTTTCTGGCCAGCAAGGAGAAGCACTTGACATTGGAGGAGCAAGTCCACAAGCACGAATCCCCAGCTGTCAAGGACTTTGATCCAGAAAGGTAGGGCAGGCTTCACCTCTGTGGGGTGGAAGTGTCAGAGGTGAGCTCCTTCCAGAGGGATTCTGCAGGGGCTGCTGGCCTAGCGCTTGGAGACCTACTGGTCTCGGGTCAGCAAAAACAGTGTCACTGTTGAACTGGTGTCACCCCATGCAGCAAGCAGTATGAAATTCCTGCTCTGTGTACGGTCCTGTGGGGGGTACCGACCCAGAAGGAGTGTCCCAAATGAACAGTTGTCCCCTGGAGGAGACACTGCCACTGCCTTGCATTGTGCTGGATGTCATGATAATTGGTCCCGAGACCTGGAAGAGCACAAGAAAACAGCAGAAATGCTCATCTGCTAAGCCCAGAGGACCCTCTCCTCCCCAGGTTCCCCCCGCCCTGCCCTCTCCTTTACCTCATTCCT
This sequence comes from Bubalus kerabau, assembly GCF_029407905.1. Taxonomy (NCBI): domain Eukaryota; kingdom Metazoa; phylum Chordata; class Mammalia; order Artiodactyla; family Bovidae; genus Bubalus; species Bubalus kerabau. The sequence goes on from NC_073629.1 coordinate 35,450,080, forward strand.
GCCTTTATTTCCCCTGCCTAACTCTTTTCTGTCCCTCTTTTTCCCTGTCCACAGACAATACCCAAGGGATAGCAGGCAGGAAAGAATCACTGTTAGGTTGATTAATGTTGGGGTGAGGGACCCACAAATCCTGATAAAGGCAAAATGTTAAAACCTGAAGTCAAATGATTCCTGAATTAATTCACATTAGAAACTTGAGCGCACAAGCATACTGAGGATTCCAACTGGCCATTTTGATGGCCCCATGCTCTGCTCTCTCCAACCCGAATAATTTTAAAAGATATATCCTAGGACTCAAGGCTGGGGTTGGTTCCATGTAATTTCCTGGTGTGAATCTAAAGAACTCATTTAGTAGGCTTCATATTTGTAAATTCAGCTCTTTCTATTCATAGTATTTTAACACGAATTCATTTTTGATGCCAAAATATTTTAATGGCTTATATTTTGGCACTACTGTCCTGAGGTAGTTTTTCCAAAGTACAATCTTACTTCTTCAAAATGAATGACATCTCTGTCTATGGCTATTTCAATACTGAGTAATTAGACAGCAAAGATGTGGTTTTAATATTGATTTTTTCCCCCCAAAGGCTTTTTTTCTCTTGGAAAAAAAGATCTCCACATGCTTTCACTATTTGTTTAAAAACTAATAGAGTGAGGATATTTATTTTCCAAGAAACCCCACTTGTTTTGGCAGTCATTTTAAAGACAGGCCTCTGTGCACATTAAAACCAAAACTATGCAAGGCCTTATTTATATCCTAGTTACACCCACACTGTGCCTGGCCTTGGTATAAATCAAAAATGTTTCAACTGCAGTTATATCCCATATACAGGAAAAGCTTTCAACACTGGGGCAAGAAAAAGGCTTGGCCTCTCCCAAAACTCCCCTCAGAGCAAGCCAAGCATGGTCAGCTTCTCTTGTTCTCAAATGGGCAAAAAGCAGAACCCAGTCCAACCCTCGAGGCCTTGCCATGTTGAGAACCTTCTAAATGATGGCTACAAAGGCCACTGTCAATGGCTTTCGGTAAGCAAAAGAATTCTGCAGATTAATGGACAAGCTGCTTAAGTCAGCTATTGTGTGCTTATTCAGTTCAATTCAGTTGCTCAGTCATGTCCAACTCTTTGTGACCCCATGAACCACAGCACGCCAGGCCTCCCTGTCCATCACCAACTCCCGGAGTCTACCCAAACCCATGTCCATCGAGTCGGTGATGCCATTCAACCATCTCATCCTCTGTCGTCCCCTTCTCCTCCTGCCCTCAATCTTTCCCAGCATCAGGGTCTTTTCAAATGAGTCAGCTCTTCACATCAGGTGGCCAAAGTATTGGAGTTTCAGCTTCAACATCAGTCCTTCCAATGAACACCTAGGACTGATCTCCTTTAGGATGGATTGGTTGGATCTCCTTGCAGCCCAAGGGACTCTCAAGAGTCTTCTCCAACACCACAGTTCAAAAGCATCAATTCTTCAGTGCTCAGCTTTCTTTGTAGTCCAACTTTCACATCCATACATGACCACTGGAAAAACCATAGCCTTGACTAGACAGGTTTGTGACATTCTACAGGAAACAGGAATCAAGACCATCCCCAAGAAAAAGAAATGCAAAAAAGCAAAATGGCTGTCTGAGGAGGCCTTACAAATAGCTGTGAAAAGAAGGAAAGTGAAAAGCAAAGGAGAAAAGGAAAGATATACCCATTTGAATGCAGAGTTCCAAAGAATAGCAAGGAGAGATAAGAAAGCCTTCCTCAGCAATCAATGCAAAGAAATAGAGGAAAACAATAGAATGGGAGAGACTAGAGATCTCTTCAAGAAAATTAGAGATACCAAGGGAGCATTTCATGCAAAGATGGGCACAATAAAGGACAGAACTGGTATGGACCTAACAGAAGCAGAAGATATTAAGAAGAGGTGGCAAGATTACACAGAAGAACTATACAAAAAAGATCTTCACGACCTAGATAATTATGATGGTGTGATCACTCACCTAGAGCCAGACATCCTGGAATGTGAAGTTAAGTGGGCCTTAGGAAGCATCACTACAAACAAAGCTAGTGGAGGTGATAGAATACCAGTTGAGCTATTTCAAATCCTGAAAGATGATGCTGTGAAAGTGCTGCACTCAATATGCCAGCAAATTTGGGAAACTCAGCAGTGGCCACAGGACTGGAAAAGGTCAGTTTTCATTCCAATCCCAAAGAAAGGCAATGCCAAAGAACGCTCAAACTACCACATAATTGCACTCATCTCACACGCTAGTAAAGTAATGCACAAAATTCTCCAAGCTAGGCTTCAGCAATACGTGAACCATGAACTTCCAGATGTTCAAGCTGGATTCAGAAAAGGCAGAGGAACCAGAGATCAAATTGCTAACATCCACTGGATCATGGAAAAAGCAAGAGAGTTCCAGAAAAACATCTATTTCTGCTTTATTGACTATGCCAAAGCCTTTGACAGTGTGGATCACAAGAAACTGTGGCAAATTCTGAAAGAGATGGGAATATCAGACCACCTGACCTGCCTCTTGAGAAACCTGTATGCAGGTCAGGAATCAACAGTTAGAACTGGACATGGAACAGACAGGTTCCAAATAGGAAAAGGAGTACATCAAGGCTGTATATTGTCACCCTGCTTATTTAACTTATATGCAGAGTACATCATGAGAAACACTGGACTGGAGGAAGCACAAGCTGGAATCAAGATTGCCGGGAGAAATATTAGTAACCTCAGATATGCAGATGACACCACCCTTATGGTAGAAAGTGAAGAGGAACTAAAGAACCTCTTGATGAAAGTGAAAGAAGAGAGTGAAAAAGTTGGCTTAAAGCTCAACATTCAGAAAACTAAAATCATGGCATCCAGTCTCATCACTTCATGGGAAATAGATGGGGAAACAGTGGAAACAGTGTCAGGCTTTATTTTTCTGGGCTCCAAAATCACTGCAGATGGTGACTTCAGCCATGAAATTAAAAGATGCTTACTCCTTGGAAGGGAAGTTATGACCAACCTAGACAGCATATTAAAAAGCGGAGACATTACTTTGCCAACAAAGGTCCGTCTAGTCAAGGTTATGGTTTTTCCAGTGGTCATGTATGGATGTGAAAGTTGGACTACAAAGAAAGCTGAGTGCCAAAGAATTGATGCTTTTGAACTGTGGTGTTGAAGAAGACTCTTTCGAGTCCCTCGGGCTGCAAGGAGATCCAACCAGTCCATCCTAAAGGAGATCAGTCCTGGGTGTTCATTGAAAGGACTGATGTTGAAGCTGAAACTCCAATACTTTGGCTACCTGATGCGAAGAGCTGACTCATTTGAAAAGACCCTGATGCTGGGAAAGATTGAGGGCAGGAGGAGAAGGGGATGACAGAGGATGAGATGGTTGGATGGCATCACCGACTTGATGGACATGGGTTTGAGTGGACTCCAGGAGTTGGTGATGGACAGGGAGGCCTGGCGTGCTGTGGTTCATGGGGTCACAAAGAGTTGGACATGACTGAGCAACTGAACTGGACTAGACAGACCTTTGTTGGCAAAGTAATTTCTCTGCTTTTTATTATTTTGTCTAGGTTGGGCATAACTTTCCTTCCAAGGAGTAAGCATCTTTAATTTCATGGCTGCAGTCACCATCTGCAGTAATTTTTGAGCCCCCCAAAATAAAGTCAGCCACTGTTTCCACTATTTCCCCATCTATTTGCCATGAAGTGGTGGGACTGGATGCCATCATCTTAGTTTTCTGAATGTTGAGCTTTAAGCCAGCTTAACACCTTCTTATTGCTGCCTTTGAAAGTTAACATTCAAAAATACTTGGATTTCATCCATCTTGTTTGTCAGAATGTAGTCTGATAGATATTTGATTCTCTCACACACTAGAACCAGAAAGCAAGGAGTCAAGAAATGAGGTTCTATCTCCATCAATTATTTGTCTCTGATACTATCTGCATATACTCTTGTCTTCTATTTTACAGAAAAGATCACAAATTCCTTCAAAAAATGTCTTTTCTCTACCTCTGGATCTGCATGTTGTCACCTCCTCTTTCTTCAAGCACCTTCCAACCTCTACAGTCTTGAATCTTGAGCCCATCTCTTCCTGCTACCTTGAGAGTTTCTTCCATCATTTCACTTCCTTTAAATCTTTAGTGTCCCTTGCTGCCTGCTGAATTTTCTTCTTCCTGCCAGACTAGAGCATATTTTCCTATATTTTATTTATCAGTCTGGCTTTCCATGCTTAGATCTTTGTCCCAATACTCACTGAACAGGGCAGCCTTTTCTTACCAGTGTAAAGCCACTTTAATCATATACAAAACCCCCATGTGTATTAATACACATACGCATGCAGTATGCTAGGTCATTTCGGTATCGTCTGACTCTTTGTGACTCTATGGACTGTAGCCCACCAGGCCCCTCTGTCCTTGGGATTCTCCAGGCAAGAATACTGGAGTGGGTTGGGATGCCCTCCTTCAGGGGATCTTCCCAACCCAGGGATCGATCCCATGTCTCTTATGTCTCCTGCATTGGCAGGTGGGTTTTTTTCTTTACCACTAGTGCCACCTGGGAAGCCCAATTTTGGGATTGGTTTTATTCTCCCCACTGATCTATGTTTCTGTTTCTGCATTAACCACATAGTTCTAAATTACTATAGGTTAAGTATATTTTTTAATGTTTCTCCTTTTTTAAACTTTCTTTAGGTATTCTTATTCATTCTTCTTACTAATTAACTTCATAATCAGCTCAAATTTATTTTTTCATTGATAGTCACTTTTATTGAGAAATATAGTTTTAAGAACCAATTTTCTTTAATAAAATTCCATTTGAATTTTGTTTAGGATTTCACTGAACTTATAGATTAGTTCAGGAAAAGTTAAAATCTTTGCAATGAGTATTCTCATCCTATTCCCATGAAAACATCTCCAGCAAGTTTTTTTCATGTAGATTTTATACACGTTTTGTTAAATTTGTTCTTAGCTATTTTAGACTTTTCTCTGTGTTGTTAATAGATGTTTTCCGTAATTCATATACAGGAAATAAAGAAAATTGTAAATTTAACTTATGTGGGGCTACCTGATGCAATTCTGCTCTTAATATTTCACTGATTTTCAGTTGATTGTCTTAGTTTTTAGGTATGACAATCGTAGCATCAGCAAATGATAGGTCCCCTCATCTTCCCTTTTCTCCTTAAATATTTATATATCTTTACTTCTCTCCTACTTTTCTATATCACATTTCTTTACTTCATTTGCTATTTTTTCCAAAACAGTACTGAATAATCACAATACTAGTGAAAGCAATCATTCTTCTCATATTCCTAATGGTACTGGGAATTCTTCCAAATGTTACTGGGTATGAGGATTGCTGTAGGTTCAAGTAGATAAGCTTTATCAAGAAAGTTTCCTTCTTTTCGTGGATTACTAAAATGAGATTTTTTTTTTTTAATTTAGGAAAAAGTTTAATCCATGGGATTTAGAAATCTACTTAATCTCCTTTAATCTATTAATATAATGAAATATATTAATAAATACCCTAATGTTTATCTATAGAATGAGTTGGGATATTTTCCCTTTTCTTTTTGTGTTCTAGAAGCATTACTTAACATCTTTGTTGAACTCTCATATAATCCCACTTGGATTTGGGGCCTTTGGGGGAGGCAAAACCATAAAACCCCTAAAAGATAACACAGGAGACTACCCGGGTGACCTTTGTTATGGTGATTATTTTTGAGATACAACATCAAAGGCACCACTTATACAATAAATAATTGATAAGCTAGACTTCATTAAAATTTAAAAGGTGTGCTCTGTGAAAGACTATGTAAAAGGAATGAGAAGACAAGACAGTGACTGGGAGAAAATATTGGCAAAAGCCACTTCTGATAAAGGATAGCCATCCAAAACCCACAAAGAACTCTTACAACAATAAGAAAACAAACAACCCAATAAAAAAGTGCTAAAGATCTTAACACCTCACTGAAAAAAATACGAAAAAGGGAAATAAGGATATGTAAAAGATGGCAAAAACACATATGAAAAGATGTTCCGTATTGTATGTCATCAGGGAAATGCAAATTAAAACAATGAGATATAAGTACACACGCTGTTAGAGCAGCCCCGAATCTGGAACGCTAGAAGCACCAAATGCTGGTGAGCATGGCGTCCAGGAGGAACTCTCCTTTACTGCTGGTGGGAACGCAAAACGCTGTAGCCACGTTGGAAGACAATTTGGTGGTTTCTTTCAAAACTAAACATACTCTTACCATATGATCTAGCAATCACACTCCTTGGTACTTACACAAAGGAGATAAAAACTTATGTCCAAAAACATGCACACAAATGTTTCAAGCAGCTGTATTCAGAATTGTCAAAACTTGGAAGCAACCAAGATGTCCTTCAATAGATGGACCATACTAATAACTATGGTATATTCTGACACAATGGGACATCATTTGTGCTAAAAGGAAATGAGCTATCAAGTTAGCAAAGACATGGAGAAAACCTAAATGCTTAATACTGAGAAAAAAGTTGATCTGAAAAGGCTATATATTGCATGCTTCCAATTATGTGAAATTCTGGAAAAGGCAAGACTATGGCAACAATAAAAATATCAGTGGTTGCTGGTGGTGGGGATCAGTGGAAGTTTGAATAAGTGGAGTACAAAGGATTTTCAGGGCAGTGAAAACACTCTACATGATATCATAAAGATGGATACATATTATACATTTGTTCAAACATATAGAATATACAACACCAAGAGTGAATCCCAATGTAAAACTATAGGGTGATTATGATGTGTCAATGTAGGTTCATCAGTTATAGCACATGTACCACCTTGAGTGGATGTCAGTAATGGTGAAGGCTCTGCATGTGTAGAGGCAGAGAATATATGGGAAATCTCTGTATCTTCCTCTCACTTTTGCTGAGAAGCTAAAACTTCTCTAAAAAAAGTACTAACTGGGAAAATATTAACACATCTAAATAATTATTGCATTAAATAAAAATTGATACTAGGACTAATCTACAGTTCAGTTCACTTGCTCAGTCGTGTCCGACTCTTTGCAACCCCATGAATCGCAGCACCCCAGGCCTCCCTGTCCATCACCAACTCCCGGAGTTCACTCAGACTCACGTCCATCAAGTCAGTGATGCCATCCAGCCATCTCATCCTCTGTCGTCCCCTTCTCCTCCTGCCCCCAATCCCTCCCAGCATCAGAGTCTTTTCCAATGAGTCAACTCTTCGCATGAGGTGGCCAAAGTACTGGAGTTTCAGCTTTAGCATCATTCCTTCCAAAGAAATCCCAGGGCTGATCTCCTTTAGAATGGACTGGTTGGATCTCCTTGCAGTCCAAGGGACTCTCAAGAGTCTTCTCCAACACCACAGTTCAAAAGCATCAATTCTTTGGCACTCAGCTTTCTTTATAGCCCAGCTCTCACATCCATACATGACCACTGGAAAAACCATAGCCTTGACTAGACAGATCTTTGTTGGCAAAGTAATGTCTCTGCTTTTGAATATGCTATCTAGGTTGGTCATAACTTTCCTTCCAAGGAGTAAGCGTCTTTTAATTTCATGGCTGCAGTCACCATCTGCAGTGATTTTGGAGCCCAAAAAAATAAAGTCTGACACTGTTTCCACTGTTTCCCCATCTATTTCCCATGAAGTGATGGGACTGGATGCCATGATTTTAGTTTTCTGAATGTTGAGCTTTAAGCCAACTTTTTCACTCTCCTCTTTCACTTTCATCAAGAGGCTTTTTAGTTCCTCTTCACTTTGTGCCATACACACACACACTAATCTACAAGTCAATAATAAATGAGAAAAGCACATATGAAAACCAATGTATTGTAGCTAAAAAACCACAATACTTTGAAGAAAATATTGTTTTAAAATGTAATTAATATGAGGGGGGGTGAAGTTCAAAATCAATAAACTAAGTAGTCAAACCAGGAAAGCAGAAAAAGAACAATAAAATAAACTTCCAAAAGGAAGAGATTCCTAAAAAGAAGCAATAAATACAATTTACAATAATTTGATCAATAAAATAAAATAGTTTCTTTGAAAAAATCTATAAAATAGCCAATGGAAAGTTTGAGTGGAAAGCATAAATAACATTAAGAATGAGAAAGGAAAAATACCAGAAGAAAAATTTTAGATTGACTGGGATTGAACAACTTCCTATCAAACATTTTAAAATCTGGATGAAATAGACAAGTCTCTGGGAAAATATAAATTATTAAAATCTACTCAAAAAGAGGTAGGAAATCCCAAAAGACTAAAAACAAGAGGAAACTAAAAAAGATCTAGTTTGTTTCTAGAAACAAAAAATCTCCCAAAGACACCTAATCCAAGTGGGATTATGGGTAAGTTCAACAAAGAAGACTTTAGGTAACTCTTCTGGAACATTAAAAAAAAAAACAAAACAACTCATTCGATACCTAAACATGATCCTTTATTCCTGGCCTATGATCCATTCCGAGTTGATTTTTGTGAAGAGTATAAGGTCTGTATCTAGATTGATTTTTTTTGTAATGAATGTCCAATTGTTCCAGCACCGTTTGTTGAAAAGATTATCTTTGCTCAATTCTATTGACTTTACTCCTTTGCCAAATATCAGCTGACTAATTATATGTGGGTCTATTTATGGGCTTTCTGTTCCGCTGATCTGTTAGTCTTGCGCTTCATCAATACTACATTGCCTTATTTCTATAGCTTTAGAGTAAGTCTTGTGGTTGAGTCCTGTCTGTCCTCCAACTTTGTTCTTATCTTTCAGTATTGTATTGACTGGTCCAGGTCTTTCGTCTCTACATATAAACTTTAGATAAGTTTGTCAATAGCCACAAAAGAAGTTGCCAGAATTTTTTTTTTACTAGGATTGGTTAAGATCAAGTCAGGAAGAACAGACATCTTGATACTAGCAACTCTTTCAATCCATGGATGTGTAACATCTCTCCATTTATTTGCTTTTGTGATCTCACCCAGAGTATTGTAGTTTTCTCCATAATGATCTTGTGCACATTTTGTTAGATTTATACCTAAGTTTATGGGGTCACACAGAGTCGGCTGAAGTGACTTAGCATAGCATACCTAAGTTTTGAGTTGGACAAAAAGTTCCTTCAGGTTTTTCTGTATGATAAAATGAAAAATCCAAATGAACTTTCTGGCCAATCCACATTTAATTTTTTGGATCTAAATGCAAATGATACTGTTTTTAATTTCAAATTCCACTTGTTCATCAAAGATATTTAGGCAAGTGATTGACTTTCATATATTAACCTTACACCCTGCAACTTCGCTATAATTGCTTACTAGTTTCAAAGTTTTTTGGTTGCTTCTCTTGAATTTTCTACCCAATCATGTCATCTATGGACAGTTTTATTTCTTCCTTTCCAATGTGTACTCTTTATTTCCTTTCCTTGTCTTATTGCATTAGGTCGTACTTCCAGTACAGTGTTGAATAGGAGTGGTAAGAAGGAACACCTTTGCATTGTTTGTGATCTTAGTGAGTGAGACAGCTGTGATATAATTTTTAAAGTTTTGGAATTTACTGATACTTTTTTTGGGGGGGTAATAGATAAAATTGTATAATTTTAATGAATTTGGGGAAAATTAATTCTTTGGGGGCAAAATATATATACTTATATATGTATGTACACATGGAGTCTCCTGCCTTGGAGGCAGATTCTTTACCATCTGAGCCATCAGGGAAGCCCTAAACTATACATATATACACATATACCTATTTCTACATATATCTATGGATTGAGCTTATTAAATTACTCAGATTTTTCATGTTATTCTTTTTCAAGTCATATAAATCATTATTTTCTCAGAATTATAGCTCCTAGAACTAACTGTAAGGGACCTCAAAATAATCAGATCCACATAAGCAGGGTATTATCTCATAGTTGAGACACAGAAAGATTCAATAATTTGCCCAAGAATACATAGCTAATGATAACAAAATAAGAATTAGAAATATACAACATAATATAATTAACAGTTCCGTATGTTATAAGGAAGTTGAGAGTAAGTCCTAAGAGTTCTCATCACACACACAAAATATTTTTTATTTAATATTATGTCTATATGAGATGATGGATGTTCACTAAACTTGTGATAATTATTTCATAATGAAAGTCAAATCTTTATGCTGTACACCTTAAATTTATCCAGTCCTGTATGTCAATTATATCTCCATAAAACTGGAAGAAAATAAAGAGAAGAAGAGTCCAGGCCTTTTAAGTGAAACTATAAACAGGATGTCTGTCAGGGTCCATCATCCTTCCTGTCTACAGACAGACCACCTTAAAAATGTAAATCAATGCTATATTCAAGAACTGTTGTTACTAGTAACAATACGGACTGCATACCCAATAAGATGCCTGTTTGTTTATATTTACCTAGAAAAATAGAAGGTGAAATCTTCAAGTTGGAGATGCTACTTAAAGATTTTAAAGAGAAAATTAATAAAAGCAAACGTACTTCAGCTGTCTCTCTTCCTGTGAATTCTCCAATCAACCTGGATGACTTGTCATTCACATCCTCTCCACCCTTAAATGAGGTAATACAGCAACCTACAGCTAATTTCATGCCAGGAAAAATGGTTTTTATGTATGTATAGAATCCTAATTCATGGAATCGCTGAATTCTATCTTAACATTTCATGAAAATTTAACTTTCCAAAGGCCTATGAATCATTATTTAAAGTAGAACCAGATTTTAAAAATTAGAAGCTATTTCAAGTGTTGGTTTTTGAAATTTCTTATTGGTTTAGGATGTAACAGTGCAGCTTAAACAGATGAACTGCTGAAGAACTATTTCTTCTGGATGAATAATAACATTTTTGTAGATTGTGTGTGCCTGGAAGAAATCATTTTTCTTCTTAATAGCTTTGTACTCTCCCTGCTACATAATAGCATACTCACTGAAAGAACTATTTTCCACGAGTCCACTTCTACGTTTTCTTTCTCTCAAGTTAAATTCCTTTGGATTGTCTATGTATGCAAGATCACGAATTCAAATTGATCACCACAGTCTCTCCCTTCTTTCTGTAACCTCAAATATCAGACCATTTCAGACCAAATTAAAATTCCAACAAATGGAAACATCTGAATGATTGTGGATGTTACTCAAATAGATTTTAGTCAGAGTTAAGGACAGGATGTATGTTCAGTTCAGTTCAGTTACTCGGTTGTGTCTGACTCTGCGACTCCATGGACTGTAGCACATAGGGCTTCCTTGTCCATCACCAACCCCCGGAGTTTGCTCAACTCACGTCCATCATGTCGGAGATGCCATCCAACCATCTCCTTCTCTGTCATCCCCTTCTCCTCCTGCCCTCAATTTTTTCCAGCATCAGGGTTTTTTCAAATGAGTCAGTTCTTCACATCAGGTGGCCAAAGTACCGGAGTTTCAGCTTCAACATCAGTCCTTCCAATGAATATTCAGGACTGATTTCCTTTAGAATGGACTGGTTGGGATCTCTTTGCCGTCCAAGGGACTCTCAAGAGTCTTCTCCAACACCACAGTTCAAAAGCATCAATTCTTCGACGCTCAGTTTCTTTATAGTCCAACTCTCATATCCACACATGACTACTGGAAAAACCATAGCTTTGACTAGACAGACCTTTTTTGGCAAAATAATGTCTCTGCTTTCTAATATGCTGTCTAGGTTGGCCATGGCCTGTCTTCCAAGGAGCAAGCGTCTTTTAATTTCATGACTGCAGTCACCATCTGCAGTGATTTTGGAGCCCAAAAAAGAAAGGCTTATGTTTCCCCATCTATTTGCCATGAAGTGATGGGACCGGATGCCATGATCTTAGTTTTCTAAATGTTGAGCTTAAGACAACTTTTTCTCTCTCCTCTTTCACCTTCATCAAGAGGCTCTTTAGTTCTTCTTTGCTTTCTGCCATAGAGTGGTTTCATCTACATATTTGAGGTTATTGATATTTCTCCCGGCAATTCTGATTCCAGATTGTGCTTCATCCAGTCCAGCAGTTCTCATGATGTATTCATCATAGAGGTTAAATAAGCAGGGTGACAATATACAGCCTTTACGTCCTCCTTTCCTGATTTGGAACCAGTCTGTTGTTCCATGTCCATTTCTAACTGCTGCTTCTTGACTTGCATACAGAATTCTCAGGAGGGAGGTCAGGTGGTCTGGTATTCCCATCTTTTTCAGAGTTTGCCAGTTTGTTGTGATTCACACAGTCAAAGGCTTTGGTGTAGTCAATAAAGCAGAAGTAGATGTTTTTCTGGAACTCTCTTGCTTTTTTGATGAGTCAACAGATGTTGGCAGTTTCATCTCTGGTTCTTCTGCTTTTTCTGAATCCAGCTTGACCATCTGGAAGTTCACGGTTCACATACTGTTGCAGCCTGGCTTGGAGAATTTTGAGCATTAATTTGCTAGCATGTGAGATAAGTACAATTGTGCAGTAGTTTGAACATTCTTTGGCGTTGCCTTTTTTTGGGATTGGAATGAAAACTGATCTTTTCCAGTCCTGTGGCCACTGCCAAGTTTTCCAAATTTACTGGCATATTGAGTGCAACACTTTCACAGCATCAGCAGCAGCATCTGGAATTCCATCACCTCCAGTAGCTTTGTTCATAGAGATGCTTCCTAAGGTCCACTTGACTTCACACTCCAGGATGACTGGTTCTAGGTGAGTGATCACCCCATGGTGGTTATCTGAGCCATTAAGATCTTTTTTGTATAGTTCTTCTGTATATTCTTGCCACCTCTTAATATCTTCTGCTTCTGTTAAGTCCATAGCATTTCTGTCCTTTATTGTGCCCATCTTTGCATAAAATGTTCCCTTGGTATCTCTAATTTCCTTGAATAGATCTCTAGTCTTTCCCATTCTATTGTTTTCCTCTGTTTCTTTGCATTGATCACTTAGAGTCTTTCTTATCTCTCCTTGCTATTCTTTGGAACTCTGCATTCAAATGGGTATATCTTTCCTTTTCTCCTTTGCCTTTAGCTTCTTTTCACAGCTATTTGTAAGGCCTCCTCAGACAACCATTTTGCCATTTTGCATTTCTTTTTCTTGGGGATGGTCTTGATCACTTCCTCCTGTACAATGTTACAAACCTCCATCCATAGTTCTTCAGGCAGTCTGTCTATCAGATCTAATCCCTTGAATCTGTTTGTCAAATTCCTTACAAATAATCATAAGGGATTTGATTTAGGTCATACCTGAATGGTTTAGTGGTTTTCCCTACTTTCTTCAATTTAAGTCTGAATTTTACAATACGGAGTTCATGATCTGAGCCACAGTCAGCTCCTGGTCTTGTTTTTGCTGACTGTATAGAGCTTCTCCACCTTTAGCTGTAAAGAATATAATCAATCTGATTTTGGTATTGACCATCTGGTGATGTCCATGTGTAGAGTCTTCTCTTGTTGGAAGAGGGTGTTTGCTGTGGCCAGTGTGTTCTCTTGGCAAAACTCTGTTAGCCTTTGCCCTACTTCATTTTGTACTCCAAGGCCAAATGTGCATGTTACTCCAGGTATCTCTTGACTTCCTACTTTTGCATTCCAGACAGGATGTTGAAGATTATACAAATGTTAGCCCTTCCAAACAAGTTAGGTTTGCCTCCTCAGAACACTTACCCACCTAGCAAAATCCCATTCGTTCATCTTCAGAGTTAGGCCATTTATATGACCCAACCCTGATGCACAGCCACCCGCCCCAAGGCAGAATTCTTTGCCCCAGCCTCTGTGTCCCCATACAACTGTGTCTCATTTGTCTTGCGCCTTTGTACCCATCTTTGCAGCCCAAACATTTAAGTGAATGCCCAATATGGAGTGCATACTCAGTATAGTAAACTCTGAGCCAGGGTGGTTTTAACAAATGATCTCAAAGGCTCACAGCTGGTTCTCTCTCCTATCCTGAGCCAGAGTTCCCTTCAGCACGGTGTGAACGAGCCTCGTGAGGCAGCCCAGCCTCCTGGTCAGCGCTCCATGAGGTATGGGTTTGCTCTTAACTGGTCCCAAGTTTACAGCAACTGTTGCAAGATGATGAGGACTCTATAACTTTGTGACAAATAGCCCTGAAAAGAGTCTACTGCTAGTATTACCCATTCATTCAGCAAATATTTATTGCTAAATGTTAGGCACTTTTCTAAGTATTAGGGATACAATATAAATAAGACAGACAAATCACCTACTGTCAAGATGCTTACATTTCTGTGAGGGACACATGCAATGAACAGATAAAATTAACGTGGAACTACAGAATGTTAAAAGTGTTATGCAGGTGCCAGTAATAAAGCATTTTTATGACTCTGAAGTCAGACTGTCTGGGCTCAAATCCAGGCTCTGTCACTGATCAGCTTTGTGACCTTAAGAAAGTTATGTAACCTCTCTGAGCCTGTTTTCCTCCTGTGTAAAGTTGGGCTAATAATACCTATCTAAGCTTCCAACTCCTCTTCAGCAAAAAGACTTTGCAAACTGTAAAGGTGTGAACCAGCATAATATTATGTTTGCTATAATTTTGTCATTATCATTTTAGATCCAGGGGTTTTTAATCCCAGTATTTCTAGTGTGTTTATAATGAAATATCTCAAAATTGGTCCCAAGACTAGCAGCATTGGCTTCACCTGGCAGCTTCTTAGAAATTTTAATGATATAATGAGGATATTTAAGTGAGTTAATATATATACTTAAGACAGGACCTGGCTCATAGTAACTATATTACCTGGGGGTAGCTACCTTGGTCATGATGGGATTTGACCAAAAGTAACTCACTGCGGGAGGTTAGGGTCAGAGGTGAGATGTGAATTGAGTACTGCGGGATGAGAAGGAGGCAGCTAGGTGAGGAGTCTGGGGAAGGGGACTCGAGGCAGGAGAATGCAATGTCTTAAGGACACAGAACTGATTTGAGTCCATTCCTATAGGACTGCAGCCCTAAGGGCAAGTCCCCTTCGGCTCCCCAGTTACTCAAGGACCACTCCAGCCGTTCTGCAGGGCTCCCAGGCCCGTGTGCATGAGAGGGGACAGGAGGCCCCCTCTTCTGAGGAGCTGGCCCTGCAGCCCTAGCAACGAGTGCAGCGATGGGCTCCTCCTGAGGGTTCAAGAGGGAGAAGTGGACCGTGGGTTCCACGGGAGCCTGGCTGCCTGGGTTGTGGGGAACCCTCTGCACAAAGGCGTCTGGGGAAGGGAGGGTGAGAAAAAGGCAAGTGGTCGCTTGACGTCCCCACCACACTCTACTTCAGGCTACTCCTTCCCACCATCCCCGGAGTGCTGAAATTAAATTCTCAATGACTTCACCAGACTAACCAAAAGCCGAATAATCCCCCAAAGTGGGGCTCAAGAACTGACTCTAAAATTCAAACTGCTTTTTTTTTTAGAAAAAAAAACAACAAAACAAAACAGACTAACCAGAGCAAATGGCCGTGAGGTTGTCTTCTGCTCCAGGGTAGTATCTAGGAGCCCCGTCCTGGCTCCGTTCAGCTCAATGCCTTGGCACTTTTACCCACCCAGTATGGCTGCCTGTGACTCTGAAATTAGCATAATTAAGATCACTTAGCTCTCGTTCTAATGGGTGTCCTGGATGTTAGTGCTGGTGAGAGCTGCCCACATGGCTAACCCTCCCACTCTCTGTGCACGCAGGAGAAACCTTCCTGAGGCACCTGTTCTAGATCAGGGCTTGTCTCCAACTGCAGCGTGTAGGGGACTCACCTGCGGGTCTTACTGCAATGCTGGCTTTGATTCACCAGGTCTAGGGTGAGCCTACAGTTCTGCATTTCTAACAAGCTCCCAGCTGATGCCAATGCTGTTGGTTTGGGGACCACATTTTGAGATAATTCCATTATAAAGGAATTGGAAATACTGGGATTAAAAACCCCTGGGCCTAAAATAATAATGACAAATTTATAATAAGCTGTAGACAATAATAATTCTGCTGGTTCAGAACTTGGCTGCTTGCAAAGACTTCTTGAAGAAAAAAGTTGAAAGCTTACAAAGGTGAAGAGACTTGTCCAGCACAAAGGACGGGGGATACTGGATCCCAGGTCTCCCAACTCGGGTAGAGGGCACCCCTCTACATTCTTCTAATATAGTGAAAGTCAAAGTGTTAGTCTCTCAGTTGTGTCTGACTCTTTGAGACTCCATGGACTGTAGCCCACCAGGCTTCTCTGTCCACGGATTCTCCAGGCAAGAATACTGGAGTGGGTTGCCATGCTCTCCTCCGGGGATCTTACCAACTCAGGATCGAATCCAGGTCTTCTGCACTGCAGGCAGACTCTTTACCATATGAGTTACCAGGGAAATCTGAAGTGCAGGGGTTTCCCCTGTAGGCCTATGAGTGATAAAAGAAAACACAGAGGGAGAGTGAAGTAAAAAAAAAAAAAAGCCTCATTATTTTTAAAATTATAACTATACAGGTTCATAGCAAAAAAAAAAAAATCAGAAAACAGAGAAAAGTATAAAAAGGAACATTTCTCTGGGAGAAAAACTGTCTGGTCTTTTTTCCTCTGATACACATGCTTTTTGCAAAAGTGGGGTCATACATGTATTGTTTTAGAATATACTTTTTTCATTTAACATTATATTGGGGGCCTCTCAACTGTTATTGAGTAAACCTACAGCTGCATTTTTAAGCACTGCTTTGTATTTCATTGTATGGGTAGACCCTGACTTATTAAACCAATCTCTTATTGAGGGACATTCAATTGTTTCTGGTTCTTTGATAGGATAAACACTGCTTCAATAAAATCATTTAACATGGAAACATTTGGCTAGAGTTGATTAGTTCCTTTGGATAAAAATCTAGGATTGCAGATGATGGTTCAAAAAGTACATAGCGAAAATTTGATAAACTAGCCTTTAGCAAAGTGGTGGCCACGGCAGTGCCTGGGAATGAAGGTGCCTTCAGCCTGAGCCAAACCAGGTCATCTGTTTTTTCTTTTCAACCTTCACTAAAGTGATAAATGAAAACTGATATTGTGCTAATCTGTATTTCTTTGACTGTTTGTAAAATTTACCCATTTTTGTATGTTTCTTGGCCATTTCTACCACCTCTTTGACAGTATCAACATTTCAATTAATGTCTGCAAAACCACAGTCAATATTTTTAAGAAAGGTGGACAACCTAGAAAACACTAAGAGCAATCAGTGCTCAGTATTGAGATCTTTATCATACAAAGTGCTCTGACACAGGTACGAAAGAGCCATAGATGTGTGGTTAACGACACAAGTATATGGGAGGGGCTCAGATGCCAGCTAGGTCACTCACTCTGTGTGACCCTGACAAGCAGCTTAAACTCTCTGAGTCTCAGATTATTCATCACTAAAATGGGGACAACCTGCCAGGATGGTGGGAAGGGATAAAGGAGACGATATGAGAGGCACCTGGCACAAGGAACGATCAACACATTTTTGCCAATAAGAAAACACTGAAACCCTCCAAAAAATTGATGGATAAAAAAATAACTAAAAGTCACAAGTAGGGAATACGACCAATAAATAAACATATGGGGAAACACTTATCTCCTTTAACAACAGATGAAATGTTAATAACACAAGGAGCCACCCCTACTTTTTAAATGAACAAGAACATTTTCAAGAGATAATTCCTGATGCAGAGGAAGGTGTGGCCAAGCAAGCTGCCCATGTTGTTGGCAGCATGCAGTTCGTGCAGCTTTGGTGGAAAGCAATCAGGCCACGTGTGTCATCACACAACCTTTGACCCAGACACTTCCTAAGGAAGTAATTCAAAATATGGAAATGTTTTGTACACTGTACAAAACATTCTATTTGTACAATGATGCTTCTTTCTCACCATTGTTTGTAATGGTGAGAAAAGTGTTTATTTTTTTGTTTACATAAAGGGTAAAACCATAGCAAGGGCGGTGTCAGCCCTTTCAGTTCCGTAGTGTGATTTTTGGGTGTGTGTTAAACGGGGACATATAAACAATACTGTAGGCCTCTAGACAGTCTCTAAACCTTGTTTTAATTCGCAGTTGAATACAGTGCTTTGGAAAGGCTTTTAGACTCTGCTGAACAGTGATCAGATTTAAATCAGTGAAGGATTTAAAAACCATCGTCAGTCTCTTCATCCTCTAGTGGAGTTTGGGGTAATTCGAAACCAAAGGAAAGAGAAAAAGACGGGGTGTGTGTTGGGGGAGTGTTCTGTCATCTGTAAACTAGACTTTTAAATGTCTGGAGAAGGAAGGAAGTCAAGGCAGGGTGGAATCTTCCTTTCTGTAAGCCCTAGGCCATTACAGCACAGAAACCCCGCCCCATCCTCCCCCAACTCTCGCTCAAGCCAGAAAGCAGAGCGGAGGCGTCCTGCGATGGTGAGTCTGGCGGGCTCCGCACGCGTGCTGGGCTGTGCCCAAGCCCCTGAGGGGTAAGTCAAATCCTCGGTCGCATCCACATCTGTGTGTGTTTTGTGGTGCAGGAGGAGCCCAGCACCGCCTCGGGGAGGCAGGACCGTGCAGAGACGACCAGTGCAAGCTGTGCCTTCTGCCTCCGTGTACTTCAGTGGTGAGGGTTCCCGGCTGCTAAATTCCCAGAGTGGGTGGGAGCCTGTTCTGGGATAATAACTCCAGCCAGGGTGGGCATCAACTCACTGAACGACCAGCAGCCACGAGCCAAGTTACAGAATCACAGACCTCAGGGTTGGACACAGTGACCGCCCTCTCTCTCAACTGACAAATCCCTTTAGCCGTGGCCCTCAACTGGGGAGAGCTTCAACCTTACCGTGCACGCTCAGATGCATCAGTCGTGGCCGATTCTTTGTGACCCCATGGACTGTAGCCCTCCAGGCTCTTCTGTCCATGGGACTCTCCAGTCAAGAATACTGGAGTGGGTAGCCATTTCCTTCTCCAGAGATTCTTCCCGATCCAGGGATGGACCCCTCATCTCTTGCATTGGCAGGCGGATTCTTTACCACTTCATCACCTGGGAGGCCCTCAACCTTACCAGGGGACTTGAAAATAATGTATATGCCTCAGGCCCCACCTACTGTATTAGCCTCCCCGGGGCGGAGCCCTTGTGGGAATATTTTTTTAAAATTTCCCCTGACTCTGATAGGCCCCTTGGTTAAGAATCACAACTACAGCATATGGAGGGTGGTTTGGCCTGAAGGCTCCCTTTGAACCTTGCCCACCTGGGAGATTATTATACACCACTGTATACTAGCTCCCACCCTCACTACTCTTCCCTCACAATGACTGAAAAATCTTCCCTATTGGGTCTCACCTCTGTCCCCCAGTCCCACCAGAAACAAGCCTAATTCCACATCTCAGGGTTTACTTCTCCCCTATCCCTCAGCAAGAAATCATCCAGGTGACAAGCTGTAAACTGGGTAAAAAAGTGTAGATGTGAAATCCTAGGGAGAAACCCTTTATGGGTTTGAAACACTCTTAGGTCAACTGTTAGTCCACATGGATTCAGAATCATTTATTTGAAGCTTCTATCAATCAGCCAGATGTGCCTCCTCCAAGCTTCTGAGGTACATGGACTGAGGCCAAACCTTGACTAATTGACCTTAGAAAGGTTGACAGTCAAGGAGGGAGGGGCAGTTTAGTTACCACAATTATGTGTATGTAATGTACGCTAATAAAGGCAGATGACAAGGTCTGAAAGACTGCAGTTTCCTGTTAGAAAGCATTCCAGCATGGGAATAGGTAATTGTCATCAGGGTTCTATTGAGTTTCCACCCCCTAAAAAATCTCCATGTGTCATCTGGTGTGGACCATCAGTCTAATAAACCATCAGCTTTGACTCTCAGGGATAGAAGGGCCTTGAATAATGCCAACTCCCTCAGTCAACGCAGGCTCACTATTTTTATTTATTGAATTAAAATCTAGGTTTTGAGGTGTTTTTTGTTTTTTTTTTTTTTTAGTAAATATAATTAAGGGCTTCCCTGGTGGCTCAGTGGTAAAGAATCCACCTGCCAATGCAGGAGATGCAGGTTTGATTCCTGGGTTGGGAAAATCCCCTGGAGGAGGAAGTGGCAACTCACTCCAGTATACTTGCTTGGGAAATCCCATGGACAGAGGAGGCTGATGGACTAGAGTCCATGGGGTCACAAAGAGTCGGACTGCTGCTACTGCTGCTAAGTCGCTTCAGTCGTGTCCGACTCTGTGCAACCCCATAGATGGCAGCCCATCAGGCTCCTCTGTCCCTGGGATTCTCCAGGCAAGAACACTGGAGTGGGTTACCATTTCCTTCTCCAATGCATTAAAGTGAAAAGTGAAAGTGAAGTCGCTCAGTCATGTCCAACTCTTCGCGACCACATGGACTGCAGCCTACCAGGCTCCTGTCCATGGGATTTCCCAGGCAAGAGTACTGGAGTGGGGTGCCATTGCCTTCTCCAAAGAGTCGGACATGACTTAGCAACTAAACAACAGTAATAAAAACAAGTATAATAAAAAATAGTCTGATATTTTAAAAACATTCTGATTAAGCATTCAAAGTACTAGATATTTCTCTACCAAATTTATAGTCTAGACCTCACAGAACCACTTAAGTACCAATACAGGGACCAATGTTCCAGACTACATTTTCTCTTTTATAACAAACAAGTTAGAAGGTAAAACACAGCCAAGTGTAAAATCAGATCTAACAGTAAATCTATTGCTGGCAATAGGCATGGTTTATCATTTGAAATCTTGGTAAACTACATCATCCTTGAGGAATTAATTGAACAGAAGACTGTATAGACTCTTTACTCTTTTAGAAGATTAGAGTTCTCTCAGATGGAATGTATTATCTATTTAGCCTACTGATGCACATACTGTTTGAAGGATATTTATATACATGCAGATAAATAACAATTATGCTACATGTAAAATGTTTATCCCTTTATGTCTGATGCAGAATTTTGGATTTAAGAGATTTTGGATTGCTGAAAAACTTTGTCTTGCTGAAAAACTGTCTTCTCAAGTAGAGCTTCCCTTAGCTGTTTGGCAAGAAGATTTTAGTGCACAAAGAAGTTTCAAAGAGGCGGAAAAAGAAAGTCGTGTATTAGACTGAGCTCACTTGAGTGCAATCCAAGTTTTCCACTTTGGAGAGCAGATGTTCACATGCCCCAGAGGAGGAGGGTGGAGGCAGAAAATAAGGTGTGAGAAAATATGTGACTCAGGAGGAGAGCATGTTTTTCCAAGAAGCAGGAAAGTGCCTGGCTTCTCAGCCCCTAGCCTCACAGACTCCAAGCAAGGTTGGAGTCCACCAGCAGCAGGCCCAGGCACAGTTGGATGAGCCTGCATTTGCAAGCAAGGCCTGAGGCTCAAACCCCATTTCCGGGAATCAGTCTCATTCCTGACTCACTGGCTATGTCCAGGATATCTTGGGCACGGTGCCCTCCACACTAAGAATGAGCAACGTTCCCTAGGGGCTTATTACAGTATCCTAGGGGCTGAGCTAGAACTTTCTTAAGAATTTTTATCAACTAAAATCCCTTTCAAGGAGTTAGAGTTCCTGTGAAGGAGGGAGACTGAAGCTACAGATGGCTGGGGGAAGTGTCCCAGTATGAATACCATAGCACATCTTTCTGATGCCCCTTGGTGGCTTAGCATCGGTAAAATGAACACCACATGGTCTCTACAAACAAAGCATCACTATGAACAAAGCTACTGGAGGCGATGGAATTCCAGCTGAGCTATTTCAAATCCTAAAAGATTGATGCTGTTAAAGTGCTGCATTCAATATGCCAGCAAATTTGGAAAACTTGGCCATGGCCACAGGACTGGAAAAGGTCAGTTTTCATTCTAATCCCAAAGAAAGGCAATGCCAAAGAATGCTCAACCAACCATACTATTGCACTCATTTCAAATGCTAACAAGGTAATGCTCAAAATCCTTCAAGCTCTGTTTCAACAGTATGTGTACTGAGACCTTCCAGATGTACAGCTAGATATAGAAAAGGCAGAGGAACCAGAGATCAAATTGCCAACTTTCGCTGATCATAGAAAAAGCAAGAGAATTCCAGAAAAATATCTGCTTCACTGACTACACTAAAACCTTTGACTGTGTGGATCACAACAAACTAGAAAATTCTTAAAGAGATGGAAATACCAAACCTGCCTTACCTGCCTCCTGAGAAATCTGTATGCAGGTCAAGAAGCAACAGTTAGAACTGTTGGACCTGGAACAACGGACTGGTTCCAAACTGGGAAACGAATACATCAAGGCTGTATATTGTCACGCTGCTTATTTAACTTCTATGCAGAGTACATCATGAGAAATGCCAGGCTAGATGAAGCACACGCTGGAATCAAGATTGCAGGGAGAAATATAAATAACCTCAGATATGCAGATGACACCACCCTTATGGCAGAAAGTGAGGAGGAATTAAAGAGCCTCTTGATAAAGGTGAAAGAGGAGAGTGAAAAAGCTGGCTTAAAACTCAACATTCAAAAAACTAAGATCATGGCATCTGGTCCCATCACTTCATGGCAAATAGACGGGGAAACAATGAAAACAGTGACAGACTGTAAAATCACTGCGGACGGTGACCGCAGCCATGAAATTAAAAGATGCTTGCTCCTTGGAAGAAAAGCTATGACCAACCTAGACCACATATTAAAAAAGCAGAGACATTACTTTGCCAACAAAGATCTGTCTTGTCAAAGCTGTGGTTTATCTAGTAGTCATGTATGGATGTGAGAGCTGGACCATAAAGAAGGTTGAGTGCCGAAGAATTAATGCTTTTGAACTGTGGTGTTAGAGAAGATTCTTGAGAGTCCCTTGGACTGCAAAGAGATCAAACCAGTCAGTTCCAAAGGAAATCAATCCTGAATATTCATTGGAAGGACTGATTCTGAAGCTGAAGCTCCAATACTTTGGCCACCTGATAGGAAGAGCTGACTCACTGGAAAAGACCCTGATGCTGGGAAAGATTGAGGGCAGGAGGAGAAGGGGATGACAGAGGATGAGATGATTGGATGGCATCACGGACTCAATGGACATGAGTTTGAGCAAGCTCCAGGAGATGGTGAAAGACTGGGAAACCTGGCATGCTGGCATGCTGCAGGCCATGGGGTCACAAAGAGTTGGACACAACCAAGTGACTGAACAACAATGGTCTCATAGCCTTTAGCCCCATATTTGTCATTTAGTCACTAAATCATGTTCAACTCTATGTGACCCCATGGACTGTAGCCCACCAGGCTCCTCTATGCACAGAATTTCCTAGGCAAGAATATTGGAGTGGGTTGCCATTTCCTTTTCCACAGGATCTTCCTGACCCAGGGATTGAACCTGAGTCTCCTGCATTGTCAGGCGGATTCTTTATCACTGAGTCACCAGAGACACAGAACAAAATCCAGGACTTTTTGGATCGCTCAGCTTGTACTTTTGGATACAAAGTCATGTGATCTGGTACCAACAGGTAGCATAGCTTCTTCCCCTGATAAGAACTGAATTTGAAGCATGAATATGAAGAAAACTCTAAGTTTTATAATTCTGTATTTCATATTTCTAATTGTGTATGTGTATATGATGACTAGATATTATCCTCAGGAAAACGAAACAGATTTAATGTTTGGTATCCATGTTCTTGGGCTTCCCTGGTGGCTCAGACAGTAAAGAATCCACTTGCAATGTGAGAGACCTGGGTCAGGAAGATCCCCTAGAGAAGGGAATGGCTACCTATTCCAGTTTTCTTGCCTGGAGAATTCCATGAACAGAGGAGCCTGGCAGGCTAT
This sequence comes from Bubalus kerabau, assembly GCF_029407905.1. Taxonomy (NCBI): domain Eukaryota; kingdom Metazoa; phylum Chordata; class Mammalia; order Artiodactyla; family Bovidae; genus Bubalus; species Bubalus kerabau. Next base: position 35,473,713 of record NC_073629.1, read on the forward strand.
AGTCCATGGGGTTGCAAAGAGCCAGACACGACTGAGTATCTAATATACACACAAATACATGTTCTCACCAGGCCAGATTGTGCTGGGTGCACTTTCTCATCAGGAAAGCTCTCAAACAGGCAGGCAGAGGGTTGAGGGTTGGCTGTGTTGAGAATGACATACATTCTCCATCGCTACTGGCTCTGACCCAAGAAATTTCACATTTCACTTTTACCAATTCCTTCACTATCTCTATTAGCAGTGTACTAAATGTTTATGGAATCTTATGCATCTTTTTTAGGAAGCAAAAAATGGAGAAAAAAGATCACAGAGGAATTGACTGTGGAAGGTTTCCTATTGCCATTCAAGACAAGATGCTGCACCCAGATTCAGTGCTCGGTAAGCTGAGGGGGTCTAGGGGCAGTCGTCATGGTTCCAGCCCCTCTTTGGGTTCTGCTTACTATGGGCAGAATACCTGCTATGCTAAATAGCTTTACCTAGACTAGGGTGTTGCATTTTAATTTTTGTTTTTGCAAAATGTAAAGAATTAGTAATGAATTGATTCAGGCGAGATGTGGTCAAGCAGTGTGAAAGTGCCCACAACTGTCTCTGCCTGGAGTTGCAGGGCTCCGTGACTCAGTCACGAGGTGGTCTCAGTTCTGTGCGGCAGCCCCCAAGCATGAACCAGAATCTGCACCTAAGGAGCTCACCCACACGGGAGCTGCTGAGGACTTGTCCACATACATTTCATAGGAGCAGAAAGAGTGGAGAGGAGACCCAGAGAGCACCAGTGCATGGAATTCAATGATTTTTAGTCATAGGGACCTTTCTCTGAAGATAGTTTAAGCAGAAAAATAACCGCTGGCAGGACTGCCCTGGATGAAGAAGAGATGGGGCTGAGGCCTGCAGCTTAGGCAGCTAGGAGGGAGAAAATCAGCACCCAAGCCTAATCTACCCAGTTCATACAGGAGGAAACGGGGGGCCAGAGAACTAACCAGGCTTGCTTACGTTCCCATAGTCTGATAGCCAAGAGCCTTTCCTTCAACTCAGTATTATTCCTACTCTGTCACATGTAGCTCTATTTCTTCTCTGTAGAAGACACATTTTCTAATAATAATAATAGGTTTCACTGACTGAAGACTTACTCTATACACCAGAACCGAGCAGGGATTTTCAAAGTGTGGTCAGAGGGTCCCTGGAGGGCTGTGAGGTCCTCTCTTTTCCCTGAAAGAACCGTATTGCAACAGGTTGAATGGAGACACACCTGTGGAAGCCAGCTGCCTTCGGTTAAGCCAGATATTCTAGGTATTTGCCAAAACACAAAATACTGCCGCTTTTCTCACTGGTCACTGATTTTTAAAATTTTCAAAATAGCTGTTTTGCATTAAAAATGTTATTTTGTGAACATGAAATGATTATTTTTTTAAAGTATTTTTTTTTTAATTTCTCAATTTAAAATTCTAACAAAAACCCCTTGGGACTGCTCATTCAGTCTTCAGTTCAGTTCAGTCACTCAGTCATGTCCGACTCTTTGCGACCCCATAAATCACAGCACACCAGGCCTCCCTGTCCATCACTATCTCCCGGAGTTCACTCAAACTCACGTCCATTGAGTCAGTGATGCCATCCAGCCATCTCATCCTCTGTCATCCCCTTTTCCTCTTTCCCCCAATCCCTCTCAGCATCAGGGTCTTTTCCAATGAGTCAACTCTTTGCATGAGGTGGCCAAAGTACTGGAGTTTCAGCTTTAGTATCATTTCTTCCAAAGAACACCCAGGGCTGATCTCCTTTAGAATGGACTGGTTAGATCTCCTTGCAGTCCAAGGGACTCTCAAGAGTCTTCTCCAACACCACAGTTCAAAAGCATCAATTCTTCAGTGCTCAGCTTTCTTCACAGTCCAACTCTTACATCCATACATGACCACTGGAAAAACCATAGCCTTGACTAGATGGACCTTTGTTGGCAAAGTAATGTCTCTGCTTTTCAATATGCTATCTAGGTTGGTCATAACTTTCCTTCTTAGGAAAATCTAAATGATTCTACAGAGTAAAAATGACTTGAAATTTATAAATAAATACTTCTCTACTAATCCATGTTCAACCAACTGAATGTTGTATGACAGTTCTCCGGTGCAAGAAGATAAGACTTTTAGTGCAGGTATGAAAAACACCACATATTATAATATATGAAAATGTTAGTCACTCAGTGTGTCTGACCCTATTGACTGTAGCCTGCCAGGCTCCTCTGTCCATGGGATTCTCTAGGTAAGAATACTGGAGGGAGTAGCCATTCCCTTCTCCAGGGCATCTTCCTGACACAGGAATCGAACCTGGGTCTCCTGCATTGTAGCATCTGAGGTACTAAAACTAGAATAAAGAAAAGCTCTTTAGGGTCCTCAATTTTAAGAGTGTAAGAGGGTTCGGAAATCAAAAATTTGAGAATTGTTGACATACAGTATATATCACTGAACTATCATAATACCCTAAAAGGTAGGAATTATTGTCTTTATTGTATAGATAAGTAGGAATTAAGCAACTAGGGTCAAAGAGCCTGGTGTATTATCTATTGCTGTGTAATGATGTATCCCCAAACTTAATGGCTCAAAACAACAAACATTTGCTATCTCATTGTTTCTGTGGGCCAGGAATTTAGGAGCCATTTAGGTGGGTGGTTCAGGCTCAAGGTCTCTCATGAGGCTGCAGTCAAGATGTTGGCCAATACTACCATCATCTGAAGGCTTTACTGGGGCTAGAGAATCTGCGTCTAAGGTTGTTCTCACACATGGCCATTGGCCAGGGGTCTCAGTTCCTCGCCAGGTGGGCCAGTAGGCTGTTTGAATGTCATTATGATCTGGTAGCCTCCTTCCCCCAGGCAAGTGATCCAAGAGAAAGACTGAGATGGAAGTTTCAATGACTCTTACAACCTAGTTTTAGAAGTTACACATCATCATTACCACTTTATTCTATTTGTTAAAAGCAAGTCACTAAATCCAACCACAATTGAGAGAGGAATTAGGTTCTATCCTTTGAGGAGCACGTTCGAGTTTGTGACATATTACCAACCATCACAGTCAGTACGTAGCAGAATCAGGCTTCAAACTCAGGCCTACGTTCTTTCCCTTGTACAACACAGCCAGCCCAGGGTGTACATCGTTCTTCCTCTATTTGTAATTTCCTTGAATTCTGAATTAGAAGGCATTCAGTAACTACTGACTGAGACTTGGGGAAGGAAAAAAACCTTCCTAGAGCTCACTCCATTCGTGATTTACACTTTGGTAGACAATGTTACAATGAGTGTAACCATGAGTGCAGCAAGGCAGGCATTAATAGCACTGGCAGCAGTTTTGTCCCCCAACCCCTTCTCTGCTGGAATCGAGATGTTGCTTGGACACCCGAGTGTGACATACTCACCTGCTGGACCCAGGCTCCCATGCTCTGGCCTTCCTGGAGAGCGCCACTGCCCACAGCCAGCCAAACAAGACCCAGACCTGCACCAGTTACACATGCTCTCTACTACTAGCCTCTCTGTGGTTCTGATGAGGGCAAAGCTATGATTCAAGTTCCCATATGGATTTATGAATGTGTTGTAGAGGAAAACCATCTTTCCAGTTGCCTCGATAATAAGCTCTTGGCCACTGTAGGGTCTGAGAAGAAAATGTGGATGTATCAGGGCAAATCTTGAGAAATAATTACAAATGCAAGATGGTCTGATAATTCCATGGGCCAAATTCTCGCAGATCCATCCATTAGAAGACCTTTACTAAACACCTACATGTCCTGGGCAAATCTTGAGACTTTCCTATCAGAACTGATACTTATCAAAACATCTCTCAGTTGTCATAAGGTGGGGGAGGGGGGGTGTCCAAAATATCACCCCTAGGCTGGCAACCTGTGTGATAAATTTCCCCCAGGGAAAACTGAACACTCTGGGGCTAATGCGTACTTTGCATGATCAGAGCTCTACTGTCCAAAACACATTTTAGGATTATAGTAATAAAAACCTCACACTTCCTTTGCATAACTTGGGCTTTTTCAGGTTCTGATACAGGATATAGCTGCTGTTCTGCATCTCGGATTGGACTGCAGAGCAGTAAGTGTGAGAACTGTGGCACTAAGAGTCATAACTCCCAGAGAGTCTGCAGTAAAGAACCACCTAAAAATGAAAGCGACTGGGCCACCTCAGGATAAAAAAACAGGCTGTATCTGGTTCTCTGTCCGTAAGTGAGCACAACGGTTGTTTGCAGGCAGTGAGTTGCATTTTTAATCTTTTCTTTTCAGAATTTCATTATAGATACAACACCCCAGGACAGAATTTCTTTAATCATACAGAAAGAAGTGCCTTTGCTCAGCTCCGCTATTTAAATGAAAATAATTCTTCACCGAGTAAGTACATCTCCTGCATGATCCCATCTTTGTAAACAACCTAGACTCCCTCCATGGGAGACACATGTCACACTGGCCACTGTTACCATATGCTGAGCACCTGCTGAGTCTGCTGCCTGGTCTCCAGCACTCATCTGACACATCCACATCCAGCCCGACACCTGGATGGCAAGGGGCTGGGCTGGTAGATATGCAGTCCTAGCAATAAAGGACTTTGAAGTTACGAAGTGCTATACCAGTGTAATCCGGCAACAAGTCATAAATATTTGATGAGCAAATGACTGACTGCCACTATTATTGTTATTATTCAGAAGGGGGAAAAGCTTTAAATATATCCCCAGTAAAAGTCAGTATGCAAAGAAATAGACTATTTTTACACTCCTTAAATATCATGTTGCTAATTTCAATGCAATATTTTGCTGTCTTTGGAAATACCTGAAATCCCACAAACATTTATTTATAAAGATGAATAAGACAATGGCTGCCTCCTCTCGAGGAGTTTACAACCTGTTGAAAAAAAAGGAACTCATACCCTAATGAGGAAAGTTCACGGCAAGATGTGGTTAAGTGCTAAGAGAGCAGAGTGGACCAAGGGAACACAGAGTGGGGAGGGCACACCCTTGTCTTGCTTCTGAAAAACAACCGAATCTGGTTCTCCGACATCCTTTCCTCATGGGTGAGTTCATACCTTCAGAGCTCTTTCCATGGCTGGGGACAGGGCACCAGAGAGAATGTTTCTGACCTTTCACAGTTGCAATGCCCAAGACTAAAAGAATTGTGTTTACCAGACTGACCTCAGCTGTGTCTCCCCTACCCACCCCCAGCTGCCTAATCCTCCAACTGGATGTGTTCTGTTGAGGTGACAGTCCCTAAGACTCCACAGAAGCAACAGGCACATTTCTTTACTATCTCCTTGATTTGGGGGTCAACAGCACATGAGACTTCTCATTCTAATATATGAATGAGGAAAGCAATTGAGTCGTTTGAAAAGTGATGTTGAAATGCCATTAGTGAATGTATAGTGGCCAAGAGGGTAGAAGTCTCAGGGAGGCGTCTTTTGTTCAGTGTTTAAGAGACCCTCCAGAAAGGATAGAAAATGGAGCAGGCTGTTGCAGGAGGTCGTGAGTTCCACCTGCAGACTGAGATACACGGTACTTTGTCAGGATGTTGTACATCTGTAGACTGAATGAGAATGGGACCAGATGACTCTATGACCTTTTCCAACTCTCAGTTTCTACAAATAAAGAATGAGATGACCAAGGAGTTAAGACTGAGGTCATTAGTACCACTGTTTGTCACGACAAATAAGTCAGGGTGCAGTGTGACTAAATTTGGACTTTCTGGCTCCTGCCTTGCCTTCCATGTCTGAGGGACAATCCCTCTCTGTCCCCTTGTCAAGTGGGACCCTCCTGAGAGGGAGTGAAGCCAAGATACTAGAGACCAATGGATATGGCAGGAGACCAAAGGAGAAAGAAGGAAAACAGAGAAGAGAGAAGGAGAGGCAAGAGAAGGGGGGAAAGGGAGCCTCAGCAACAGAGAAGGCAGATTTGTTGTCCACTGTGCTTCCCGGGTGGCTTAGTGGGAAGGAATCCACCTGCCAGTACAGGAGACACAGGAGACATGGGTTTGATCTCTGGATTGGGAAGATCCCTTGAGGTAGGAAGTGGAAACCCACTCCAGTGTTCTTGCCTGGAAAATTCCATGGACAGGGTAGCCTTGTGGGCTGCAGTCCAAGGGGTTGCAAAGAGCTGGACGCAACTGAGCACACATATGCTTTGCCTCTCTTCCCTTCCCTGGAGCTCTTTGTGTCTTCCATGGTGACTTTCCTACCTTTATCTTATCTGTTTAGTCTCTATTTTCTAGGATTGTCTTAGTAACATAATTTTTTAGTTTCTGACTCCTAGAATCCTTGCTCCTAAAGTAGAGAGGACTTTAGAAATCCATTTGGTCCAAGCGCTTGGAAAATATTATCCCTCCATTTGCCAGATGAAGAAGTTGAACCCATAGACATGCCCAAGTCACTCAGCTAGTACCAAAGGAACTTAGACTCCTGGTTTCTTGTCTGCTAATAAAACTCCTTTTAAATGTTGAATTTCTTTTCTTGAATTCAGAATACTCAATGGCTACTTTCCATGTTCCCTAGGTTTATTTCCTTATTAAAACTTTATGAAATATTTCACTTATACAGAAAAGTTCAGGAAAGGATAGCCATATACCCACCGTTGGATTTGGGGATCTTTTTTGTGCTCTGAATCTGACCACAGCTAACATTTTTCAGCTCATTCAAAACCAAAATGGATCTGTTTCCAAAGAGCAAATCCAAAGTACTCTAATGACGGATGTGAACCCATACCAAGGAAGTGAGTATGATGAACAAAACGACCACCCATTTGGTGTATGCCATGTGCCTAGTGCACTGTCTGCCCATGATCACCGACAGCAGCGGTCCCCGACCTTTTTGAAACAGCAGGGACCAGTTTTGTGCAAGACAGTTTTTCCATGGGGGTTCCGGGATGATTCAAGCGCATTACATTCATTGTGCACTTTATTTCTATTATTATTACATCAGTGCCACCTCAGATCATCAGGCATTAGATCCCAGAGGTGGGGGCCCCCTGACCTAGATCTTAAGTAGTAGTCAGGATTCAAACCAATATCTGGCTAATATTTCAGTCATTCAGTTATTCTTTCAACAAATATTTGAGTGTCAATAGCAGGACATTGTGCTAGTCCTGAGGACACAGTGACAAAGTCAACTACTGTCTCTGCTCTTACTTTTTTGGCAGAGGAAAAGGGGGCATAGAGTACTATTACCTAATATGGCGGTTTAGAGAAGCTGAATTCCAAAGAATAAGTATGAATGAGTCAGCAAGGATGGAAGAGCACGAGCAAAGAAATGCCAGTCTGAGAGAGCCTCCTGGTGTGGAAAAGCCCTTGGCAAGTTCAAGAGCATTTGGCAGGAGCCTAAAAGAGGGCGAGGCAGTGGGGCAGGATAGGTGAGGGAAGGCTGGTGGGATGGGCATGGCCAGGCTGTGCAAGGGCTTGTCGGCTGCAGGAAGGAGTCTCAGGTTTAATGGGTAGCCAATGAGATTTTTTTTTTTTTTTAAACCAGAGTGTTTTTTAAAGCTTCCTCGTGTTTTATAAGATCACTCTCACTACTAAGGGAGAGGGAATGGATTAGAGGAGTCAAGGACTGGAGCACAGAAGCCAAATAAGAGACCAGTACAATAAGCCATGTGGGATGATGGCAGCTTAGCTAAGTGTGGTAGAAAAGGAAAGAGAGAAGACTAGTATTTAAGAGCTATTTAGGAGGCAGACTTGACAGTGTAGCAGAGAGTTCAGGCTGTGCAGTCACACTCATTCAGTGTGAACCCTACTACGCCCTGCCTGGTGGGGTGCAGTGTGTATGAATACAGCCACTGGGGAGTTCTTCGGTTTGCATCTTGGTTCTGTGTCCTTGGGCAGATGGCGCACCAACTCCTCACAGACACACACACACACACACACACAGAGCCAATGCTGAACCACAGAGTTGAAGAGGGTGCTTTACACAAGTATCAATGTGCTTTTGCCTTTCTTACAGGTCAGACCTTGCTACACTCTCCCCCCATTCCCACTCCTGCAGGATTTCTGAAAACACATCCTCCAGCAACTTTAGCAGTAACAAAGAAACGGAATCTGAGGTGAGGACCTTGCAGCTTGTGGGTTTGGTCTTCGTAACCACAAAACTGATGGCTTTTAAATTATTACAGTATGAGAACATCAAAAAGTGTTCTGCTGAAACAACTTGCACTCAGCACTAACATAAAGACACACAGCCTGAGCAGCCACATGGTTTGTGTTATTCCTAAATTGGTTCCCAGGGAAATTTCCTGGACAAAGTGCTTTGTGGGTGGTGCCTCAGCTATAGGATTTCCCAGTGTGCCGTTCACAAGTTTGTTCCAGTGACGCTGGGGTTAGAGCTGCCAGCAGTCTTCTGTTTTCAGTCAGGTCGCTTTCAATGTCGCCACAAGCATGTGCCACATCCCTGTGTGCCCCTCAGTGGCTACGGGCCCTAAATCCCCTTCAGTGCCCCTCATCCCAAGAGTCTTTCTTCCTTCTCACAGATCTCTTCTTCCACAGCAGGGAAACAGCCCAGCAGGTTGCTGACCTCATCCTCTGATTCATGCTCATCAGTCACGTGTTTATCTTTTTTTCTGTCCCTTTCTCTACAAAATATATTCCATCTCACACTGGTTTCCTAGGAAACCAGTTCTCAAAAACAGAAATAGACTGGGTGGAAAACAGAATACTCCAAAAATTCCACTTTGCAATGTTTAATAATGAGATAACCCAATTACCAGGAGCAGTAGTAAATTTTTGTAACCAAAATGTGTGGACTTTTCCTCTGTAGATTTTAAACTCGTCTTTGGATCATGCCCTAAGGACAGCAACCATTCTGAAACAAACTACTGATCAAATGATTAGAACTATTGCAGAAGATCTTGCCAAAGTACAAAGATGGAGGAAAAAGTTGAAATACTAGTTTGACTCAAGGCAACCAAGGATTAAAAAAAAAATGCAGAGAAAACTTGGTCTTCCCTCCAAAGGTATTTTACTTATTATACAACTTATGAAGATGACTTTCTAGAGAAAACACCAAAATTGCAAGAAATGGGGGACACAATTTTTTTTAAAATGGACCTCTGATTCTTAAAAATCAAAGTCAACACATATTTAAAAATAAATGTTACTAACTCATAATAAAAGAAATGAAAACAGTAACATATACTTTTACCTGTCAGTATGGCAAAAACTAAAGTTTGGAAAACCCAGGCTGTGTCAGGGAAGATGGGGGAGATGAGTGCTCTCATATACTGCTGATAGAAGTACATATTAGTGCAACTCTCTTGGAAGGCAACTCTATAATTGCTACCAAATTCTACAAATTCTGAAGTATTTACTTTCTGAGCAGCAATTCCACTACTAGGATTTTGCTTTATAAGTCATTCAAACAATATGTCACATAATGTGTATGAGGATGGCCACTGATGGGAAGGGCTCACAAATGGAACACATCTAATACCCTCTATGATAATTCAAGAACAATGACAGTCAGGACTTCTCTGGTCACCCAGTGGCTAAGCCTCTGAGCTCCCAAAACAGGGGGCCTGGGTTCGATCCCTGGTCAGGGAATTTGATCCCACATGCCTCAATTGAAAGATTCCTGCATGCTGTAACTAAAGATCCTGCATGCTGCAAGGAAGATCAAAGATCCCACATGCGGCGATAAAGACTTGGAGCACCCAAATAAAGGTGAAAATCAAATAAAGGTGAAATTTAATTTCAAAAATGACAGTCATACAGTTAATACTCTGCAGCCACTGAAAAGAATGAGGTGTATAATCTGTAAGATAGTGAAGAAAAGCAAGCTAATAAGAAATATGTGTGACTTCATTTGTTTTTCAAAGAGCATATACATTTTCTGGAAAGATACACAAAAATATTCAGTGGGCTTCTAGGAAATTCAACCGGAAGCCTCAAGAGAGGCTCTTTACTTTTCATTTACTTTCAGTACTTAATGAAATTCTTATGATTGTTTTATATATTATTTACTTAGAGATCTCCTGAAGTCAGAAATATGGAAAAATAACTGTCCTGGATTAATGAAATTTACCTAGGCCAAAACTGCATGCAGGGATTAAGCCCTGATTTGCTGCTTTTAAGGACTGACGCTCAACCTCCATAATGAGAGAGGAGCGGTTTACTGGCTCTCTCCCTCCTTCCTGGGACTCAGTGAGTGCATGCGTGAAGTCGCTCAGTCGTGTCTGACTCTTTGCAACCCCATGGACTGTACTACTTAAACTTTTGGGGATTCAACCCTCTTTGAGAATTTGATGAAAGTTAGGGAGCCTCCCTGCCCCATGCTCCTCTAAAAGTGATATGAACATGCATGATTTTGCATACAATTTTTAAAAGTTCGTGCAGACCTGAAGCAAATCCATGGCATCCAAGTTAGAAGGGACTGCCACAAATGAATGTCCCTTACACCACAAATTAACCTTTATAGAAACTTACTATTGTAATTATTTAAAAATATGACCCATCCCTGCCTTATTAAACCATATTCCAAGTGTAATTTATATTTCCTTGATGAGCATCATTATAAACAATCACCGAATCGTCTAATCCAAGAAACAGAAATCGGGCTATGTCCTTAAGGAATTCTGGAAGAGAGCTAGACTCTGATTTACAAGGATAATTTTATATTTACTGACTCAATAGTTTTTGGCTGTCTCCTCCCTCATGAGACTTCTTTGATAGATCTCTTCTAATTCTGCTGCAATAATAAGCCAGAAGAACAAGCTTCTAAAGTAAAAGTAATTGTATCTAGGACTTCCCTGGCAATCCAGTGGTTAAGACTCTTCCAATTCAGGGGGCACAGGTTCAATTCCTGGTCAGGGAACTAAGATCCTGCATTTTGAGTGGTATAGCCAAAAAATTAAAAAAAAAAGTAATTGTGTATCGAATGCTGAGTCCAGGGACTCAGCAGCATGAGTGGGACTCTTGGTAGAAGGCATTTACTGTCTGAGTTAACTATTAGATTTTACACATGAAAATTCATCTAACATTCCTTTCAATTGTAATCTTAGTGAATTATTTAAAATAGACCAAATTCATACTAAATAGGAATATATATTTAATAACCAAAATGTTGCTTTGGTAGTAGAACTTTTACTGTGGGAGGAACACATTTCTTGTTCCTTTGATTTTAAAAGAAATCCACCTGCATCCTGAAGGGACTCACAAAGGGTACAAACACCTATAGCAGAACCGAGTTATGGAAGCATCACAAGTTACCAAACACACCACCAGGATCTGGCCCGCTTGGACTTAGCTCAAAGTCAAGAATTTTTGTGAACTGCTGTTTTTATTTACTTTTTGTGAATATGACTGAATGATATGAATCCACTACACTTTACAAACCAAGTACATCTTAACAGGAAGCAAAAATGTGCTTCATAGATTGTGAGTCAATCATTTCAGTTAGGAGCAACAACAAAAGTGTTTTTCAGGGTCTTTGTACCAAAATCTGCAAAAAAATAAAAATCCCCAAATCTGGGTGGGGAATCAGTTTATATTAGGAATTTATGTCTAATGACCTTACATCTTCAAATTCAGTAAGAAATTCAAGAAACAAAGGGGTGTCTCCAACTCTAAGTCTAAAATGTATATGAAACGTAGGCTTACAGGATCTCTTATCAGAGTGACAGGACACAGGGACCACTAAGGTCTGAAGTGACTGAATGGACCAGCGTTTGCTGTCATCACACTCTTAGTTCCGTTTGTCACAGGGCATTGGATTAGTGCGGATCTGTTCCATACACGTACTAACCCTGGACAGATAGCTAGCAAGGCATATGAAGATCTCAGATAAAATGCAGACACCAAAAGATTAGCCTTCTCACTGGCAGTGTACTGTTCTCACGCTCAGCATTCAAAGAAAGCTGTTTATTAGACTGGTGGTTGCCAAGGAAGAGGGGGTTGGAGGAGGGACAGAGTGTTGGGACTGGCAGATATAAGCTTTTATGTAAAGCATGGATGAACAACAAAGTCATACTGTATAGCACAGAGAACGATATTCACCATCCAAAAGAAGTGTACATGTATGCACAATTGAATCATTTTGCAGTACAACACCACTAACACACTGTAAATCAACTATACTTCAATTAAAAACAAACAAAAGTTTATTAATGTCAAACCTTTCCTCTCCACATATACATGTCATCCAGGTTAAATTATATAAACTTTTTATACTTTAGCTTTCCTAAGCTTTAAAATGGAGATGATAATAGTGCCTATTTTCAAAGGATTAAATGAGAAGATTAAATGATGTAATATAAGCACTTAAAAACTGCCTCACATATAAAGCATTTGCACATTATTTTATTAGCATTACTTAGTAAAATAGCAAGTTCTGAAATTAATATGTCAAAATAGTAACTTTCCTATATATAAAAAAATTCTGTCTGAAAAACATGATAGAAGATCCAACTTACGTGGAACCATGAAAAATACCATGGTGATACGCAATACCTGTATAAAGAAAATAATGATTCTTAAGGTTGTATTTTCCCTGAATTAACCTATAAGTTCACTATGAACCTAATGAAAATATCAAAATAACTTTTGATATTAACAAAATGATGCTAAAGTTCACTTTTTAAAAATGTAATACCCAGAGAATTTCTGAAAAAAATAATGGTAATTCTGGTATGGGTGGAATAGAGATTATGTCCACTTATTAACACAACCTGAATTAAAATAGGGAGGGACTTCCCTGGTGGCCCACTGGTAAGACTCCACGCTCCCAATGCAGGGAGCAGAGGTCCAATCCCTGGTTGGGAAACTATATCCCACATGCCCCAGCTAAGAGTTCGCATGCTCTAACCAAAACTCCCCCATGCAGCACAAAGTTCAAAGATCCTGTGTGCCACGACTAAGACCCAGCACAGCCAAATAAAATAATAATGATTAATACATTAGAGGGACTTCCCTGGGGGCCCAGTGATTGGGACTTTACCTTCCAGTGCAGGGGGTGCAGGTTGGCTCCCTGGTTGGGGAGCTGGAATCCCACATGCCTTGCAGCCAAAAGGCCACAACAGAACTGAAGCAGTGTTGTAAAAAATTAAAAAAAGACTTTAAAAAAGCGGTCCACATTAAAAAAAAAAAATCTCTAAAACGGAATAAACTGGAAGATTGGGATTGACATATATATTCTACTAAATATAAAATGGATAACTAATGAGGACCTACTGAATAGCACAGCGAACTCTGACTTATATGGGAAAAGAAGCTAAAGAGTGGACAGATGTATATGTATAACTGATTCACTTTCCTGCACACCTGAAACTAACACAGCATTGTAAATCAACTATACTCCATAGAAATTTTAAAATATAAAATAGAAGAAAATAAAACAAACTACAAATCAATAAAAAGAATGTAGAAACAGACCAAAATTCAAACTTAGTTTATGAGCAAGGTATTTCAGATTAATTGGGGAAAGAGGGATTGCCCAATAAAATTTGGTATGGTATCTATTTAGAAAGAAATAAAAATGGATCTCTGTTAACTACTGTATCAGTTAGGGTTCTCTGAAGGAATAGAAACTCCTCTAGTTATTTTAAGAAGAGAGTGTTTTAATATAGAGAATTTAGTCCTTAAAAATCATGGGAAAGCTGCAGGGGAAGAAACTTGGGACTCTATTTTTAGTCTCATGTCATATCACAATCTGACCCAGGGAACAGGAAGGTAGTGCCACCAGCTGCCTCACAGCCATGAGGCAGGTGACAGACACTAAAGCGCGCAGTCTGGTTGCTACAAACAACTGTAGCTAGGAACTTACCTGTCCACTGGCACAGCCACAGCAGATGGCCTCTGCCTTTCTACCTTCAAAATCCCGACCAAATGCAAATATAAAGACAAGCAGAATCTAACCTGTTCAGAACCCCACTTACCTTTTGAGTCTGAAAAACTTCCTTTTTAGCTTTTCATCCCTTGTTATATGGAATGGGGAGGCATGGGACATAATGCCAAATGCTAAGAGACAATATCTAGCATACATTCTCATACTAAAATCAGTTTCGGCAGGATGGTGAGAGTTACCTATGAAAAATAAAATGAACCCATCAAAATGCTCTAGAAGATCAATGGGTGAATTTACAACCTTAGGTGCAAAGATAGCTCTAAGTACAATACAAATTTGGGGGCCATAAAGGAAAAGTGATAGATTTATCTAAATAAAAATTTTAAATGGTGGTATCAGTATTTTAAATGCACAAACATTTTGACAGCTATGTCCTCACTAGAAATTTACATTAAAGAAATATTTGTGTAAGTTTGCAAAAGTATGTACCCAAACAATGCAGCAAAATTCTTTAGATAAGTGATATATAAAATTAGGGTCCATTATATGACAGAACATGACGAGGCCAGGTAAAAGGAGAGATTGGGAATGGAGAGGAGAGGTTCCCTTTGTGTAACACATGTACACCCATATCCTCACATTATCCAACCTTATGCAAAGACTACATCATTATCATCTAAGTCAAAAGGAGTTACCTTGGTGGAAAGATTAGGATACATTCTTTTCCTTCTTTGTAATTCTCTTAGAAATTTAAAGTTTCCCAATATCCCCATCCTCCCCGCCAAAAAACAAAGATAATTTTTGTAAGTATGAATTTATTTTCTTAAAATGTTCATGATTATTTGTTTGATAATTTAAACATTTCAAAATTATATAAAATTGTGTTTTTTAGAAATATCTGGCAAGACAGTAAATGCTGTAAAATATTTCAGTTAATGATTGAATTACTTTACATATAAAAGAAGTCATGAATTTCAGTTGAAAGAAAAACTGCACTTTTAGGAAATCATTCTATTATACATACAAATTTACAGTTTTCACTTTTATAATCTTTTCATTTAAAATTGTTTCCCCAAAAACTATATTCCTGCATAAGACAGACAAGTATCTAATAAGTAATTAGTATGTACACAGGTAGGCTGTGAAAAATTAACCACAACTATAATATATTCTGTTCCAAAGCTGAAAACATTTCCTTTTAGAAAGCATTTTAACATTTCTTCTCATCATCCACAAAGCAGCAATAATATTTAAATTAAAAATGGCAAATCCAATGATACGTAATCATAAACAGTCCCTTAAGAAACACATCTGAAAGTCATTATTCCTTAAAATATTTACACTGTTTAAATTACATGAAAGCAACAATGTCTTGATCTATTTTAGCTGAACAAATTAATAAGAATCTCTAAATTGCTCCCCACCCAAAATGTTATTCATCTTTAGTAAAGGAGACTTTATCCTTGGGCTTATTCAGCATCTTTATATCATCCAACAGTTTTCTGGGTGTTAAAATATGCGTGGATCCTGGAAGAGGAAAGATAAATCTTCAGAGGCCAGCAGTCAAATCAATTTTACCTGGCTAACTATATTGCCTTGTCCTTCAAATATACAAAGTGCAGTAGCTTGAGGCAGCTTAACAAAATTTCTGTAGGCTGCCTTCCTAAACTACAATATTTTAATCCTTCCTCTTCACTAAGCACACTCAGTAACCCTTCACAAACAGTGCCCACTACTATATTTTGTACTGTAGTTACCAGTTTGTACTATATATTGATACACTGAAGAGCAAAATCGGAGGTTAGCCTGTCCCCCTGACAGAACAGCAAGAGTCACCGTGAATTCAATCACAGAGAACTGTTAAGCAGAACCACAGACTGAAGCTTGATGTACAAATGCGGCATCTCCACACATCAGGAGAGTCTAGGTATCAGTGGCTTTGACTGAAATTCTTAAAACTAAATTCCATACGGGCTCGGCCAACGTCAGGTCCACAGCCACAAAAAGTTTCAAAATATTTCTGTAGTAGAAATAAATGTTTCAAAAAGTATTTAATCATGAAAGCAAGAAAAGGATAGGATGAAATATTTTAAAGGATATATTTAATGATATTTAAAGAATGCAATATTCCTGAAACTCATTCTCTCAAATCAAAATTGTAATTTTAAAAAATCATCAAAAGGTCAACCAGGAAAAAACTGGTACATCAGATAAAACACACTGATTCAAAAAATATTTTTTTGCACTCAACAGTTTAGTTCTAAATGTAAATTACAAGATAAAGTTTTACATATATATTTTTGCATCTAAGAGTTTGTTTTAAAAAAATAGACAAAAGGAAAACACAAGTCTTACCAATAATAACTTCACAGGACTTATGTGCCTGAGAAACTTCATAAGCACAACGCATTTCAGAGTATGTAATCCCTCCAATCACAAAAACAATCAGCTTAGACCCATTTTTTCGATCCTCTAAATAATTAGTTCTGGGTTTCTGCCGAGCACTAAAAAAATAAACATGAACACGTTAAAAATATTTCCAAAGCCATACTGTTTGTAGTCTTTAAAAGAGCCTAACTCAGGCAAACTCAAATTTGGCACCAACTGCACTGATTTTCGGAGGAGGCAATGGCACCCCACTCCAGTACTCTTGCCTGGAAAATCCCATGGATGGAGGACCCTGGTGGGCCACAGTCCATGGGGTCGCTAAGAGTCGGACACAACTGAGCGACTTCACTTTGACTTTTCACTTTCATGCATTGGAGAAGGAAATGGCAACCCACTCCAGTGTTCTTGCCTGGAGAATCCCAGGGACGGAGGAGCCTGGTGGGCTGCCGTCTAAGGGGTCGCACAGAGTCGGACATGACTGAAGCAACTTAGCAGCAGCAGCACTGATTTTAAGAAAATGACTTAACTATGGTATGACTGGAGCACCATGAGCTAGGCAGGAGAGCCCCAGTTAAGTTCAATTTTGATCTGAGAGAGTTTGGACAAATGACTCATAATCTAGCTTAGCATGTTGACCTATAAAATGGAGCTATGTGTGTGTGTGTGCTCAGTCATGTCCAACTCTTTGCGATCCCATGCACTACATCCCACCAGGCTCCTCTATCCATGGGATTTTCCAGGCAAGAATATTAGAGTGGGTTGCCATTTCCTCCTCCAGGGGACTTCCCAACCCAGGGATCAAAGCTGTGTCTCCTGTGTCGCCAGCACTGCTGATGGATTTTTTACCTCTGAGCCATGTGGGAAGCCCCAAACAGAGCTAAGGGCCTGTCTTATTTATTTCAGATAAATACATAGTATACCTGGAAAGTCTATGACTTACTGAAGTTAAATAAAAGCAGGGCGGGTTGCATTGAGACAGTAGTAAGAGTTTTAAAGACATAGAGGAGGTGGGGGAAGCCCAGGTACTGATTTGGAGCTAACGTGGTATGGGCATGTCCCTTGCTGGAACTCGCTGAAGTACTGAGACATCCAGACAGGAGATATCCAACACATCTGCACGCCTGTGTTCAATGCAGTTTTAGTCACAACAGTCAAGATATAAAAATAACCTAATGTCCATCAATGAACATATTGACCAAAAAAAAATTGTGTATATATATTGTAGAATATTGTTCATCCTTAAAAAAGAAGCAAATTCTTCCATCTGCAACAACATGAATAAACAGGGAGGAAATTATGCTAAGTAAAATAAGGCAAACTCAGAAAGACTGCATGATCTCACTTATATGTGGAATCTAAAACAGTCAAACTCGCTGAAGCAGAGAGAAGAATGCTGGTGGTCTGGGAAGGTGGGCAGGGGAAGAGAATGAGACAATGTTGGTCAAAAGGGCACAAAATTCAACCATGCAAGATGAGTAAGTTCTAGAGATCTAATATAGAGCGTGGAGACTATAGTTAACAAAACCACACTGTATATTTGAAATATGCTAAGAGGACAGATTTTAATTAAGTCTTCTTGCCACAAAAAAAGAAAGGAAAGAAGGAAAATGGTAATTATGTGTATGTGGAGGTGATGGATATATTAACTAGCTTGTGGTGATTTCACAATGTATATGTATCAAAACATCAAGCTGTATACCTTAAACATATGCAACACTATGAAATCAATTACCTCAATAATGCTGGTTAAAAAAAGGAGCAATGTGGGTTCCAATTCTGATTCTGCTTCTTTTTAATTCTGTATTATTTTTAGCAAGTAACTTAACCTCTCTCTAAACCTCAAGGGTTGTTTTCAAGATTAAATGCAAAAAAAAAAAAAAAAAAAAAAAAAAAAAAGATGCAATAATATACAGAAGACACTGTATGGAATCTGATACTGGGAAACCACTGAATAAACAGCTGTTATTTCTACCTCCTCCCCCCTTAGAATGCTCTAGATCTGCATTGATCAAGATAGTAGTCACTAGCCACATGAGGCAATTTAAACTTAACTAAAATAAAAAATTCAGTTTCTCAGTCACACTAGCTACATATCAAGTGCTCAACAGTTATATATGGCTAGTAGTTATAAACAGGACAGTGAAGATAAAGGACATTCCATTATTGTAAGAAAGTTCTATTGGGTAGCACTGCTTTAAGTCATAAAAATCACTATATTTGTTCCCATACCCCACGGGTAAAAATTCTGAGCTTTTATTTGAAAACTAAGTATTTTAAAATAAACATTTATGTAATCTATTAAAAATATGTCTAAATTATATATGTGTTCTAGTAAAATAAACCTTCTCCTTTTCCTAGTGTAAGAATAATATCCAATGTATTATCTTAAACTCACTTTGGAAACCATATTCTAGATACCTCTAAGACATACAATATAGGATATCATGGTAAACTTTTAATAATGTTCTCAGTCTAGCCTTTTGGATGGTAATTTCCATCTGCCATTGTAAGGAATGACGAGATAATAAACAACAGAAAAAGTAAAGAGATTTAGTAGCTGGTTTTGAAAGGTGAAAGAGGAACAAGCCACATTCTTGGTTTCCATACAGAATAAATCAAGGACATACTAAAAGTACAACTGTGGTTTAAAAATGTCCAAAAAAGGCAAGATAAATCTAGAAAGCAAAAGAAAAACCAGTAATATTTGCTCAAAATGATTATGTGATTCTAACAATTTTTAAACTTCTGAATAGAAATTTCAGGACAACAGGATTACATTTAATGTGTTTCATATGTGTGTCTAAGACACTGTAATAGTTGTATACTGTGAAAGACGCATAAATGATTATATCTCCGTATCCTAGAACTCTCACTCCAGAAACCACCTAGAAGCTCCTGTTAAAATAAGAGCAAACATCTGTTTAAAAGCATAGCTGAAAGATGCACATGCAAAACCTCTCTGAAGGTAACTCTCTCGATCCTGGGTACTGAAATAAGCTCAGAATCCAAAACAACAAAGCACATGAGGAAATAAGCAACTGTTAAGTGTCTGCACAAATGAAAAGCGGTAAAATTAGAACCCAAAGAATGTCACACGTTAAATTTAGTAAATTTTAGTATTTATTATTTTTAAAAAATAGACTATGTTGAAAATTATCGATAAAGTAAAACAGAAAGCAAACAAAATAAGGACAAGGAAATCCAAGCATATATGAAAAAGAAACAAGGACAATTTCTAAAAAAAAAAAAAAAAAAGAAAGAAAGAACGAAAAGTAAAGTCGATGAACACAGAAACTAAAAAATAAATAAATACAGCTTACTCAGCAGTTTAGGTACAAATTTAAGACAGAACTAAAGAATTGAAAATTAAATCCAAAGAAAAATTTCTAAAATGAAATACAAAAAGTAAAAGAAATATTAAAACTCGAGAGATATTACAAGGCATGAAAATAATATGAGATGTTTGAATAAAATAAGAATTTATAAAAGATATGAAACCTAAGATTTTAGGAAATACATTTGAATCCCAATGAAAGAAATAAAAATAAACCCTCAGGTAGACATAGAATGGCACCCCACTCCAGTACTCCTGCCTGGAAAATCCCATGGACGGAGGAGCCTGGAAGGCTGCAGTCCATGGGGTCGCTGAGGGTCGGACACGACTGAGTGACTTCACTTTCACTTTTCACTTTCATGCATTGGAGAAGGAAATAGCAACCCACTCCAGTGTTCTTGCCTGCAGAATCCCAGGGACGGGGGAGCCTGGTGGGCTTCCGTCTATGGGGTCACAGAGTCGGACACGACTGAAGTGACTTAGCAGCAGCAGCAGCAGACATAGAATAGGGAAATGTACAGAATATCAAAGACAAAAGCAACCAGAGAGAAAAGGCAAATTACCTATATAAAAGTATGACGAAACTGACAGAAAACACCCCACCCCATACATACACCTTCCCAAGAGCTAAAGTGGAAACCAAGAAACAGCAGAATAACACCTCAGTGTTGCGTGAAAATTACCATGAGCCTAGAAATTCAAAGCTATCATATAAGAACAATAATAAAGACATTTTCAGACAGACAAAACCATAGAGACCCTACCACCAAGAGACCCACACTGAAGAAATTTCTGAAGGATACACATCAGAAAAGAATAGAACTGAGCTCAAAAAAGGGAATGCAAGCAGAAGTGGTACACAACATGACTGGTTAACATGCACATACAACTAAGAAAAATAATGCTCACCATTAATTCTGGAAATAAAAAAGACATAAGGTAAACAATAAAGAATTAAGAGAACATTTAAGGAGTGCATAATTTGAATTAAGTTTTCTAAGGCTCCGTACTGTTCATCAAGAGGGCAAAGATACTAATCTCAGACTTTGGTGAGTCAAAGATGTGTACTATAATTCTAAAGATAACTGCTATGAAAGTACAAATAAGCTATGTAACTTCTAAAATAGGAGAAAAGGGAAAAATAAAACTAAATAAAAGGTCCTTAGATCAAGAGAATTACCCTAAAGAAATACTCAAACACACGTAAATGTGTGAGAATGCTCACTGCATATTGTTAGGAAGGGTGCTAGTTTTGACCTAGTCTAAATTTCCATTGTGTGGAAAATACATGAATAAACTGTGATAATCATATAAGAATACACCAAACAGCAGTAAAAAAATTTATACATGTATCAATTTGGGATAAATATCACAAGGATAATGTTGAGAGATACTTAAAAGCAAGTTGCAGGACTTCCCTGGTGATACAGTGGATAAGAATCTGCCTGCAATGCAGGGGATACGGGTTTGATCCTTGGATTGGGAAGATCCCACATGCGCAGAGCAACTAAAGCCCATGCGCACAACTACTGAGCCCGTGCTCTCGAGCTCTTGAGCTGCAACTACTGAAACCCACATGTCACAACTGCTGAGCCTGCGTGCTGCAACTTCGGAAGCCCATGAACCTTGAGCGTGTAGCAACATGGGAAGCCCTGCAACGAGAAGCCCATGTACAACAAAGAGCAGCCTCTGCTCACCAAACTAGAAAAAGCCTGTACACAGCAACGAAGACCCAGTGCAACCATAAATAAATTAATTAATTAATAAAAAAAAAAGTCGCAGGAAGACACAACATGACACCATTTATATTAAGATTAAAAACACAAAGATAGCTTGGGGTCATGATAGAGTAAGATGGTCAGAAGACTGCCCACCAAGAAAACAAGTATAAACCTGGATGAAACTGTGGGGGAAAAAACCATTTCAGATCACTTGGGAAAATGAACCACAGGCAAATGACAAATTAAGAAGAATTTACTCTTTAAAAATGTTAGTATATAGGTAAGAATGGTGGTGGTGACTATGCAACCTTTTGGCCTGAGGTTACATCCAACCTGCACAGTTCTTCCAACTCAGCAAAAACTGCAGCTTTACGGACTTGAAGCTGGCTGAGAGAACCACCAATTCTACTGCCTGAGGCGGAAGACTTGATACAAGGCAGGAAGCAAAGTGAGTAGAAAATCCTACAGCTTTGCTAAAGGCAGACCTGGTTTAAAGACCTGCGGCACTGGTAGCACAAACCTTGGTCCCAGGATGGGATAGGCGGCATATCAGCCGGAAATTTAATGGGGAAACCCTGAGACTAAGAAAGCCAAAGAAGACAAAGTCCCCCCACATCCTTAGCGACTGCCAAATTATGCCTGTGCCAGGGTAAGCCAGAGAAAGCCCAAGGAAAAAAATAAGAAAAAAAAAGGGGGATAGTGGGGAGAAGACTCAAGAACTGACTATGACTTGTAATGCAGTCCTTAACCCACAATCAGATTGATCAGCGGTCAATGGAAGGTTTACAGGCTTGAGGTGTCTAAATACAAGCTCTGCCAAGATAACTGGCTGACCTCTAAACTATTCAGACATAGGGCAACTACTAGGAACCAAGCTAAAAAATTAAATTTAAAATAAAAAAAGCCCTACAATGACATCAGTGGCTACACTGCAAGGGGCATTGATCCCACAGCTTAAAATCTATACAAGTTACTAAAACAAAAAACAACTTAGAGTTGCTGTTACACAGAACAGTATCTTAAAGGCCTAATTTTCAGCCAAAAATTAGTAGATGTGTAAGAAAACAATAAAGGGTGATCCACATGCTGGAAAAAAAAACCATCAACAGAAACTGACCCTAAGTGAATCCAGATGTTGGATTTAGCAGACTTCAAAGATACTATTATAAATATGATCAAATAATTAAAGAAAATTATGCTAACAATATGTTAATCAATGGAGAATTTCAAAAGAGAAATGGAAAGTAAAAAAGAAGCAAATGGAAATTCAAAAGGTGATTAGTACAATAATGAAATGAAAAATCGAGTAGATGGGCTCGATAGCAGATTTGAGATGTCAGACTAAAGAATCAAAGAACTGAAGATGGATCAACAGATATTAGCATATCTGAAGAACAGAAAGAAGAAAGGTGGAAGAAAGGTAAACAGAGCCTCAGTGACCCATAAGACAAAGTCAAACGTTCCAACATCTGGGTGATGGTTCAAAAGCAGATGAGGGAGAAAGAAGTGGGCAGAAAAAATTTGAAGAAACAGCAACTGAAAACTTCCCAAATTTTGATGAGAACAATTAACTTGTAAATCCAAGAAAATTCAACTAATCCCAGGAAGAACAAACACAACAAGAACTCCACTTGGGCACACAACAGTTAAACTGCTAAAAGCCCAAGACCAGTAGAAAAATCCTACAAAACAGAACTCTATATACATTGTTTAGAATACAAATATATGTAGAAAATGTATGAAGATATATAGATCAATGATAAACAGCAAATTCAAGATAGTGAAGAAGGGAGAATAATAAAAATCAGAGAGTGATATATAGGAAGCTTGAACTGTACTTAAAATGATTCATTTGTTAATCTGGGCACCAAGTATAGGGTATGCATTATAATACTATCTACAGCTTTCTGAATGCTTCAAATATTTTCTCACCAAAAGTCATCAAAAAGGATTTTGTCATCTGCTAATGTGAAGGAAAAAAAAAAAGATAAGGGGAGAAACTCTTCTCTAGTTTCATGAAAATATTTTTTATAATAAAGCACATTTTCATATTGCCTCTCTGTGTGTATGTGTGCATGTGTGTCTGTATGTCAGTCGTTCAGTTGTGTCTGGCTCTTTGTGACCCCATGGACTTTTCTGTCCATGGAATTTTCCTGGCAAGAATATTGGAGTGAGTTACCATTTCCTACTCCAGGGGATCTTCCCAACCAGGGATCAAACCCAAGTCTCTTATACTGGCAGGAGGATTCTTTACCACTGTGCCACCTGAGAAGCCCCATTGCTTATCTGGATTCATTAAGACAGTTACAGTTACAGAAAAACTACCTTTTAAGTGACTACATGCTTCAAGGAGAGTTATCAATATAGGAATATCTGTGTACCATTTCAATTATTAGTCTGCAATATCACAGTGAAAATTTCACTGACTTTCATTTATAGATTTTACCTTACAGCTCCTGAGCCATTCCAGACTGCTGGGCACTGGGAACAATATGGCCACTCTTTTGAATCTAATCTGTTATCAATGGCATCCTAGGGAAGATAAGAATTAAATCCATCAAGAAGATACTATAAACTCCAATATTTTGTTTGTTTTATATAAAACTCAAAACTTATATTTACAATTAAAGACCATAAAGATACATATTTAATAAAATAAGGTTAGCCCTCTTTTTGAAACTCACAAATCTTATTTGCTACAAAATTAATGCAATTATTAAACCAATATTTATTGCATGCCTACATTTCTTATTTAGAGGGTTACCACTTTGGTGTAAAAATCCCAGATACTTTATCAGGGTCTTTATCTCGAGAATGCTAGGGGTTTGTAAATACCATCTTAACCCTGACAGACTTCTTAGGCTACCAGAGTCCAGGCCTTGCCTTTCATAGCTGAAGTCGTTCAGTCGTGTCCAACTCTTTGCGACCCCATGGACAATAGCCTACCAGGCTCCTTTGTCCATGGGATTTTCCAGGCAAGAATACTGGAGTGGGTTGCCATTTCCTTCTCCAGGAGATCTTCCCGATGCAGGGACTGAACCTGGGTCTCCTCCATTGTAGGCAGATACCTTACCATCTGAGCCACCAGGGAAGTCTTTGCCCTTCACAGTGATGGCTTTAAAACAAAACATGCATCCTGGCCTAGGTGTATTCAAGACTATCTGATGAGATGGAAGAAGCTTTCTTTTTCATTTAAAAATGTTTCCTTCTTTTTACGGTTAACATCTTAAGATATTTATGTGTATGTATATAATACACACATAGTGTTTGATCAGTACAGCATTTATATAGTTTATAAATAAATGTATAGTGTTTTAATCAGTACAGCACTTACACAGTTTATAAATAGCCACATACTGTAGGCTCTTGATCACATTTATTATGAGAAAGTATACATAATTAAAAGTTTGAAGACCACCAATTTAGAACACCACAGCTTTAGAACATGGTTGCACAAACAGTAACAGTAAGTAGGAATGGACACAAGGTCCTCCGTAGTCCTGCTGCTGCTGCTGCTAAGTCGTTTCAGTCGTGTCCAACTCTGTGCGACCCCATAGACAGCAGCCCACCAGACTCCCCCGTCCCTGGGATTCTCCAGGCAAGAACGCTGGAGTGGGTTGCCATTTCCTTCTCCAACGCATGAAAGTGAAAAGTGAAAGTGAAGTCGCTCAGTCATGTCCGACTCTTAGCGACCCCATGGACTGCAGCCACCAGGCTCCTCCATCCATGGGATTTTCCAGGCAAGAGTACTGAAGTGGGGTGCCATCGCCTTCTCTGTCCGTAGTCCTAGAGTATTTCAATAAGACTGCAAGATGTGAAGAATCAAAGTTTCAGGAGAACCCCAAAGGCCTTAGGTTGCTACTGAGGTAAAGTGGAGTTTTTGAATTTAACATGTAAATCCTTGTTAAAGGGTTTGAGAAGGTCAATTCTTATTTTTAAAATACTATCAATAGCAAAGAAAAACTCCCTAGTTCCACATTCTTGTTACAGATCAGGAAAAAAAAATCTTACATTGCAGGGAAAAAAGTCTAAACTCTGAAATCTTCATCTTAAATCAAGCATGTGTAAATGACATAGAATTAGTCAAGCAAAACAGAAAAATCATGGGATAAACTGTACACAATTTCCAAAGGAAAGTAGAAATTAATGTTTAATAAGTTAAAGGCAAATTGGAATAAATAGAACTATCTGATTATGACTTTATTGAGCTCATAATGCAATTATTAGTTCATTTTCTAATTTCCTATAATTGAAAATTATTTTGTAAAAGCAAACAGTACTAAAAGAATCAGGCATCTGTTGATTATAAAAGCAAACGATAGTGAGGTTTACATTTTAATCACAAATCCATTTCTAAGAATATTGGAATTTAACACTCTAATAGTGATCACAAAAAATGTTATTTTGTTGAACTTTCATTCAACTAAATTATTCATATTTCTGCTACATAGTAATGTCAAACAACAGAGTCTTTTTCATAAAGCATGCATGTGCTTATCTTTTTAAATTTATTTTGAGGCAATTAGTGGTATGAATTGGCAGTCTTTAAGGGAGAACTTTCAAGAGCTTCCTCTCCTCCCTTGATATCAGATACAGCCTTCTTTTGTGAACCCTCTCAGTACTGCAGATAATTCCTGACCCAAAGATATGCTCAAACTGACAGATAAATGGACAGAGAGTAAAAAATATTCTACAAAGGGCAGAGTATAAATAAAATTTAATGAATTTTACCTCCAAAATATCTTTGATGAAAGGTGTCCATCTAGACAGTTGAAAAGTTTCTTCTGCAGACCGATCCTTTCTTGATGGTTTGCCTTGTTGAGACTAATATAATTAGAGGAAAAAAACTAAAGATCAGTGATTTTATTTAGTGATACTCTCTTTATCTTTTCTATCAAGATGTTTAATTTACAACAAATACTATGTTGTATTTGACTTAAAACTAAGAGTGGAAAAGTCCACTAAAAATATCTGAATAGGTGTAGTCACATAACTTCACAGTATTTCTGTACATTAATGATAAAATTTATGATAGTATCAGAAAGTGTGTTTTCTCCAAAATGCTTATATAAAACTTGATGGGAAAGAGTAAGATTCTACAGACTTCTTCAAATTTTGCTATAAATAAATCATAGAAAGAAAAGCATAAATAGCAAATTACAACGGAAGCTAAAAGATATAAATTCACTAGAAAAATGTATTTGTCCAAATTACTCATACATGGAAAAGAAAAGAAAAATTTTAATATTTTACTTACCAAATCTACAAAGGAAATTAAGAAGACTGTCCGCATGGATTCCCACATAAGAAAACATATTTAATGCAAACAACCACGTACACACATGTATAAGGTTATACAGAATGAACGATTTCTTACTGGAGGGACAATGGGAACACCGAGGTAGCTCCAGTTACGAATCATGTCACTCTCATTTTCTATCTTTACATTCTGGATCAATCTGTCCAAGTTTTCTTCTGTAGTTCCTTAGATAAATAAAAATGAATGCACAGTCAAATAATTGCTACCACAATCATTTCTAGGTTTAGGTACCCAAGAATAAAGCTTTTTTTTAAAGAAAGCAAACATTTAAATTATATAACCTTCAATCTGCTCCCAATTCCACATTTTTCCTTTTATTTATCTTAATCAACTTTAACCACTACTTTTGATTCTACCAGGGTTTGATCCCTGGGTTGGGAAGATCCCCTGGAGAAGGGAAAGGCTACCTACTCCAGTATTCTGGCCTGGGGAATTCCATGGACTTTACAGTCCATGGGGTCGCAAAAAGACACGACTGAGCGACTTTCACTTTCACTTTTCACTTTAATTTTTCTAAGATTCTCTTATGACCAGTAGTAAACCACTTATTGTAAAGTAATTTTAGATCTGGGTACTCCTTGGAAGGAAAGTTATGACCAACCTAGATAGCATATTCAAAAGCAGAGACATTACTTTGCCAACAAAGGTCCTTCTAGTCAAGGCTATGGTTTTTCCTGTGGTCATGTATGGATGTGAAAGTGGGACTGTGAAGAAAGCTGAGAGCCGAAGAATTGATGCTTTGAACTGTGGTGTTGGAGAAGACTCTTGAGAGTCCCTTGGACTGCAAGGAGATCCAACCAGTCCATCCTAAAGGAGATCAGCCCTGGGTGTTCTTTGGAAGGAATGATGCCAAAGCTGAAACTCCAATACTTTGGCCACCTCATGTGAACAGCCGACTGATTAGAAAAGACCCTGATGCTGGGAGGGATTGGGGGCAGGAGGAGAAGGGGATGACAGAGGATGAGATGGCTGGATGGCATCACCAACTCGATGGACATGAGTGTGAGTGAACTCTGGGAGTTAGTGATGGACAGGGAGGCCTGGCGTGCTGCTATTCATGGGGTCGCCAAGAGTCAGACACGACTGAGCGACTGAACTGAACTGATCTTTATCTTAATATATTTATTAAAAAATAAACAATCTATATTACCATTAATACTGAAGATATAAAGTAGGATTGCTCTTATTTTATCATAATTATCATGATTTTTACTGAGTAGAACTGGAAGGAGTACTCGCATAGCATCTTTGACTTTCTGTCCTTCTGCATCAGTTCCAAGTGCCAGGTCCTTAATGAAAATGAAATATAGTCAGTGGTCTATGATCTAAATTCATTTTTCAGTTAAAAATATTACTAAAATTTGCCAAATTTTAATGGAAAATTGATGATATTTAATAGGAAATGTGAGCATCACTTGTAAACTATTACTGTATAAAATGTAAAAAGTCAAAACAATTCAGAAAGGAAGAAAATCATTAATCTAAACTTTTGCTAACATGGTAGACATGAGCTACATGTGGCTACTGAGCACTTGAAATGGCTCTAGTCTGAATCAAGATGTGCTGTAAGTTAAAAAGACAGAGTTTGAAGATTTACATTTGAAAAAAAAGTGTAACATATTTCAATAATTGTTTTAATACTGATTACATGTTGAAATGATAGTATTTTGGATGTACTGAGTTAAATCAAGTATATTATTAAAATTAACCACACTCATCTCATTTTACATTTTTAATGTAATGACTAGAATATTTAAAATTAAATATGACTTGCATTCTATTTCTATTAGACAATACTGATTTGAACAGTTTTGGCATCAGAGAGGAGCCTTTAATTAAATGTGCCTACACAGTACTCTGCAGGGTGTTACCTGAAATGCTGCACCCACTGAAAAAGGCCAGTCAACAATGTTACCCTGAATTAATGCTCCAAACATTGAAATCATCCCATTCAACCAAACATGCAGATTAGGAGGGACAGCCTACTATTAACATGATTACTGGTTAGCATTGGTAAGGAATATTGTATTAAATACCAAGTGGGTGTATCTCCTCCTAAAAGAGATTGTGTGGTTTAGGGCACTATATTGAGCAAAAAGTTAGGTTTTACCTTACAGAGTTAATTCTGGAAATCTACCTTGAATGTAGGTGTTTCTGATTCTGCACTTACCTGTTCAGTTTTGCAGAGCTTTTCTATATTAGGCTTGAACTTATTCATGCAATCTTCTGCTAAGTTAAGATGAACAACTTGCTGAAAAACAGAAAAAAATCAATTATTTAAAGCATTTTCATTTCTTTCTGTGTAACTGATAATGCTAAACTTTTGAGATGGGCCTGAAGGGAAGTATGAGCTTATGTGGGAAGGAGGTACCATGTAAATCAAGGGAAACGACTCAAGAAAGGAAAAAAAGTGCAAATTATCATGATCTAAAGGGGATACTCAATAGACCACAAAAAAACAGAACGAAAGGGTTGAACTTGTATTGGGTTTACAAGTAGTGAAAAATAAAGTGAGAAAAAACCAGTGAAGTCCATAAAGTCAAGCAGAAAAAGTTAGAATTTACGTTAATGATTTTTGATTAGGGAGTAATACAATAAAAAAAATTTAAATATTATTCTGACAATGACTTCTGAGAAGGACTGGAACAGCAAAAACAAACAAAAAATAGTTTACCTGCCCACACAGCTTTAATTGCTTTAAAATTTACTAATATATAACTATTAATTCAAAGAAGCAAGCATAATAACAAGGATTTGTCAATCCAATATTGAATTTTCTTATTAAGCTGATAAAAAATAAAAGTTTCTCTGGCTGTTCAAGACAAAGATATAAAAAAGTTTTGGCTGGATTTGAACAAATATAGAGAATTCTATTGGGTAGCTTAGACATTTGGGGTATTTCTCAGACCTAAAGTAAGGGTTTAAAGGACAACTAATACCAAGTATTCCATGACACCCAATGCTAAACTTGACTACAGAACTGGGTGGACTAATAAATTAAAAATGATTTCTTATATATGATACCACTTACCTTAGTAATCTGTTTACGGAAATGAGGCATCTTTTTCATCAGCTGGGTAAGAGCACTAAGTGATGTCTAGGAAAAATCAAACATTTTAAAAAACTAACTTATGATTCAGTTGTTTTATACAGTAACTTTTAAATCCTATAGTTTTAAATTTTTATTAATTTACTAAATATTTGCCAATTAAAAAAAACAATTTCAAGAGGTTTCCAGTTGCAGCCATGATAAAAGTAGCTGATATAAAAATTATTCTCCCTCCATAAACAAAACCAAAATTGGACAAAATAAAAAAAGACAACAGCTTTCAAGCAAAGGATGTCTTAAAAAATAGTTCAAAGTTAGGTTACTTGAGCAAAGGGAAGCACAGGAGGTGATCCCTGCACTCATCTGGCTCTTCTCTGGAACATTTTCCAAAGCACAGTAAAAGGAGGTAGAGTTCAAGTAGAAAAAAAGTCTCTCTGAGCAGAGGAAAAAGAGATCAGAGTTTGGGGCTACTGAGGTAGAGTTTGTGGTCCAGGGGTACTAGAGAGTAAAAGCCAGTCACAGCATAACTCACAGATGTGTAGAGGAGATGCCTCAGGATCCCTGGCCAAATACTAAGCTGCATGTGTACAGGGCATAAGTCTTAGAGGCCTAACAGAGAATGACTGCAGAGATTTCAGATGGTCTTTACACTAAGACAGTACTGGCATTCTCTGATCCAGACAAAGTAAAGAGCTCTAAGTGAACATCCCAGACATTCAGTCCTGGAAGGACTATGTCTTTGAACTAAATGTAAAAGTGAAATACGCGCAACGTAACAAAAGCCTCACATGAAATTTCCACACAATCTAGGTTATTTACCAGCAAATTAACCAACTGCCAGAACAGAACTCAGCACTCTTTGTTAACAGAACATCATCAATAGCCTCTGCAATATAGCATCCACAAGCTCCAACATACAATATATAACTGGACATGTAAAACAGGAAAAAGTGATACTCAAGTGGTAAAAACAGTCAATAAAAGCAGACTCAAAATAATCCAGATGCTGGAGTTAGCAGACAAGGAATTTAAAATAACATATTTATGTTAAAGAAAACAGGGGAAAAGATAAACTATAAATGAACGAAAAGATGGAGTATATCAGTAGAGAATCAGACTTTATTTAAAAAAATGCAATGAATGTCCCAGAACTAAATGCAATCTTTGAAATTAAAAATACAATGAATGACATACATTATTGGTGAGACTGTAAAATGGTACAGCAAACTAGTAAGTTTGGAAGTTTTCTACATGATTAAATATACATTTACTATATGACCCAGCAATCCCATTCTTATTTAAACAAGTGAATGAAAACATCTGTTCACACAAAACCTGAATGTTCACAGTGGCTTTATTTGTAATTGCCATCAACTTGGGAAAAAACCTAAATGTTCTGCAACTTGTGAATGGATAACATCCATACAATATATCCATACAGCGGAATACTACTCAGCAATAAAAATTTCGAAGCTACTGTTATATGTCACATGGATGAATGTCAAGTGCAATAGATTAAATGAAAAAGCCATATTGTTGTTTTTATTATGTTATGACGTAAATGACACTTAGCTGTCATTCTGGAAAAGGCAAAACTATAATAATAGAAAAAAAGAATAGTGGTTCTAAGGTGGAGAGGTTGCCTACAAAGTGGCAGAAGGCAATGGGGGGATATTGATGGAACCGTCCTATATCTTGGTTGCATGAGAGTATACATTTGTCAAAACTCACAGAATCATACACTATAAAGGGGAACTTTACTTTCTAACTCAGTTTAAAAAAGCACTAGTCAAAATAAAGCAGGTATGGCTATATTAAAATCAGACAAAGTAGAGTTTAAGGCAAAGAATACTGCAAATGAAAACTAAAATGACATTTTATACTGATAAAAGATAAATTCAATAGAGAACTATCTTAAATTTATAGATTCTAATTAAACAAGGCTGCATCAGTTGATACAGTTTTGAGAGTTGACAAGATTATTAAAATAGACTACTTCAACCATACATTATACCATTCCTGGTAACTGATATAAAAAACAGATAAAAAATTTGTAAAGAGATAGAATATTTGAATAATATGGTGAATCAACTTGGCTTAATTAACATTCATGGAATTTGTATTCTTTTCAAGTACACATAGGGTATTTACCACAACAGATCATATGATAGGTCACAAGCCAAGCCTGAACAAATTTCAAAGGACTAAACTCATACAGACTCCATTCTCTGACCACTATATAATTAAATTACAACTCAGTAACAGTAAGATAAGTAGCAAACTCACAAACTCTTTGAAATAAAAAAAAAAAAAAATTCCTATATAACACATGAGTCAAAGAAGAAATTATAATAAGAAAATATTCTGAGCTAAATGGAAGTAAAAATAGGTTATTCCAAAACTTGGGAAACGCAGCTACATAATGTTAAGAAGGAAATAACTAAATATATATAGGAGAGAAAAAAGTTGAAAATCAATGTTCTTAACATCCGACTCAAGAAGTTAGAAAAAGTAAAACAAGCCAAAGAAAGTTGAAATCAATTCAATATAAAACTAACATACAAAAGAAAAATCAGCAAAGCCAAAAGCTGGTTCTTCGAAATACTAATAATTTATAAATAGGGGATGTTAATAGTAAAGAAACTAAAACACAAATCAACAAAATTAGGATTAAATAGAACATAGGTACAGGTTCTACAGACACTGAGAAGATAAGAGGATATTTGAAAATGTAGATGTAATAGACAAATCCCTTAAAAATGCAGTATCCCAAAAGTGATACAAGAAAAAATTAAAACCTGAAGAGCTCTGTACCTATTAAAGACCTTATAATTAAAGACTTCCCCATAAAGAAAACTCCATGCCCAGACTGCTTCAGTTGTGAAGTCTTTCAAGCAATGATGGGACAAGTAACGACAACGTTACACAAACACTCCAGAGAGTAATGTGGCAGGGAAAGCATTACAGTTTATTTTAGACCAATATAATTTTGCCACCAAAACTGCCTAGAACATTACCACAAGAATAAAAAGAATTATTGCTCATAAACCTAGAAATACTATTGCTCATAAACCTAGAAATAAACATTCTAAACAAAATATTAGCAAGCAGAATCCAGTGATATAGGAAAGGGATAAGTTATCATAACTTAGTGGAGCTAATTCTAAGAACGCATGGATAGTTTAATGTTAGAGAACAGTGAATGTAACTCATCACATGAACAGAATACAAAAGGAAAAAATAATTTAATAGGTGCTGAAAAAGCATTTGATGAAGTCTGACATTCACTGTTGATTTAAAAAACAAAAAAAAAAACCTGTTGACAAATATGGAATAGAAGGGAACTTCTTAATCTGACAAAGGATGTATCTAAAATAACCTAAAACTACCATAATACCCAATGATGAAATAGCAAACACATTTCCCCCAAGGCTGGGAATGGGACAAGGATATCCTGTCACCAGATCTACTCTATATTTTACTGCTAGGAGGTATTAAGAAAATACCAAATAAGAGGTACCAAGAAAATTAGTATAAAATGTATAAAGAGTCAAAAGGATAGGCTATATTTTCTTTATTCATAGATATTATTGTGCAACTTTTGAAATGACAGAAATGTCCTATATCTTGATTTAGGTGGCAGTTCCACATGGTGTGTGTTTACATGTGTGTGTGTATGAATACAAATATATGTATGTAAAAAGTTATTCAGTATACACATAAGATTTGTGCATTTTATTTAGGTAAATTATGAATGTGAAAAGTGAAAGTGTTAGTTGCTCAGCTGTGTCTGACACTGTGACCCCATGGACTGTAGCCTGCCAGGCTTCTCTGTCCCCAAGGGATTTCCCAGGCAAGACTACTGGAGTGGGTTGACATTCCCTTCTCCAGAGGATCTTCCCGACCCAGGGATCAAACCTGGGTCTCCTGCACTGCAGGCCAATTCTTTATCACTGAGCCACCATAGCTTAATATTAAAAACCCTAACATGAATACATTTATGCAATTGGCTAAATGGTCTTTTAAAAATAAACTTTAAATGTAGCAAGACAGATAAAATATTGCTAAGTGTTGAGGCTGAGTAATGGGTACAGGAAAGTTTATTTTCTCTACTTTGTGTATGTTAGAAACTTCTCAAATGGAAAGTTAAAAAGATAAAAAATTTTACACAAACTTTAAAATTCACATTTGTCATAACCTTGAAAGTTATATTAACACTCTTACCTTTCCTTCTGTTGCTTTCTTTGTTGATGAAATTTCCTTCATAAGCTTGGGAATTTCCCTGTCAAATTATAAGAAAGTTCTTTAAATTTCTAAAGTGTAATTCACAAAACTATCTTAAGATTAAAAAATGTACTATTAGTACTGTGTAATTAGTATTTTTTTTAAATATGGAACAAAAATTAAACAGGTTCACATACTCTAATACAACTGCAATATGGCGATGTCGAATTTTGACCCAGAGGTCATCATCTTCTTCAAGGATTGCCTCCTTTTCCTTCCCATCTGTCTTATATCTACAAGTAAGAGAAGTATGAAACTTTTGGATTATTTTGTGCCAGATAAAGTAAAAGAAAAGTTTTTATAAATAACAATTTTAAGACACAGCTCAAGAAACTGAAGATTTTAGGAGGATAATGAATACCTATCCAAAACTAAGGCATATTGCTATCCATACAACAAAAATCAAGTGCCACACCCACCATGACCTTTTTACTTTCAATGTTATTTTTTGCTGTCATTATTACAGACTTTTATCTCAGTATCTTAGAAACAAAAATTCAGTGTTCCACAGTCAACTTTAACAAGGGTGAATATATTAACAATTTGTATTCTAATTGCTCAAAACAATACTTTTGATGTACTAATAACCATCAACACAATTGTCAAACATCCATTAAGAAATGTCACTCCCTAATGAAGTCTATGAAGTACTGAAGGTGTTTCAGAGTTGGTACAAAATTCACAAACATATATATTTATCTATTTCTATATTCTTTCCTTACCCTATAACCACATCTCCTTTAAAGAACTGGGAAAGGCAATGAGAAAAAAACTAGTGTAGCCATTAAAAACTTTGATTGCTTTAATGAGTTCTACTGAACTGAGAGGCAATTAAAGAGGTTCAAGAAATTACTCCAAATGGATACTTAGAAATTTCTGCTCTGTATTATTTCCATTAAAAATCGTGATGGAGCACAATCCATAGGAAGGTTCATGCTTCCCTCTAGTCTGATCCCTAGACTTTCTTGACTCAAGAAAAGGCATATCTCTGATTTTTTTGTTTTTAAATAAGTCTCTCCACTACCCTTAAAAAATTAAATCTTGCTTTCCTTGCCAGCAAACCTAGGGAGATAAATATTTTAAGTACTAGGTTAGAAATGTCTGAAAGTTAATGTCAATAAACTGGAACCAAATCCTTTAGTGTCCATTACTTTAAGTCATTTCCAAATCTCTTGAGCAATGTAGGTTTAGAGACCTAAAGGATAAGAGAGATAAATAACATCCTTTCTGAAAATTCGGAATAAACTGCTTAAAACTACTTTTATACTAGAAAAATAGCTATGTTGCTCTGTCAGTTAATATTAATACATATAACAAAGATAAACTCAGAATTTGACTAGAAGGCAAATAAAAATACAAGAGAAAATACAAAATTAGTTTAAACAATATTTGTTTTAAGAAAAAATATTAAATATAATTAGCACAAATTTTTGGATTTTTTAATCTACAAAAATTACTAAACATAAGATTTCAGAAAACTAATTTTCATTTTTATTACTTCCAAGCAGTAACTCTTAGCTGAAAAATGCCAATCTGGATTTTGAAATTATGATATCAAATAACATGTTTTATATATATGTGTGCATGTGGTACATACACTCAAATAACATGTTATATATATATATGTGTGTATGTATATACATAAATGATATACAAAGGTGACAATAAGATGGTTCCTTAATAGAAAAATAATTTCATTTTTCATTTAACTATTTGATATTACTTTTAAAGTTAATATGCTTATATCAGAGTTAAATCAATAATAGGTACCAAACTGGTAAAACTGCTTCTCTTCTCAATAACCATCCTATATAGTTTTCTAATATTCTAGTATTTTTAAATACATTATGGTGACAAGACACACGTTTACATACTTTTGGATGTCCAATTCAGAATAATCACTGCCTAACCAATTTGAATATGTTTTCCACTTCAATAAATATAGTAGTGGGCCCGGCTTATTTACTGAAAAGTACAATTCCAGCTGTTTAAAACCTATTTTTGTTGCAGACATAGTTAAGGAAGCAAATATACCAAAAAAGCTTCAAAGCAGTTAAATTACCTATTAACTAACAAAGTCAGGATATTTTTAATAGATTATGATTAAAGGTGTAAGAGAAAGATACAGCCTTGAATAAAAAAGGTTATAGGGGCTTTAGATTTCTGTTGCCTGCATAAATCATTAAATGCTAACATCCTATCCTGTTTGTATATGCCCTATATATTCCCTTCAAGTTATACTTGCTTGTATGTATCATTCTCAATCGGCAGTAGATCGTATGCCATTGCCTGAAAGGTCAGTTCATGCACAACAGTGGACACAGGATCAAAGCCACGATCAATTATTATGAGCTGGGAATGAGTTTTACCCTGGAATAACAAGATAAAATTATCTTAAGAAACTTCCATTTCTTTCTGTGAACACATTTTTAATATCTTAGAAAACAAAATCAGACTTATTCCACATTCTTAAACATGAAGTTAAATTAAAATAGAAAAATATGAGAGGCACAAGAGGGGAAGAAAATAAGACTACAAAACCAAAGCTTTCATAATTAGATTAACAGGCCTACTTAATAATATGATACTGTGAAAATTCCTTTAAAAAAATAACATTTGGCTTTCCCTAAATCTATTTTCTTGGAATTTAGCTTCATAAACACTAAAACTCATCTAAGTTATGAAAGGAAGATATTACCTGAGCTCTTTATGTTACACATTGCACTAAACTAAGCTTCCTAGTCCTCTGATACCACCTCTGTCAAGTCTACTCAGACTCCTCACTCTCCAGCCCAAGCCCAAATGCTGGAATTCCCCAGGTTCCAATCTTAGTCTTTGATTATATTATCTTGATAAGATAGTGGTAGCTGTTATTTATTAAACTCCTATATGTGCCAAACACATGCTAATCTGCCTAATCCTCATACCAACCAACCAAAGGACATATCATATGATCCATATTATATGAAAATACAACTCACAGTAAATATGTCCAAGAACACAGAGTTGGTGATAAAAGGAAAAACTATGTTTATTAAATATTTACTCAGCTTCAAGGATTATTCTAAAAACTTTTTATGTATTAATGCATTTAATCCTCTATATTATAAAATAGGTATTCTCCTATTACCCCCATTTTATAGATAAAAAACTTAACATAACTTGCTAATTGATATATACATAAATTAAATGGCAGAGCCAGGATCTGGACAAAGAACTTAATTCAAAACTGTTATCTTCCCCACTAAGCCACATTATCTATTAAGATTTCTACTACCATTTAAATCAGTAATATCCAAATCAAAATTCTCAAATCAATACTGGAAAATAAATGAACAGTTTCCTTGGTTTATAAAGAAATAAGACAGATTTTAAGCATAACCACTATTTGTCTTTTATATGTTACCTTTATTAGGCTCTTTTCATCAATCTTGTAGTAGTTTTCAAGCTTTTTTTCAACAAGCTGAGCAAGCTTACTGGCATTATCTAGAGGTTTACTAGAAACGAAAAAGATATTCAAACTATCTTTCAAGACACACTTTATATTATCAAGTTGAATTCTAAAATCAAACCATAAATTGCAAAATTTATGGTTGCAAAAGCTGGACACGACTTAGTGACTAAACCACCACCAGTATCACAGGGGATTGGTTCCAGGACCTCATTCGGATATTAAAATCCACTGATGCTCAAGTCTCGTATAAAATGGTATAGAATTTGCATATAACCTATGCACATACCCCATATCCTTAAAAATCATCTCTAGATTACTTACAACACTAATATAATGTAATGCTATGTAAACAGTCATAAATACTATGTAAATGCTATGTAAATAGTTGTCTGCATGTAGCAAATTCAAGTTTTGCTTTTGGGGACTTCCTGGAATTTTTTTTTTTTTTTTTACATTTTCAATCCACAAATGGTTGAATTTGAGGATGCCAAACTTATGGATACAGGATAGTGGACTATATTACATATTCATTTCCCCGAACAGAGCCAAACACCAAAAGCAGAAGCTTGAACAGAGACTGAACTCTAGCAAAAGATAAACCACTTGGTTCAGAATGTAATTAGCACAGCACCTGTAAGAAAAAGAATGGTTCTAACACTCGAGGTATGAGTAAAGAGCTTGTCTGGTCACATATGAATTAAGGAGATTTACAATATTTCTTCTAAGTAATTAAGAAAACTTTTTAAATGGTTAAGGATAATGAAACTTAAATATAACGCACTACATGAATCTGAAATTGAACAATTACGCCAACTACCTTGACAAATGTCAGTGTTTAAATTAAAGAACCTTTTAAAACAGAAACAAGTTATATTACTTATTATTAGTAGTAATAATAGTACAGTGTATTTACTTCTACCGTTTCATTAGCGCCATGTACTATATTGAGTGCTTTATAGATATTAACTCATTTAATTCTAAAAACAACTTTATGATGTGATTACTATTATTTTTCCCATTTCATATACAAAGAAATTGAAGGCAGAAGAATCACACAGCCAGTAAACAGCAGAGATTAAAATCCAAGCTGTTTGGCTATATAGAACAACATGAAAGTCTAAGAACATAATATTGAGCAAAGCCAGATATAAAAAAATATCATGACCCCATATATATATCAAGTTCAATATCAGGCAAAACTGAAATATGTGTTAGAAGTCAGAATAACAGTTACTTCTGAGGAGGAGACAGTGGGTGATGACTAGAAGGGATCATAAGGGAGGCCTCTGAGATGCTGTTAGTATTTTATCTCTTGACCTGGGTGAAGTCAGATGTCTATGTTCACTTTGGAATGATTTATCAAGCCACATAAATATAATTTATGCACTTTATAGTAAACTTTACTTTTAATAAGGAGCAAATAAATAAAGGTACATAGTACTAAAGTCTAACTTTAACTTAAAAAAAAACTCCCAAATCTATTTAAAATGGCCACTGGAATTAGATACCATATTTAGACAGTATAACCAGTATCCAGATACTATGACTATTTCAATTTGGTGGAAATTTAAAGAAACATTAAATGTAAGACAGTATTCCCCACAGGACAACCAAGACATTCTTCTAAGCATTCCTTAAACTCATGAAAAATATTCATGTAAATCATACCAAATTTAAGCTCTGAAATTCAGTAACAGAGGCTATCAGTTACTCTGAAATTTAAACCTTAAACTTTAAATCTATATATACAGCATGTCATAAAAAAAATCTGCAAACCAACACACAAAAGCACAGGGACATAACCTCTATACCAAAGAGCAAATAGACATCATAACATATAATGACACCACTGGGTGCCTTACCTTTTGTATCTTACTCCAGGATTTTCATCCAGGGTAGCACATACTGTAACTATCTGCTCAGCCATTGCTTCCATGATGGTATCTTTTCCATTTGCATTACTTGGGTCTGGACTGTAACAGTAATAGAATGCATCTGGTACATCAAGAGTATATACCTAAGTTAGGCCAAAAAAGTCACACTGTCAATTTAGAAATTTGATTAAAAATATGTATCAAGAAAAGCACAGTTATTCCTTGGGACTCTACAAAATACTTGTACTAACCATGCTGTTTCCTGAAACAACTGTGTCTTTACCTTAATTAAATCTCATTTTCTCTGTCATCTTGATTTATTCCTTTTCTCACTCTCCTTTCCTGCTTAATCTACCTCTCTCCTTCAGTTCCTATTTTATATATAGATTGTACTGTTGGATTTTCTCTACCTGTGCAGCAAATAAAGGGATCTGAGGTAGTCAAAGAAAAATAGAAACCTAATACCTGGCAAGAAGAAATAAAGCCAAAATTGGTCTATATATCTGACATACATTAAAATCTCAACCCATCAGAGAATAACCTAGAAATTTTCCAAAGTTAATATGTATCTTCAATTCCTTAGCTTATACTCTTGATATTAAGAGTATAGACAAATTTCTCTCCTTAAAGTAGAAAAATACTTCCCCAAAGAACACAGAATTGTGCCAGACATAGTACTGGTCTTTGTATACATACAGTGAAATCTCACAGACATTTTTCAACTAACAAAAGCATTTACCTACATGCAAAGAATTGGATTAGAGATTTACTACTGTGTTATTTGAGGAATACAAAAGAAAAGGCTCTCTAACCGGGGGTGAGTTTCACATTCAATTAATTTTAATTTTGTTTTTAAACAATGGTAGTAATCCCTCTTAGCCTAATGTATTGAGTATAAAAGTAGACATGTAATAAATAATATAGGTTAACTAATAAATTATGGATAAACTTCCCTGCATTTCCTTTCACACAAGTAATACATTTCTCTGAACATAACCTATCACTAACAGTAGGAGCCTGAACATGGACTGAGATTCAGCTAAAGCTAATGTGTTGTTTGTGTCTGTCCTGCTCAGTCTTAGCTGCCATAACTGCCAACAAGTACCCTACAGCTGGACTGTGGCCTTCTCACAGTATTCTATCCCACTGCCATAGAAAATATCTGTTCAAAAATATTTATTGCCCTTCCTAAAAAAAAAAAAAAAAAATTTATTGCCCTTCCTGACAGGGCCCCTCCTTACAGGTGTATAGTTCCCACTCATGGATATCAGGCTATCTATGGTCATTGGAATGTGAACAGAAGTGACATGTGCCTACTTCCCTGCAGAAGCTTTAAAAGCCATTGTATGGCTCCACCATCTCTCTTTTCTTTCTGCTATGTCCCAGAGAAGAGTTAACTCCACTCCTTCAGCTTACATCCCAGAATGAAGAGGATATACAGCAAAGACCTAGTCAAACCATGGTGGACAATAACATGAATGAGAAATAAACTTTGTTGTTGTGAAACACTGAGATTTGGAGATTTGTTACCAGATCTTAAATTAATCTAAGTTATTATCTAATACTCCAATGAACCAAGTAGAACTCTGAAGCTGGTTTTCTTTCTACACTCACATCTTGCCTTTCCTTCCCTTTCCTCCCCCTACTTTTCATCACCTACATGATGTGTTCCTTTAGACTATTACCAAATGCTTTCTTCATCTCCATGACCCACAACCAGTTCCTTAAATACAGGAATTCACCGTTACCCCTACTCACAACTTCCATTTACTTTTCTTGCAAAATTATAGCTAGCTTAGATCTATTTCTATCTAGACACAATCTAGCACCTTCTCTACTAACTATACCAGATTTTTTGTACTCCCCAAGGTCCACTGTAAACAAACTTTCTTATATTGATGCTTTCCGTCTAACTGTCCTAATTTATATGTGATAGTATTAATTAAACCCTTTGAAAGGGAAAGAGTTTTCTTTAATCCCTTTGACTCATGGATTTAGGAGAAGTCAACCACTTTTCTCTCCATGCAACTTCTAAATATGTTTAATGTAGAACTTCTCTTCTTTGGAAGACTATCATATCTGACTTTACCAATTTCTCTTCAATGATCTCCCAACTTCTACTTTTCCTTAAAGACTTTGGTACTCTTCTGTATCTGCCCATTTTCTGCCATTATTCTTGATGGAACCTGGTGCCTCCTACAACTTGGTCCCAGCCTACCTACAGATTTATTTATCATACCATCACCCCTAATAATCCATAATCCTGCTGCTTTCTTGTACTTTTCTGCTTCTGTATCTCTGCACTGAGGCTAGTCTCAATTTGTAGAGTATTAAACTAAAGTTACATAATATATTCAGAGAAGGCCATGGCAACCCACTCCAGTACTGCTGCCTGGAAAATCCCATGGACGGAGGAGCCTGGTAGGCTGCGGTCCATGGGGTAGCTAGGAGTCAGACACGACTGAGCGACTTCACTTTCACTCATGCTTTGGAGAAGGAAATGGCAACCCACTCCAGTATTCTTTTTTTTTTTTTTTTTCCACTCCAGTATTCTTGCCTGGAGAATCCCAGGTATGGCGGAGCCTGGTGGGCTGCCGTCTCTGAGGTCACACAGAGTCGGACATGACTGAAGCAGCTTAGCAGTAGCACATAATACATTAAAGGAAAAAAATCCTAAAGTAACCTTTAGAAAACAGTTTAATGTTAAGCAGATATCTAAAGATTTTACTATTATGGCCTTCATCAAAAACAGCAATAGCTTAAAGAAAAATTCATTATCCAGGACCTTTTTATTTCTTAAAATATCAACCTTATGGTTCTAAGAAATAGTAAACTATTCCAATTCTACAAAATGCTAGAATCCAAACACAGAGAACAGAGCTAAACAATACACTATCTGTGTGATTAGGGCAAGTTACTTAACCACTTTGATTTCCCCATCTTTAAAATGGAGACAGAATTACCATCTATTCATAGGGCTACTGTGAAGATTACATGAATACATTTATGTAAAGCATTTAGGAAAGCATCTGACAGAGAAAGTACTGTGTGTTTGCAATTATTATTATTAATTGAAGGCTCATTAACTATTCCAAAGGCAAATCAAATCTATGAGAATCCTTCATTTTATAAATTAAAATAAACGATAGTTTATAAATGCTGTGTAAAAAGTTTACTAAAGAATTTTGTTTTAATATCACAAATGGTTACAGAATATAAACATTTTTCTTTGGAGTCATTTAACAAAGATTATGCTCAAAATCTTTTGATTTCATAATCTAATAGGGCTGTACATTTTGACACACACAGGACTTAGAGATGTGAAATTTAAGTCCACTTTTACTATTAATGCTATATTCCAATTTAGTACTCCTGTTCCTCCCTTCATCAGAGTAAATGCTTATTTGTGGATTGTTTAAAATTCATCAAATACACAACACATAAAATATCGTTAGGATAAGCCTTTTTAGCAAATAAGTTCATAAAACTGCATTTTAAAATCGTTATTACAAGGGTCAAGCGAGGAGAATGGGCAGCTTGTGCTTACAGTAAAACCTTTTAATTTTAATTTTAGTTTATAATAATCCAAAATAAAAGGAGTTTTACTGTAAGCACAAGCTGCCCATTCTCCTTGCTTGACCCTTGTAATAAGCCTTTCAATGCTCAAAAAAATTTTTTAATAAAACATTTAAAAAATAAAAGTAGAAAGTACCTGAGATTCAAGTGGAATGAAGGAAATATTTATTTCTTTACATCTTCTTACTGACTTGGAGCAAGAAGCCTTAATTTTGTTAAAGAGACTGTCAGGGCAGACTGAGGAGGAAAAAAAATCAAAGTATATAACTGCATTTAAATTTTCATTCTTTTGAATAAGTCATTCCAACATCCAAGAATATTTATTTTTATATATAATTACTGACTTTCACAAAGTAATTTACTATGAGGACAGAGATGATATGTAAATAACTGCTTTTCACTTTATACAGCAGATAAATTCTAGTAATGAGCACTGTAACAGAAATTCCATTTTCCCCATTCATATCCACCATAACCTAAGATGTGTTTCCTTACAGAGCTGTTAACACAGCAAGCTAAAATTGTAAGGAAGGAAAATCAAGTCCAAACTAAGGACTTAATAAACTTTTGAAGGACTTTCAGAGCTTCTTAGGAATTTACACTTTTCTATATCTGCCACTAAGTGTAGCCACACCATACAAATTTTTCATCTTTCCTTGCATTATAGGGCCTTCTTCAATGTGAGGAAATTCCAAGCCTCCAAACTAG
The DNA here is from genome assembly GCF_029407905.1 of Bubalus kerabau. Taxonomy (NCBI): domain Eukaryota; kingdom Metazoa; phylum Chordata; class Mammalia; order Artiodactyla; family Bovidae; genus Bubalus; species Bubalus kerabau. The sequence continues at coordinate 35,517,195 of NC_073629.1, forward strand.
CAAATTCTGCACCCTAGAGCCGTCTTCCCCTTGCCCCTGCCTTTTACCTAACTGCTTATATTTTTGCTAAATCTAGGCTGGAGTATTAACCATGGGCTTATACTAACTTTTAACACGATATTCTTTAATTTCAAGATTACTTAAATTAAAAGAGGCTTCACACATTAAAGTTTATCAACTCCATAAACATGATTTCTGTGTAACAAGGTTACTTAAATGGCAAATACTTATGATATGGCATTTTCTAAAATGCAAACTGCTGTTAAGTATGAGTTAAATAATAATTTACAGGAAAAATAAGCTAGAAAGCTGCTTTTTATTTGAATCTACAGCATAGAAAAAGAAATGTGATAGATTTTCTCCCTTACTGTTAGCAAACAGATGACAGTTTCTTCACTGCATCTCCCAAAGGGTCTTATAATATACTATATTATACAGTCAAATCCCCAGTTGTAACTTTGATTTAAAGAAGAATTCTCCCTGTTATTGGAACAGAATTTGAGGGATAGCTCTCTCTGTCAAACCCCTCTCCCCTGTACACAAGCAAAAATGACCATCTTCTGAAACTAGTTTGGAATGATTTAAATTTTCTATCACCTTATCATGAATTAGGATAGAAATAACCTTAGGATAGAATTTTTAGATTATTTCTAACCTAACTAGAATGAACAATAAATAGAAAGTCACTACTATTAAAATTAGCCTAAGAAATATTTCATAATTAGTAGGATTTGAAATAATGAAGCAATAACTTTTACAAAGCTACTTACAGTCAGTGAAGTAGATATACGCTGCTTTATATTTGTTCTCTGATTTAGCTCCAAAATCACGTAAAAAACAGTCTACAGACTGAAAAAAGGTTGGATGTTAATATACATTTTATCAAATACTAATTTAAATGTGCTACTTTTGAAATAACTAAGATTATTTTGATGATAAAGTAAAACCTTAACTGTCAAAACTGTAACTTACAAACTGATTTTTTAAGATGCTATGTTATCTAGCCACTTATAGTGAGAAGTGTAATAAGTAGTAAGGTAAGATATATGAACAGAGAGTGCTCTTTTGGTGATGAGGAGACCTAAGAATGGTCAAGTGACTAAGAAGCTGAAGCAACATAGAAGACAAGACTACTGGAAGAAAATGAATGTACTGTGAAGTATTACCTACACAGATAATGAAACCATCGAGACTATTACTGGAAAAGTGTTAAAAGAGACTGCCAATGAGCTAAGAGCTAAAATTGCCAAGAGGGATTAGAATGAAAGACTAAAAGGTTAGCAGACTATGAGGAGGAGGGAAAGCAGCTAATATACTCTAACAGTATCTGCCTCTCTGCTGGTAGTTTTCAAGATACAACAGTCTGAAAGCAAAAACAAACAATTTAATCTTCTCATCCATCTGTTTCTTTCTGTCTCCCTGCAACTCCTACAACCAGTATATTTCTGTTAGAGCTCATTAATGTATCCTGCAAATCTCTTATCTTCCCCACCATGATTTCCATGATTTTTTTTTTCTGCTTTGAGATACTTCGTTGTTGTTTTTTTTTTTTTTTTAATATTTATTTATTATTTTGGTTACTCTGGATCTTAGTTGAAGCAAGTGAACTCTTAGTTGAGGCACGTGGGATCTAGTTCCCTGTCCAGGGATTGAACCTGGGCTTCCCACATTGGAAGCACAGAGTCTTAGCCACTTGATCACAAGGGAAGTCTCGAGATACTTCGTTTTTATCTTAAAGACTATCAATTAAAATTTCCATAGTGATTATCCTCCTCTACAGTCAACTACTTAACTAAGAAAATATACTTCAGAGCTTCAGAAAGTTTTTACATGTTACACCAGACTCTTAAGTGTACTATTTTCTGTTCAGATTATCACCCTTCCTTCCAAGCTATTGTATTTTGCTATATGTATCCTTTTCTCATTCTTACTAAACCTTCTCTCTCAGTTCACTTGACCCACTTAGATGTGTGGTTGCTTCTATGTCAGCTAACACTTAGGTTTAGTTGTTGGGAGTATCCTAAAGAGAGGCAGTACCATAAGAAGAAGGTAAACAGGTTTCTCCTCCTGAGGGCTATAAGTATAAAAGAAAACAAACCACCATCTGACCTTTCCCTAGCTTCTCTGGTGGCTCAGAGGTTAAAGCATCTGTCTGCAATGTGGGAGACCTGGGTTCTATCCCTGGGTCAGGAAGATCCCCTGGAGAAGGAAATGGCAATCCACTCCAGTATTCTTGCCTGGAGAATCCCATGGGTGGAGGAGCCTGGTGGGCTACAGTTCACAGGGTCGCCAAGAGTCGGACACGACTGAGCGATTTTACGTTCACAGATCTCTTATAACCAAACTCTTCCTAAAATCTGTCATTTCATGACCCTTGCCTGAGAACTCTCTGTAGCTAGTCTCCAGATGCTTGCCCAGCCCCTGAGGAAGGAAATCTCACACCAAGTTTCTCTACAAGTGCCCAAAGAGTCCAAGGCTTCACATGTACCCATAGGTCTATAGGACCCAAAAGATAATTGATTCAGGACAGGAAGAGAAACTGCAGTTGGTTATGGGAGATAAAGGAGTCACACTTAGATATCAGTTTCTCTGAATTCTTTGATCCTTTCCTGAATATTTAATTTTGTATCCTGCTTTCTGTCACTTACATTAAAAATGAACATTTACACAGATCATTAAAATTTTCTAGAAATCTTATTTTCAATGGTCACATGGTCTTTCCTACCATTATGTGTTAATACTAAGAATTTCTCTGGATTTTAGGAATTTAGTTTGACCATTTACGGATTTTTTTTTTAACAATAAATTTTATGATTCAGAACGTTTTAAGGTTCTTGATATGGCAAATTATTTTCCAAAATGGTTGTATTAATCTATACTCCCACTAGTAGTATATAGTAGTTTCTGCTCCATTATCCATTGACAATGCATATTGAGAGCTAGATAAAATACATAGATAAGACAGATAAATAAATAAGTGTCTAAATATACACACACACTTTTTTTTAATCCCTCTGCCAATTTAGTAAGTGAAAATGGTGCTTTTAACTTTCATTTTTTTCTGAGCATAAATTTTCTTATAAAATTATATTACAGATAAGATACAAAATGTCATTAAAATCTACCAGCAGCCAACATGTAGAGATTACATAGTAAATATTTGGTTTTTTTCCTACTGTCTGCTAGAGTTAGAAGAAATGAAACTGGAAGTGTAAAATTAACATTTTTATTCTAAGACTAAGCCAAAGGATGTGTTGGAAAATGCACTCTCAGATACTATACAGAATAAATGAATCTGATACTTTATATGACTCTAAAAGCTTGTTAAGTATGAATTAAATCATGGTTAGATTATAAATTTTAAAAATTCCTTTCCCATAAAAAATATATACACATACATATATATGCATATATGTGTGTATACACATATATATTAATCCAAGACTATTTCTTTTACATACACTTCCATTCTCCTAAAATCATGGTTGACTAGAAACTACGTGGGTAACAAATTATTCAAAGAAACTTATTTTTTTGAAACTCTATTGTTTTATACAAATAAATTCTGCTTTAATATAGGGGGAAAAAGGAATTCTTTCACATATATTCCCATTGAGAATAATGCAAATAAAACAATCTTCTAACTCAGAAAGATTTTCTTACACAAACTGGTTTATAACACTACCTGTCTAATAAAGGACATTTTATTACTTTAAATTTTCTAAGAGAAAATCACATCTATGGTGAAAGTTTTGAAGAACATACTGTTTAGATTCTAAACACTCACCTTTGATGTTGGAGAGATAAAATAAAGAGCTTTCATTTGTCTGACAGGTTCTCGATTTTTATAAATATTCTCCACAACTAACAAAAAAAAGTCCAAAATATAAACAAAATAATTATATTTGACTTGGAGTCTCAGTTTTCACATTACAAATTATAGCATTTAATATCTGTCTTTAAAAGTCTATTATGAAGAGCAAATTTAAATAAATGAGTTAAACAATGATGAGTTATGGATGATAATATGATTGTAAATATTACAAGATATTGATACTTTCCCCAAAATGTAAGAAAAATTAAAATCTCATTAACACAATCCTGCCTGGTGGAAGACAGCAACTGTGGCAAGTGTTATTTTTCATAACCCTACACTAAAGCTGATTTAAATTTGCAACTGCCTCATATCCAGGTAATAAAGAGAAGGTTAAAAAGTTAGTATTACACACTTGGAAATATGCACAAAAATTGATTTTATGATATAAATCTTTCTATCCATTTAAAAACAAAACATGAAAACCACAAACATCAGCCAAAATACTGAAGTAAACTTACTGCATCAACACACAAAACTATAGCAAATATATAAAACAATAAAAAATTTGAAGAACAAACTCAACAAGGCAACTGACTTAGTCTTGGCTAGGGGTGCTTAATTATATGTCTCAGCTGAGGGGAAAAATCCTGACTTACAGAGGTTATTCTGAAGATTCACGAAGAAAAGAGTGTCCAGAATAATTATTATAGCTAGAGTTACTAAGAAAATAAGACATAACCCCTGAGAAACACAATTACTAACTAAAATTTATTAATACTTTAAACTCTCCCTATCATAATAAAAAAAAAAGTTTTTCGTGGTGAGTATTTGAAACACTTACCAGTTATACCCTCTGCTAGAAGATCTGTCATTTTGCAACATGATGCCAAAAGCTTAGTGGTAAATTCATCTAGAAGCAATATCTTAAAATGAATATAAATTAAGCAATAGTATAAGCATTTGACTGCCAAGAATTCACAAAAGACATAATTTAATGCATTAAACATACTCAAATTCCATAATCTTTTTATAACATAAAATTAAAATATCAGGAGAGCAAGCAAAATTATCTCAACTCATTTAACTTTCATGACTTAGAAATTTATTTCCTCAATATATGGTCATATAATATACATAAGTAAGCAATATTTTCACTTTGAAGCAGAATTTGTTCACTTCAAATGTATCTTATGTTGAACATCAAATTTTCTTAAAATCATAAAATGCTGCTTGTGGTGGAATAATTGTTCTAGGCACTGTTCTAAGCACTTTACATGAATTAATTCATTTAATATGTACAACTACTCTATGTTACTACCATCCCTATTTTACAGATAAAGAAACAGGCATAGAGACATCAAGTAATTTGCTCAAGAAGCCACAGCTAATAGGAGGTAAAGTTGGGATTTGAAGGCAAACACTATGGTTCTAACTCTGTACTTTTATACAAGTGTAATAAGTAAAAAATATGTACAAGCCCTCAATAAAGGTTTCTAGTGTTATGCAAATTCTATGTGACTATGTAAATCCTACCTTCCATTCGCCTTCTTTCTTGCAGTCATCAAACACTGTTGCTTTTATCTCTGCAAAGAAAAAGAGAACTATTTAGGAATCTTAATAAATTGTTAGAATAACTACTCAAAATGTTCAAGATGGCTGGGAAATATCACTTGGAATTGCTCAGCTTCATAATTGCTCAGCTTTACATATACACGAGTAAAAACCCAGTTCTCTTGAATACTTAACCTATATGGTACATTTAAACTGTATTATATTTTAACTTTTTGAGACTAAAAATATTATTAAAAAGGCTAATATAATTATTGTCCTTTACAGCATTGGACTTTAGTTTCACCACCAGACACATCCACAATTGAGTGTTGTTTCCACTTTGGCCTAGCCACGTCATTCTTTCTGATGCATGCAGGCTCAATCACTCAGTTGTGTCTGATTCTTTGAGACCCCATGGACTATAGCCCACAAGGCTCTTCTGTCCATGGGATTTTCCTGGCAAGAATACTAGAGTGTGTTGCCATTTCTTCCTCCAGCAGACCATGTTTTGTCAGAACTCTCACCATGACCTGCCCATCTTGGGTGGCTTTGCACAGCATGGCTCATGCTGCTGCTAAGTCGCTTCAGTCGTGTCCCACTCTGCGTGACCCCATAGACGGCAGCCTACCAGGCTCCACCATCCCTGGGATTCTCCAGGCAAGAACACTGGAGTGGGTTGCCATTTCCTACTCCAATGCATGCAAGTGAAAAGTGAAAGTGAAGTCGCTCAGTCGTGTCCGACTCTTAGCGACTCCATGGACTGCAGCCCACCAGGCTCCTCCATCCATGGATTTTCCAGGCAAGAGTACTGGAGTGGGGTGCCATTGCCTTCTCCGCAGCATGGCTCATAGCTTCATTGAATTATGCAAGCCCCTTCACCAAGACAAGGCTGTGATCCATGAAGGCAATACGTGAACTGAGAACTTCCAGATATTCAAGCTGGGTTTCAAAGAGGCAGAGGAACAAGAGATCAAATTGTCTATGTTTAGTGAATCATGGAGAAAGCAAGGGAGTTCCAGGAAAACATTTAATTCTGCTTCATCCACTATGCTAAAATCTTTGACTATGTGGATCACAACAAATGGAAAAATTCTTAAAGAGATGGGAATACCAGACCACCTGACCTGCCTCCTGTGTATGTGAGTCAAGAAGCAACAGTTACAATCGGACATGGAACAACTGGTTGAAAACTGGGAAAGGAGCATGACAAGACTGTATACTATGATCCTGCTTATTTAACTTAAATGCAGAGTATATCATGTGAAATGCCAGGCTGGGTGAATCACAAGATGGAACTAAGATTGTTGGGAGAAGTATTAACAACCTCAGATATACAGATGATACCACTCTAATGTCAGAGAGTGAAGAGGAACTAAAGAGCGTCTTGATGAGGGTCAAAGAGGAGAATGAAATAGCTGACTTAAAACTCAACATTCAAAAAACTAAGATCAGGGCATCTAGTCCCATCACTCAATGGCAAATAGAAAGGGAAAAAGTGGAAGCAAGGACATATTTTATTTGGGCTCCAAAATCACTGTGGACAGTGACCACATCCATGAAATGAAAAGACACTCTTTGGAAGGAAAACTATGATAAACTGAGACAGCGTATTACAAAGCAAAGATATCATTTTGCCAACAAAGGTCCATATAGTCAAAGCTATGGCTTTTCCAGTCTTGGATGTGAGAGCTGGACCATAAAGAAGGCTGAGTGCCAAAGAATTGATGCTTTCGAATTGTGGTGCTAAAGAAGAATCTTTAGAGTCCCTTGGACTGCAAGGACATCAAACCAATCAGTCTTAAAGGAAATCAACTATGAATATTCATTTTAAGTACTGTTGTTGAAGCTCCAATATTTTGGCCACCTGATGTGGAAAGCAAACTCACTGGAAAAGACCCTGATGCAGAGAAAGACTGAAGGCAAAATGAGAAGAGGGCAGCAGAGGAAGTGATGGTTAGATAGTATCACTGATACAATGGACAAGAATTTGAGCAAACTCTGGGAGTTAGCAGAGGACAAATGAGCCTGGAGTGCTGCAGTCCATGAGGCTGCAGAGTCAGACACAACTTAGCAAGTAAACAACAATAATATTTAATTATATAAACACATCCGGAAAAAATTTCTGAAAGTATTTGACTTGGTTTCCCCAACTCTACTTAAATCCTAAGTAAACAAGATGAAAACAAAAAACCTGCAGGAAAATCCCTAACCAGCTCATTACTAAATTACATCTGACAAATGAAACCAGGTAAGTAAGTTTCTTCCTGATTTACTTCATTACAATTTTCAAAAATGTGTTACAGCATTCAGTTCAGTCGCTCAGTTGTGTTGGACTCTGCGACCTCATGGACTATAGCATGCCAGGCTTCCCTGTCCATCACCAACTCCTGGAGCTTGCTCAAATTCACGTCCATTGAGTCGGTGATGGCATCCAACCATCTCATCCTCTGTCCTTCCTTCTCCTCCTGCCTTCAGTCTTTCCCAGCATCAGGGTCTTTTCCAATGAATCAGTTCTTCACATCAGGAGGCCAAAGTATTGGAGTTTCAGCTTTGGCATCAGTCATTCCAATAAATATTCAGGACTGATTTCCTTTAGGATGGACTGGTTTGACCTCCTTGCAGTCCAAGGGACTCTCAAGAGTTTTCTCAGCTTTCTTTATAGTCCAATTCTCACATCCATACATGACTACTGGAAAAACCACAGCTTTGACTAGATGGACCTTTGTCAGTAAAGTAATGTCTCTGCTTTTTAATATACTGTCTAGGTTGGTCATAGCTTTACTTTCAAGGAGCAAGTGTCCTTTAATTTCATGGCTGCAGTCACTGTCTGCAGTGATTTTGGAGCCCAAGAAAATAGTCTGTCACTGTTTCCATTGTTTCCCCATCTATTTGCCATGAAGTGATGGGACCAGATGCCATGATCTTCATTTTCTGAATGTTGAGTTTTAAGCCAGCTTTTTCACTCTCCTCTTTCACCTTTATCAAGAGGCTCTTTAGTTCTTCTTCACTTTCTGCCATAAGGGTGGTGTCATCTGCGTATCTGAGTTTATTGCTATTTCTCCTGGCCAGAATACTGGAGTGGGTAGCCTTTCTCTTCTCCAAAGGATCTTCCCAACCCAGGAACCAAACTGCCTCCATTGCAGGCAGATTCTTTACCAGCTGAGCCACCAGGAAAGCCCAAGAATACAGGAGTGGGTAGCCTATCCCTTCTCCAGCAGATCTTCCCAACCCAGGAATCAAACCGCCTCCATTGCAGGCAGATTCTTTACCAACTGAGCTATCAGGGAAGCCCAAGAAAGATAGTACTGTCTTGCGATCCCATGAACTGTATAGCCTACCAGGCTCTTATATGCATGGGATTCTCCAGGCAAGAATACTGGAATGGGTTGCCATTTCCTTCTCCAGGGGAACTTCCCAACCCAGGATTGAACCCAGGTCTCCTGCATTGCAGGCAGATGCTTTACTGACTGAGCTATGCAGAAAGTCCAATGTTACAGCATTAGCATACAAATATTCAGATCTATAATGAATAAATATTAGCAATGTGTTCCTTGCAATTATTTTCAAAATTAATCTAAAAATATTTATTTTAAATTATTAAACAGTACACAAAGGCAATCCACATAAATACATGTTATTCTACTTGGTAAGACAAAAATTTCCCACGTTTAATGTTTTATTAATTTGCAATTAACTTTGAAAACTGTAGTAAAATTAAATATAAATTATGCAACTTGTGTTTTTCCTTAATTCTTGATAATGAGATATTTATACAATGCATTTCTATTTAATTTATATTTGTTTCACTTCATACTTTTGGAAATTTACCATAAAGTTTTTGGCATCCTGTTAAAAATGACATGTCCAAGTAGAGGGTATATTTGATAAGGGTTACTGATATGCAGATGACACCACCCTTATGGCAGAAAGTGAAGAGGAACTAAAAACCCTCTTGATGAAAGTGAAAGTGGAGAGTGAAAAAGTTGGCTTAAAGCTCAACATTCAGAAAATGAAGATCATGGCATCGGGTCCCATCACTTCATAGGAAATAGATGGGGAAACAGTGGAAACAGTGTCAGACTTTATTTTGGGGGGCTCCAAAATCACTGCAGATGGTGACTGCAGCCATGAAATTAAAAGACGCTTGCTCCTTGGAAGGAAAGTTATGACCAACCTAGATAGCATATTCAAAAGCAGAGACATTACTTTGGCAACAAAGGTCCGTCTAGTCAAGGCTATGGTTTTTCCTGTGGTCATGTATGGATGCGAGAGTTGGACTGTGAAGAGGGCTGAATGCCAAAGAATTGATGCTTTTGAAAAACTGTGGTGTTGGAGAAGACTCTTGAGAGTCCCTTGAACTGCAAGGAGATCCAACCAGTCCATTCTAAAGGAGATCAGCCCTGGGATTTCTTTGAAAGGAATGATGCTGAAGCTGAAACTCCAGTACTTTGGCCACCTCATGCAAAGAGTTGACTCATTGGAAAAGACTCTGATGCTGGGAGGGATTGGGGGCAGGAGGAGAAGGGGACGACAGAGGATGAGATGGCTGGATGGCATCACTGACTCAATGGACGTGAGTCTGAGTGAAGTCCAGGAGTTTGTGATGGACAGGGAGGCCTGGCGTGCTGCGATTCATGGGGTCGCAAAGAGTCGGACACGACTGAGTGACTGAACTGAACTGAACTGATATTCATTATAAGAATTATGACCTTAAAGGTTTTACTGTGTTTGGGAAGGTTTGAAAGTGTTAAGACGTATTAGTTAAAGGGCTTTTATATGTTTGCTGGGGAGACTATGAAGTTATATGAGATTTACAGCAAAAGCCTGAAGTAGTTAACCATAATTCAAGCCTAAAGCAGTATTTTCTAGTATTCTACAGGCAAAGAGGAAGGCTTTTCTTCAGTAGCACTGAGACACTAAAACATTATGGTACTTCCCTATCCAAGCTTGCTTTATTCTTGGATACCTAAAACAAATAGAAAATCATAGACATTTTGCTTATTTTTGCCAAATTTGTGTCTTTCTCTTAAGAAATGAATGCTCATGGGATTTATGATGGAGCAGACTGAACAGCTCCCCAGTAGAAATCATTCTAGTCTTTTAACACCTTGGAAATAGCATTGTTTTATATGGCAGAAACTAATCACATGTGGCTTACTGAGCACTGGAAACGTGGCTCGCCTGAACTGGGATGTCCTGCAAGTATAAAATACATACCAGATTTCAAAGACTTAGTATAAAAAAAGAAATCTAAAATATCGTTATTTTATTTGATTAGACATTTAAATGTTAACATTTTGGATATATCGAGTTAAACAATATATTTTAAAAATTAATTTCACCTGTTTAACTTTTTTTTTTTTAATTTGGCTATTAGAAAATTTTAACACATGTGGCTTGCCTTTTATTTCTAACTAGACAGTACCACCTTAGAATCTGAGGATACCAAGCCAGTAAGTGCTAGCATCTCAAAAATAAATGATAAACAGATAACTAGTATGTGGACACGGAGAAGGCAGTGGCACCCCACTCCAGTACTCTTGCCTGGAGAATCCCATGGATGGAGGAGCCTGGTAGACTGCAGTCCATGAGGTTGCCAAGAGTTGGACACGACTGAAGTGACTTAGCAGCAGCAGCAGCAGTATGTGGACAGAGGTTAGGGGCATCCATGAAAAGTGATTTGGTTTCAGGTAAAATGTGTTTGGAGTAGTCCAAGGAAATCACATCAACTAATATTACAGAACTAAAAAGATATTTCCTCTAATTATTCATGGAAATTATTTAACCTTATAATCCATTTCTCTAGTACCCTAAATACGGATACATCCTAAGATTCAATTCTCTTACTTTTGCTCATGGTCTCTACACTCTTCCTCGGAGACCATGTTCATCATCAAAGTTTCATCTATCAGATCAGTTCTTCAATTCCCCCCACCCCCCAACTTTACTGAGATAAATAACATTGTGTAACTTTTAAGGTTAACAAGGTATTGATCTGATACACATATATTGCACTATAATTACAACTGCAGTGTTAGTTAACACCTCCACCACTCCACATACCATTTCTTTTTTGGGGTGAGACCATGTAAGATCTATTCTCTCTGCAACTTTCAATTATATAGTATGGTATTTTTATCTATAATCACAATGCTGTGCATGAGATCCTCAGAACTTAGTCATCTTCGAACCGGAAGCTTGTACTCTTTGACCAACTTCTCCCTATTTCCCGCTAATTCACAGCAATCCTTCATTTTTCCACAAATCCTCATCTCTCCTTGTACTTCTCTCAATTACACAATACAGGTTTAAGCAGCTACATGCCTCAAATTGAGATTAAATGCCCTAAAAACTGCTCTAGATATCTCCACTTCTATGAGTTTTATTGTCATCTTAATCATTGCCTTCAGCTATTTTCTCTTTTCTCCATTTCTAATCACTGCTGCTGCTGTTAAGTCACTTCAGTCGTGTCCGACTCTGTGTGACCCCATAGATGGCAGCCTACCAGGCTCCCCCGTCCCTGGGATTCTCCAGGCAAGAACACTGGAGTGGGTTGCCATTTCCTTCTCCAATGCATGAAAGTGAAAAGTGAAAGTGAAGTTGCTCAGTCATGTCCAACTCTAGCGACCCATGGACTGCAGCCCACCAGGCTCCTCCGTCCATGGGATTTTCTAGCCAAGAGTGCTGGAGTGGGGTGCCATTGCCTTCTTCTAATCACTAGGCAGTATCAATTGTTCTTCTTGGTGATTGCCACCATCTCAGACAGTAAAGCGTCTGCCTGCAATGCGGAAGACCTGGGTTCGATCCCTGAGTTGGGAAGATCCCCTGGAGAAGGAAATGGCAACCCACTCCAGTACTCTTGCCTGGAAAATCCCATGGACTGAGGAGCCTGGCGGGCTACAGTCCATGGGGTCACAAAGAGTCGGACACGACTGAGTGACTTCACTTTCACCATCACTACCAATGCCCTGATTCTTACTCTCTCTCACAGAATTACTACAATAATCTCCTATCTGGATTTCCTGCTCCCTACTTCTAATCCCTTTACATTCCCCAGTACGTTTTCCACACTGCAGTCAAGAGTCCTCTTCCTGAAGCACAGCCCTGTCACTTCAATACCCACTTCAAAATTCTCTCAAATTCTGTTACCTCAGAATAAAATCTAGATTCTATTATTCAAAATCCTCCATCAACTGGCCTTCACCCAATCTCTAAATTAATCTTCCACCAGTCCAAATGCTACCCAATTAATGACCTATTAATACCAATTACCCTAACTTTTCTCCTTCTGTTTCTTCTACATATGAAGTGAAATATATTTTAAATTTTAACACCAAAGAGGATGTGAAAATACTGATGGAAAAAATGAAAGGAGAACTAACGAAGTAGTGTATGGCATCAGCAATGCCAAATGTATAATCAGAAGGGTTCTGGGGTTAACACTTCATAGAGGTGGTACTTACATGAATAAAAATTTATCCAGCTATACGTTTAGCAACAGTACACTTTACACTAGCATTATACTTAGTGAAAACTTTAGGAACAAAAAATGACTTCCTTTCAGCATTGTTCTAGTCCGTCCCCAAAATGCTGACAGCTGCTGTTGGAGGAGGAAAACAAACTTTTCATCTTTAATGGCTTCCCACTGCTAGAGCATTTAAAAAAAATTTAGCTCCAACCTACCTTTTATAGGCTTCATCCCCCTATTCCTTGCAATAAATATTCTGTACTCAAAGGAATTATTCCCTCTTCCATAAATAATCACATACTTTGATGCCTCTGGGTCCTACTTCAGATATCCCTGTCTGGCAAAAACCTACTACCTTTCAACGTTACCTTCTATTTAGAGTTTTCCCTAATGCAGTTCCAGAGAGGAAAAAATTTCTTTTCCTTCTCTTTTTCTGTGAAACTTCTTCATGCTGCTAATATAGTACTTAGTACCCGTATAACTGTCTCCTCCCACTGAACTGTAAATTCCAGGAGGTCAAGGAATATGAATACAGAAGGGGGAAATGTGGAAACAGTGACAGGTTTTATTTTCTTGGGCTTCAAAATTACTGTGGACAGTGACTGCAGCCATGAAATTAAAAGACGCTTGCGCCTTGGAAGGAAAGCGATGACAAAACTAGACAGTATATTAAAAAGCAGAGACGTCATTTTGCCAAGAAAGGTCCATGGAGTCAAAACTAGGGCTTTTCCATTAGTCATGTAGGAATGTGAGAGTTGGACTACAAAGAAGGCTGAGCACTGAAGAACTGAAGCTTTTGAACTGTGGTGCTGGAGAAGACGCTTGAGAGTCCCCTGGACTGCAAGGAGATCAAACAAATCAATCCTAAAGGAAATCAACTCCGAATACTCATAGGAAGGACTGATGCTGAAGCTAAAGCTCCAATACTTTGGCCACCTGATGCAAAGAGCTGAGTCACTAGAAAAGACCCTGATGCTGGGAAAGACTGAATGCAAAAGGAGAAGGGGGTGGCACAGGGTGAGATGGTTGGATAGCATCAATGGACATGAATGGACTCAATGGACATGAATTTGAGCAAATGCCAGGAGATAGTGAAGGAACGACAGGGAAGCCTGTGCTGCAGTCCATGGAGTCTCAAAGAGTCAGACACGACTTACTGACTGAACAACAAAAGGAATATACACCTAGAACAGTGGATGGCACAGGTAACTCAACAAAAATTGGTTTAAATGAATACATGATTCTGCAAATACGCAAAAAGGAAAAAATTGTGTTACAAGATAAAGAAGTAACCAGAATGAAAAAAGCCATAAAGATAACAGATTAAAACAGAAAAACAAAAAAATATTTTCTATATGCCCGTGTGTGTGTGTGTGTGTGTACGTGTGTGCATGCATGCTCAATTGTGTCCGACTCTTTGTGACACCATAGACTGTAGCCCACCAGACTCCTCTGTCCATGGGATTTCCCAGGCAAGAATACTGGGTGATTGCCATTTCTTTCTCCAGGGGATTCTTCCTGATCCAGGGACTGAACCCAAGTCTCTTGTGTCTCCTGCACTGGCAGGCAAATTGTTTACCACGAGCGCCACCTGGGAAGCCCTATATTTGGGAAAAATAAGTTCTCAAGGAATTTATAAAACAAACCTGACTGGTTGTCTCTGGGAAAGGAGTCTGGGCTCTGGGTAGGGATGAAGATTAATGTTATATTACAATCTTTTCTATTATCAAAATTTTTTGCCACATCAAGGTATTTAAGAATGATTAAAAATACTAATTACAAAGATTATGAAGGATGAAGAAAAAGTTATGTCAATGTTAAGCATTTTAAAAAAGGAAGCAACAAAATGACCAGTAATAAATAATATATCTGAAGGTATATAAGGACTAGAAGAAAAACATGAAAAGCAAAAAGCTTGTAATTTAAGGTGTCAATTTTAATTTGTAAACAAATTACTTTGATCTGTAATTTTTCAAATTTCACATTCTCTAACATTTCCTCTAAAATATACAAGGTAAATTATAGACATTAGACTATTGTTTATAATAGGCTGTAGTGAATAAGGAAAAATAAAATATTGTAAGTGACTTCAACTTGCTTTACTTAATTACTATATTTAGTTACTATCGTTCTGCTGTGTTTTTCAAATAAACTACATCAAATTTTTATTTAAAATCTTTTATCAGTGACAGCTTTGCTACGACTCCCCTACAGCAAAAAATAGCAAATGAGCAATACCAAGCACTATAAATTTTTACTGATATTATGTACAGGAATTAATTTTGTAAATAAATGCAGCCCTTTGCACTCGAAACATTAAATTTTTAAAAGGGGTTTTAATGTAGTGCCTAAAGGCTGATTCCTTCTCATGTTTTAGGTCTCAGCTCAAATGTTACCTACTCAGAGAAATAGGGCAAAGGCTAAGAGACTTTTGCTAAGAGAATGTACTGGTCATAACAAACACCCTCTTCCAACAACAGAAAGAGACAACTCTACACACAGATATCACCAGATAGTCAATACCTAAATCAGACTGACTATATTCTTTGCAGCTGAAGATGGAGAAGCTCTATACAGTCAGCAAAATCAAGACTGGGAGCTGACTGTGGCTCAGATCATGAACTCCTGACTGCAAAATTCAGACTTAAATTGAAGATAGGGAAAACCACTAGACCATCAAAAATGAAAGTGAAAGTGAAAGTCACTGAGTTGTGTCTGACTCTTTGCCACCCCATGGACTCCTCCATGGAATTCTCCAGGCCAGAATACTGGAGTGGGTAGCCTTTCCCTTCTCCAGAGGATATTCCCAACCCAAGGATCGAACCCAGGACTCCTGCATTGCAGGCAGATTCTTTACCAGCTGAGCCACAAGGGAAGCCCTCTAGACCATTCAGGTATGACCAAAATCAAATCCCTTACAATTATACGGCAGAAGTGACAAATAGATTCAAGGGATTAGATCTGATAGATAGAGCACTTGAAGAACTATGGACGGAGGTTCGCGACACTGTACAGGAGGTGGTGATCAAAACCATACCCAAGAAAAGAAATGCAAAAAGGCAAAACAGTTGTCTGAGGAGGCTTTGCAAAAAGCTGAGAAAAGAGAAGTGAAAGGCAAAGGAGAAAAGGAAAGATATATTCATCTGAATGCAGAGTTCCGAAGAATAGCAAGGAGAAATTAGAAAGTCTTCCTAAGTGACCAATGCAAAGAAATAAAGGAAAACAACAGAATGGGAAAGACTAGAGATCTCTTCAAGAAAATTAAAGATACTAAGGGAACATTTCATGCAAAGATGGGCACAATAAAGGACAGAAATGGTAGAGACCTAACAGAAGCAGAAGATATTAAGAAGAGAAGGCACGAATACACAGAAAAACTATACAAAAAAGAGCTTCATGACCCAGATAATCATGATGGTGTGATCACTCACCTAGAGCCAGACATCCTGGAATGTGAAGTCAAGCGGGCCTTAGGAAGCATCACTATGAACAAAGCTAGTGGAGGTAATGGAATTCCAGTTGACCTATTTAAAATCCTAAAAGATGATGCTGTGAAAGTGCTGCACTCAATATGCCAGCAAATTTGGAAAACTCAGCAGTGGCTACAGGATTGGAAAAGGTCAGATTTCATTCCAATCCCAAAGAAAGGAAATGCCAAGGAATGTTCAAACTACCACACAACTATATTTACCTCACATGCTAGGAAAGTAACGCTCAAAATTCTCCAAACTAGGCTTCAACTGTACGTAAACTGAGAACTTCCAGATGTTCAAGCTGGATTTAGAAAAGGCAGAGGAACCAGATATCAAATTATCAACATCCACCAGATCATAAGAAAAAGCAAGAGAGTTCCAGAAAAACATCTACTTCTGCTTCATTGACTACACTAAAGCCTTTGACTGTGTGGATCACAACAAATCGTGGAAAATTCTTAAACAGATGGGAATACCAGACCACCTGACCTGCCTCCTTAGAAATCTGTATGCAAATAAAGGGGCAACAGTTAGCAGCAGACATGGAACAATGGACTAGTTCCAAATTGAGAAAGGAATACGTAAAGGCTCTATATTGTCACCCTGCTTACTTAACTTCTATGCAGAGTACATCACATGAAATGCCAGTCTGGATGAAGCACAAGCTGGAATCAAGATTATAGGGAGAAATATCAATAACCTCAGAGATACAGATGACACCACCCTTATGGCCAAAAGCAAAGAGGAACTAAAGAGCCTCTTGATAAAGGTGAAAGAAGAGAGTGAAAAAGCTGGCTTAAAACTCAACATTCAAAAAACTAAGATCATGGCATCTGCTCCCATCACTTCATGGCAAATACATGGGAAAACAATGGAAACAGTGACTGACATTATTCTTTTGGGCTCTAAAATCACTGTAGATGGTGACTGCAGCCATGAAATTAAGACACTTGCTCCTTGGAAGAAAAGCTATGGCCAACCTAGACCACATATTAAAAAGCCAGAGACATTACTTTGCTGACAAAGGTCCATCCAGTCAAAGCTACGGTTTTTCCAGTAGTCATGTATGGATGTGAGAGTTGGACTACAAAGAAGGCTGAGCGCCGAAGAATTGATGCTTTTGTACTGTGGTGTTGGAGAAGACTCTTGAGAATCCCTTGGACTGCAAGGAGATCCAGGCAGTCCATCCTAAAGGAAATCAGTCCTGAATATTCATTGGAAGGACTGATGCTGAAGCTGAAGCTCCAATACTTTGGCCACCTGATGTGAAGAACTGACTTGTTAGAAGACCCTGAAGCTGGGGAAAGACTGAAGGCAGGAGGAGGAGGAGACCACAGAGGATGAGATGGTTGGATGGCATCACTGACTTGATGGACATGAGTTTGAGCAAGCTCCGGAGTTGGTGATGGACAAGGAAGCCTGGCGTGCTGCAGTCCACAGGGTTGCAAAGAGTCAGACATGACTGAGTGTCTGAACTGAAACGAGAATCCTTTCCTGACCTACCTATCCAGAGCAGCCTCTTTCTATATATAGATATCAAGGACTGAAATAACCACATTTATTCTTTGTTTACACACTTATTTTCTATTATTCACCACTTGAATAGAAGATTTCAGGAAGACAGGGAACTTATCTCCTTTCTATTGCTGTATTCCCATAGGAATTCAATATTTACTGAATAAATTGGGGGGCATTACAGAACTGATCTGTTCACTTTTTTTCCTGTTTACTTTTTAAAAATATTTATTTACTCAGCTTCATTAGGTCTTAGTTGCGGCACATGGGCTTAGTTGCTCCCCAGCATGTGGGAACTTAGTTCTGGGACTGAACTGCCATCCCTGGAATTGTAAGGCTGATTCTTAACCACTGGACACCAGGGAGGTCCCCCCTTCCCACCCCATCGCCACCCAACATTTTACTTTTAATAAGCATTATTACCCATTTCATTCTCCCAGGGACTGTTTGGAATTTAAATCTCTAGAAGACACAATAATGGACCTGCCTTCAAGAAGCTTATTAAGAGAGTCACATCAGGCACCATTTGCAAAGTATAAACCACACATGCTACAGAAATATGAGACACGGGATTAAAATGAGAAGCTGCTATGGAGGTAATTGCCCCATTTGTGCTGAGACTTGAAGGCTGGCTAACTTGGATAGTTGAAGAATAGGAGTAAGAGGAGCATTCTAGACAGAAGAACTGGCATCAAGATGTGGAGGCAGAAGATTTTGACAAGAGTCAACAGGACGGACTAGCCAAACATCAGTATTATATTAGGAAAAGTTGATAACAAAGTAGGCTGAAGCAGGTTATAAATCTTCAAATGCAGACTAAGTGTCTGAAAAGATCTTTAGGCACAAGTGCAGGGTATCTCTCTGCAGGTCTTTTTAAGCATGATCATAGCTCAATACTATTACAGGAAAACCAGTCTGGTCAGATGAACTGGAGTGAGAAAGAACAAGGCTTGGAGGCTCATATAGGCTACTGAAACAGACTGGGCAAAAAATAAGGCTCTGAACTGAGGTTTAAACATTATAGAAAGTCATAGGTCACACAGAAACTCTGCAGCCAAAAAGATCTGGATTGGAATACTAAGTCTATATTTAACAGATGTATAAGGTTTTTTAAAAAAATGGCTTTATTATGATTTACATATCATATAACTCATCCAAAGTATACAATTAAATGGCTTTCAGTATATTCAGAGCTGTATGCTTATCACTGTAATCAATTTTAGAACATCTCATTACTTCAAAAGGAAACCCAGTTCCTTAGCCATAATTCCCACATCTCCCCAGCCTCCCTAGACATAAGCAACCACAAATCTACTTTCTACTAATCTCTATATATTTGCCTATTCTGGACATTTAATATGATTGGAGTCATATGGTTCTTTACGCCTGGCTTCTTTTCATTTGGCATAGTTTTTCCAAGGATCATCAATACTGTAGCATGTATCAGTACTTCCTTCTTATTGCCCTATAATATTCCATTATATGGACATACCACATGTTATTAATCCATTCACCAGTTGATGGGCATTTGGGCTGTTCTGACTTTTTGCGTATTTAGAATAATGCTGCTATGATAATAGGTATATTAGCTTTAACATCTGTTAAAGAGATAATTCTTATTAAGTCATAATGTTTGTAAAGAATAGTGCCTGGCACAGAGTAATGTTGAAAAAATATTAATTCCCTTCTTCCTACTTTGCAGGTAAATTGAAAGTTACTTTTCTTTATACCCTCATCAAACTGTACTACCCTGCTACTGCTACTGCTGCTGCTAAGTCGCTTCAGTCGTGTCCGACTCTGTGCGACCCCATAGACGGCAGCCCACCAGGCTCCCCTGTCCCTGGGATTCTCCAGGCAAGAACACTGGAGTGGGTTGCCATTTCCTTCTCCAATGCATGAAAGTGAAAAGTGAAAGTGAAGTCGCTCAGTCGTGCCCGACTCTTAGCCACCGCATGGACTGCAACCTACCAGGCTCCTCCATCCATGGGGTTTTCCAGGCAAGAGTACTGGAGTGGGGTGCCACTGCCTTCTCCGATACTACCCTAAGCCTAGCAAAACCTTTTTCCAGTCAAATATGATTCTCCTACCTCTGAAGAGATTTCCTCATTTCTTTCAGACTCCATCTTCTTTAGCTAACAGAATTCAGGGGCTCCCACTTCTCTACTCACTAAATGTTGAATGAATATTATCCTTTTAGTTATGTCCTACACAGGACTTCCCTGGTGGCTCAGACGGTAAAGCATCTGTCTACAATGCAGGAGACCCAGGTTTGAGCCCTGGGTTGGGAAGAGCCCTTGGAGAAGGAAATGGCAACCCACTCCAGTACTTTTGCCTGGAAAACCCCATGGACAGAGGAGCCTGGTAGGCTACAGTCTATGGCGTCGCAAAGAGTCGGACATGACTGAGCGACTTCACTTTCACTTTCCTGTGTACACTACAATTTCAAAAACTATTTTTTTGAATCCTTATAACACTTTTCTTCCGTTCATCGTCCTCTCTTCTTTATCTTACACTCCATGTTTATATCCTGCTACCTCAAGTTAACAGCACAAGATGGAAATTTTGTTATCTGTAAACACTCCCTCTTGCCTAGTTTCCATGCTATCAACACTAATGTTAGTAACATTAACCTTTTCTTTCCTGACAAATGCTGATGTTAAGGACCATCTTGGAAATTATTTATACAACACGATTCATTACCTATTTTCATATATATATATATATTTAAATACAATTGTGATTTTAAAACATTATCAAATCTTAAAAGTGACCCATATAAATTTTGAAAAACAAAATGGTAACCTTATAATTGTGTGTAAGTCACTCAGTTGTATCTGAATCTCTGCGACCCCATGGACTGTCCATGGAATTCTCCAGGCAAGAATACAGAAGTGGGTTGCCATTTCCTTCTCCAAATCTTATAATTATCCAATTTAAAAAAAAGTTATAACTTTTTTCCCCCTATTTATACACTTGTTTCTAGTACCTGATATGTTAAGGAATATGACAGCTATCGATTTGGAGTTTTAATTTTACACAAGAAACTCTATAACCCCCAGAATTTTATTAACTCAGTCATTATTTCTGTTCCTTGCTCAACAAGCCAGAACCAGAAATACTAATTAGATGTTATACCCCTTTCCACTACTGGACCATAATTACTTTGAACCCAGCAAGGCCAAACAATGATGGTTCTTCCTGTCTGGCGGTGTCATTCTCTCTCTAAGGTCGCGGACACAGGTTTGGAGTGGTATTTACGAAAGTTGTAGACGACACGGCAGAATGGCAGAGAATCAGTCACCAGTAAGTGGTGAAGCCCTAGATGAAAGGAGTGGCTCCGAGAGTGTAAAGAAAGAGGTGAAGGTGCAACTTTGCCCCGAGATACACTCATTCCCGTGGTCCCTTCTCAAGAACTCTTGAGAAAGTGGGTTCTTCTAGAAAGAAAGAAGGGTCTTTTTTTTTTAAAGGACAGGCATGGTAAAGTACAGGTGTAAAATTCTCCCGGATACTAAGACGAATGAGCAGAATACGCAGTCTTCGGAAACTCAAGTGTGGGGAGACGCGGGGGGACGGGATAAAGGAACACAGTGCTCAGATTGTCTCGGGTGGAGAGACATCGCCTACTGGTGGGGCCCAGGCGGGAATGCGGCCGAGATCCGCGCAGGGGCCCCGGGCGGAAAAGCTGGGCCGGGGGCCGCTCATCTAGGACGGGACGTCGCTGTCAGGGCCCGGCCGAGCAGAGCCCAGAGGGCGGCGGACGCCGGCATTCAGGCCTCGTCCTCCCTCTCCCAGCCCATCTCTGGCGCCGCCAGAACGCCAGAGGGCTGGGAAGGAAAGAGGAAGAAATCCTAACAGGAAAAGCAGGAAGAAATCCTAACAGGGACCTGGGAGCCAAAGCAACAAGTGCCCACCACGTCTCTCCAAGATACTGCTGGTCTGGGGCAGGAAAGCAGGGCCCGGAGCCACGGCATGCTGGCCTTCCCTTTCTCAGCCTCTGCCCCACCGAACTCACTCTGCCACACGACGCTCTTCAGCCCCCTTTCCGTCACCGGCGGCGCCATCTTCCCAAACGCTGTGGAGGAGCAGCCACCGCCTCCCACTCACAACCTACTTCACTGAGAGAGGGAGTTCTGCAGGGCCCCGCCCTTCGCTGCGGGGACAGCCCCGCCCACACCCACGGGTCACGCCCACAAGTAACGTCACGAGCTTCTTATGGGATTCCCGCCCAACCCCGGACTGAGGCTGCGCAGTGTGGGTGAATTCTCCGTGGGCAATTGCGCACCCCCTAGCGGGAAGCTCTCAGCCGAATCTCGACGTCCTGAGATGTCAGAAAGTGAAACCGTACCAATGGATTGTGAGCTAACACCACCTAAGAAACTCGAATTCACGCATAGGATTCATGAAAGAGAGAGGGGTTCTTCGGTTTACAAAAGAATTCTTCACTTTGAGAAGCGATTTATAATAGACTTAACTCAGTCAGCTACCGAATAGAAAATTTAGCCTCCAAAAAGTTTATTCACTTTTCAAGGACATAATAATTATGTAGAACCATGAGGTGCAGCCCACTGTGCCCAGAACTGTGTAGGACGTTGAGGCAAGGCAAAGAAAGGAGAGACCCACTTCTGAAGAAAAATCTAATTAGATAGCTCAGTTCCTGGCATGCTTGAAGGCAGTCAAATATTGGTGGAAATAGTGAATGCCATAATGATGACAATATACATAAATGAACCAATAAAACAATACTTAGTCAACAAACAATTCATGTGGAAGGGACTATCAGTGCTTTTGATTTAAAAGAGGGGAATTATTGCTGATTCACAAAGGAGATGATCTGAGCTCCGACTTAGAGAAAGTTTAGGCAGAGATCTGTTTCTTGAGATGGGCATTTTGAGACTTGAAATCAAGGTAATCAATCATAGGGGAATTCCCTGGAGGTTCAGTGCTTAGGATTCCAGCACTTTCACTGATGAGTGGGTGGGTTCAATCACTCATCCGCGGAACTAAAATCCCACAAGCCCTGAGACCAACAACAAACAAGTTATCAATCATGAATTAAAGCAGTTTAGTTTCTGAGACCCTCAACTGTAACATAAACAGCACATACACTAGCAAAAAGCAGACTTTCTCACACTGATTTGCAAAGAACAAATGGTCTTATTTCGAGTTGGTCACATAGGAAAGTGGAAATGGTTAGTTACTACAAGTAATAATACTGGCTAACATTTACTGTGGATGTAGTATATGCTAGGCAACATGCTAAATGAATTATCTCACTGATCCTCAAAGCAGTCCTCACAGTCAAGGAACCTGAGGCTTAGTGAAACTAAATAACTTGCCAAGGATGCACAGGAGTGGTGCAGTGGGAAGGAGAATAACGTTTGAGTTACACAGATAGGGCAGGCTGTGAGATGACTTGCAATTTTTGCTCTTTAGGAGAAGGAAAATGAAGAATAAAAACAACCATAAAATGGGTTCAAGTAAAAACCTATGGCATGAATGACTTTCCATTATAGACTTAACTGGGCGCTGGGGCTCTGGCCTCTTTCAAATCTACTTTAAATAGACTTAGCTGCTCAAAATTTTAAACAAATGCATATATTATATTTCTCTACCTTTTCAATTTTAAATCAGATTCTGCTCTGTATAGCAGGGTTGAGCCCCCAGCCATAAAAAAAAAAAAAAAAAAAAAAAGACATGTTACAGACTCACACTTCTAAAATGAAGCTCCTTGTCCTCAAGAGTCAAACCAAGACAGAGGAATGAGGTGGGTGAAAGTGTCTTGAGAAGAATGACCACGTGCCAAGGGTAACACAGAAAGGACCTTCTGGGTTGGAAGTTTGACTTGGGTCACATGGGGTGTAGCTGTGATTCATGCTCCTGAAGGCCAGATTCCAAGGTGGCAATGCATGGAGCAAATGTGGGCATTAGGAGCATGTAGATATGTGTCCACAAACCCTGGATTGGCCTCTTATTAGTAGCATGACTTGAAACACTTCAGTGTCATTGCATTTATATGTTGAAGGTGAGTATACTATCTCAAACCTCACAACAACCCAACAAGATGATAATCTTTATAGCAATTTTACAGATGCGAAAACTGAGATTCAGAGGGAGACATTAAATTACGTAAGACCTCAAGATGGCTCCCAAACCACTGGCTTTTTCATCATACTACGTTGCCTAACCTCACTTGCCCTCCTAGTTTCACATAACCTCTTTGAGCTGTCTCTCTAGTCTCCTCTAGTTGGTTTACCTAAACAGATTGAACGAAAAATTTGAATTCCCTGAACAGGATATAGCAGAGTGGAAGACAGAATCCACCAATGCTAATCAGAGATGAAAAATCTGCATTGCATAATTTGTAGAGCAGATACACAGTTGAAATAATTGAGACTGAATGTAAAAGCTCTTGAGTTAAGGCAGATCACTCACTCACCATCCTATATCCAGGTCTTCTTCTCTAATAATTTATCAATTAATCATGATAACCCAGATAGATATTTTCCATAAAAATATCATAGATTAGCAGGTCTGATCAATGCTACATACATACTTGGCCCCCTGATAATCTGTGTTTCAACTGGTTAGCTGTGACAACATGGATGAATTCCTTGACCTTTCTGTGTCTCATTTTTGTTATATATATAAAGGAATATTATCATTTAGCTCAGAAAGTTGTTATGAGAATGAGTATAGGAAAAGCACTTAAAAGCATGTAGTATGTGTGACATCCATGTTTTGGTTTTACATTCACCCAATATGGATCACATTGTCTTCTGTGGAATTCTGACCAAAGCAGCCCAGAATTAGATGCCTAGCTAAGTAGACAGCCATTTCATTTTTTCTGTATTCTGATATTTGTAGGGTATGAGTGCACTGGTCCCAGCAGCCCCCTAGTGTCCTGGGACCAGGGATCCTGGCCTTCCATTTGGCTTTTGCCCTCGGCTCTTTGCCTGTTCCAGTCAGCCATGGACACAACTCTTATCAGAGGGCACACACTGCCAGAGACTGGGCTCAGCACACAGCCTGCCATGGGCTCTGAACCACAACCTGGAACACTGTCCCAGTTCATTCATGGTCCCCTCACAGGGCACGCACCCTCTGAACCCTCCAGATCTCGTCACCAATCTTTTGTCACATGCCACAGCCCTCTAGCTTCTGTTAAATTAATTGAACAAGGAGGCCATTAGATTGAGGTGGCTGTAATACCTTAGCCACCTTTGTGAACAAACCAAAACCTAAGTCTCAATGTTAAGAAATCAAAATCTAAGGACAACTGATCACAAATAGCCAACTAGGATTTCCCAAATAAGACAACCACTATAGCTACATAGCTATTGGTTTTATAGCCAGTCAAATAATATCCTTGCTTTGCTTCCACCTCTTTTCAGTAGAAGTCTCCCCCTCCCACCAACCCCTGCCCCCTGCTCCTGTCAGTATTCTTAATCATCTCAGTTTTGGTGCTGCTGAATTCAATTTTTCTCAAATAAACTCTTAAAATTTTTAACATGCCTCAGTTTATCTTTTAACATGTTTTAGCTTCCCATTGCTGAAATTTTGCTTCAAGGAAGAATGGGGCCAATGCAAGTCTTTTAAGGTTCCCAAACTTGGCCACCAGGCAGAAACACTTTGTGAGTTTGTTAAAAGTATAGATTCCCAGGTCTGGTCCCAAACCTGCTGAGTTAGAATCTCCAGGGGATGATACCAGGAAGTCTGTATTAAATAACGAGCTCCCCAGCTGATGTCAAGGCACCTAGTCCGACTCCTGTTCACCCACTAGTGCTTAGGAACAAAAGTGAACGAAATTCAGTCCTCTTCTGTGTGTACTGTCTGACTCAGTGATTTCTACTTTTCTGGAATCTAAGTTCTTTGACTTGCCTTCTTTTCAAGTGCAAATGCTCTTGAGTATCTCATCAGTGGCACATTTGTATCTCAGTCTCACACAGAAAGGGAAAGCATACACAGAAAAGGAAGTTTGCTGTTCCCTCCCAGTGTACCTCAAGCCTAATTCCATGCTCCAATTCCCTCTGGGCAGAGTTCCATGGTTGTTCCTAACTACAGACAGTCTTAGTTCCACAGCTAGGCTTCTGGGGAGCAAACACTTTAGTTACGTGTGTTACACAAGTCCAGCTTCCACTATCTTTTAATAAGGTTTCTGGCACTCAAAGCACAATTTTTTTTTTAGGTACAACAGAGTTATCATTGCCTTTTCTCTCGGAAAAAAAAAAAAAAAATTACAGTGGGAGTGAGGAATAGAGCCAACAAGATCAATGGTCCTTCCCTCCAAAGATGCATATATGTCAGTCTGCCACAGTTTGGGGCTCTGGCTCTGAGTATCCCTCCATCTGAAGTCTTTGCTCATTCAAAAGCATGACTACAGTCATTCCAGTAACAGGCTAGCAACTCTGCTTTCCCAGACACTCACACAGAGGTGTCAACACATGATGCTTTCTTTCGCTTGGGAAAGCCTGCAAGTGGGTCGGCTTCCTCCTAACTTTAGATGAGGGTGTTATTTCCTACAGGTGGCCCTGGCAGCTGCTGCTATCCAACCTCAGCCGAAGTCCTTGTCGAGTTTTGTTCTGGATGAGTGCAGTCAATGTGTGGTGGCTTGATTTTGACTTCTCTGGGAGTGGATGCTTCCAACTCTTGAATGGCTAGAGAGCTGCATGGCAAGTGCTGGGTCGTTGAATCACTTATGAAGTGGGTGTGTTGTATGTACTATGTCTGGGTGTAAGAAATCTCCAAGAATTTCTACTATGCAGACCTTTCACATCTCCAGGACTTTCCCCGTGTGCTGGCTCATTCTGGCAGCCTTCCACAAGACTTTCTGGATTAATTTCTCCCCTGAGTCTTCTCTGCAGCAGATCTTGAACTCCTTGCCATTGAGGACACACCTGACCTTGAACTCAGGAAGTAGAGTCAGAGCAGTTCTTCTAAAGGCCAAAGGAGCTTGTCCTAGCCTAGAGGAATTTTGTATTCTAATAGACCTTTTCCAGCTCTAATCACACTAACAATTAAGGAACCTCTGCAAAAGATATGGGAAGAAATTTTTAAAGCAAAAAAAAAATAACACTTTGCCTTTGAATTATAACATTTCAATTTAAATTACTTACTAGTCAAGTCTCTATTTTTATCCGTGGTTTACTGTGTCATTCCACATTTCTCTTCCCTCTGTAAATCACTAAAAAGGCAAGGAAGGGAGGAAGCCACAAAATGCATTAGTATGCAGACATTTTCTTAAGTTCAAAAGCCCTCAGATGTCACTGAGGTTCAGATTAGCGTTTCGATTTGAAATGCTATTTTTGCAGCACTTCCCAGCAAGTAAGCAGAAAAGTAAGATAAACTGGACCGTTCAAAGGGCAAGAAGAAACTGACCATCAGGTTCTAACTAACCAGGATGTTCTCTCTCCTGCTTTGTGAAATGAATCCTCCCCAAGAGTCTCTTGGAGCTCAGACTACTGACCCAAGACAAAGGACTTTCCCCTCCACCCCCAAGACTTTTATTTACTGAGCCTACTTTGAGTCTGTCATTGGGTCTAACAATTTATATCTCCTTTAATCTTCATAACATCTTATGAGAAGTTTGTTCCAATTTTCAGATGAGGAAACCTGTACTTAGAATTGAAGCACCTTACCTAAGGGAAAGGGACAGTGGCAGGATTTGAACCCAGATCTGTCTCTTAAAAAATCCATTCATGCTGTTGAAAAGCTTTAGGATAATCCAAGAGTTAAGTAAGACCAAAGCCTAAGACCAACAAGATTCCCAAGGTTTCCCTTAGTGTATCTAGAGGCCCCATGCCAGCTAGGGACCTACTCTGACTAGTCCTGTGTATAGAGAGAAGAAATGCTGGAATTGGACAGCAGTTTAGAATTTCTCCCTTAATACAGTGAATTCTGTATGATGTAGAGACCCCCAAATAATCATTTTTGAGAGTCTTGCAGAATTTCTACAACAATCTCTTAAAGAAAAGGTCAGATCTCTTCAGGTTGAAGACTGAAACTCACTAAGAAAGGAGAAGTAATAATCAAGGCCAGCCCAGAGGGACATTGGAAGTGGACAGCAGTGACCTAGAGCAGTGTTTCTCAAACTTGGAGAGTGTCAGAATCACGTGGGAACCTGATAGAAACACAGGGGCCCACTTCAGCAGGCATGGGTCCCTACAGCCTTTGCTAGCTCTCCAAGAGAGTTTGATATACACCAAAGTTTGAGCACTACTACCTAACCAGTAACCTGCAAACTTTAATATGCATGTGAATCACCTGGGGATTTAGTAAACTCTGTGTGGGGCCTAAAATTATACATTTTGAACAAGGTTTCTGGTGATCTCAAATAGCAAGGTCTAAGAATGGCGGTTTTCAAGCATTTTTTAAAAAGTATCATCTCTTTAACAAAATCTTAGGGAAGACCAATATATAATATACCACTCTTCACCTCCTAGGGATCCCCAAGGATTTCTACTATCCCTCTGGGGCTCAGGAGAAATATTGAATTAAAACCGCCATAATACTGGAAAGATGTTCCAAGAATGCAGACTCAGGCCCATGTACATTTTACTGAAGACCAGAGCTTATGGGCATTAGTACTTTGGGAGTTTTTTTCAAGTAATTATAATTTAGAACTTTCCTCAGAATTTATTTTTAATAAGCCAGGTCTGTTTCCCTGTAATCACTGGAAATAGAAACCCTTTAAAATTAATAGGGATTATTCTTATTTCAGAACTGCTGGTGGGGCTCCCCCAGTGCCTCAGCAGTAAAGAATCCTCCTGCCAATGCAAGAGATGCAGGTTCAGTCCCTGGGTTGGTAAGATCCCCTGGAGAAGGGAATGGCAATCCACTCCAATATTCTTGTCCAGGAAATCCCATGGACAGAGGAGCCTGGTGGGCTACCTACAGTCCATGGGGTCGCAAAGAGTTGGACATGACTTAGTTATCTAGACAGCACCACCAGGTGGGGCAAGAATTAGAAAACATGTGTCTTCTGCGCTCAGAGAAGAAATGGACTGGGAGAGGAAACAGAGAACTGGCAGCAAAGAGAAGCATGTGTCCTACCGGTGGAAGGAAGTGTTGGAAGGGAGCTGGCCCGGGCTGGAAGGCTATCCAGTGGGGTTTGCTCACAGGAAGGCTTCATTTTCTCTTAAATCCTCTGAAGTCAGCCATGTCTGACTGTGTGTGTGTGTTGTGTGTGTTTACGTGTCCGGTCTGTATTTTGGGTTTTATAATATTCCCTAGGTGTATTCCCAAGGCCTCAAATCAAGCAATCCTCCTAGAAGATGGTAGCAAAGATTCCTCTTGAAGCACCACATGCTATTCACGGGGTCAGCACACACAGCTCTGTGATCATCTCCACAGCCCCAGGCCAAGAGTAGCCCCCATGGGGCCCCCAGAATAGCCTAGATGGGATCAGTCCCGAGCACATCTGAGTGGCAGTGAGGGTTACCTTTACTCCAGATGCCCTTTCAGCACCTGTTTACCTCTGCTGGCCATGTCCACCCATGCAAACTGGAAGCAGGCATCTTAGGACTCTGCAGGCCGTTAACAGATTCTAACACCTGACTGCCAGAAGTGTGGTCAGACCAGCAGCATCAGCGTTACCAGCATCACCTGGACCTTGTTAGAAGTGCAAAGTCTTACATCTTTCCTACACCTACCAAATCAGAATCTGCTTTAATAAGGCCCCAGGTGATTTCTATGCACAATAAGCTTTGAGAAGCTCTGCTCTAAAGCAGCAGTTCTCAGCCGTGGCTACACCTTACAATCACCTAAGAAGCCTTTCCCTGATGGCTCAGATGGTAAAGAATCTTCCAGCAATGTAGGAGATCTGGGTTTGATCCCTGGGTCGAGAAGATCTCCAGGAAGATCCTGGAGAAGGGAATGACTACCCACTCCAGTAATCTTGCCTGGGAAATCCCATGGACAGAAGAGCCTGGTGGGCTACAGTCCATGGGGTCGCAAAGAGTCGGACACGACTTACTGACTGAAAATCAACAACAAATCGATTACTTTTAAGCTCTCTAGGTGACACAATGTACAGCAGGGCTAGGAACCACTCTCTCAAGTGAGGCATGAATCAGTTGCTTCTCTGAAGCATATTTTTATTTTCCTGTGGGACCCTGGAAGACTGAAATAATTTCAGAATCCAGTGGAGTTCCTCTCCACTGGTGGAATCTGAGGGGAGGCAATGTAAGAGAGGAGAAAGAGTTATGCAAGAGGAGAGCAGGGACCCCTTAAACCACAGAAAGAAAGCATTTGCCTCTATAATTGAAGAGTCAGCTTTGATTCTGACTTCATTAAGTCACCCTAAAGAACAACAATGAAGAATGAAGAGGCGGAGCCAAAGCAAAAACAGCACCCAGTTGTGGATGTGACTGGTGATGGAAGTAAAGTCTGATGCTATAAAGAGCAATATTGCATAGGAACCTGGAATGTTAGGTCCATGAATCAAGGCAAATTGGAAGTGATCAAACAGGAGATGAGTAGAGTGAACATCGACATTTAAGGAATCAGTGAAGTAAAATGGACTGAAATGGGTGAATTTAATCCAGAAGACCATTATATCTACTACTATGGGCAAGAATCCCTTAGAAGAAATGGAGTAGCCATCATAGTCAACAAAAGAGTCTGAAATGCAGTATTTGGGTGCAATCTCAAAAACAACAGAAGGATCTCTTTTCGTTTCTGAGGCAAACCATTCAATGCCACAGTAATCCAAGTCTATGCCCCAACCACTAATGCCAAAGAAGCTGAATGGTTTTATGAAGTCCTATAAGGCCTTCTAGAACTGAAGCCTAAAACAGATGTCCTTTTCATTATAGGGGACTGGAATGCAAAAGTAGGAAGTCAAGAAATACCTGGAGTAACAGGCAAGTTTGGCCTTGGAGTACAGAATGAAGCAGGGCAAAGGCTAATCGAGTTTTACCAAGAGAATGCACTGGTCATAACAAATACCTTCTTCCAATAGCACAAAAGAAGACTCTACACATGGACATCTCCAGATGGTCAGTATCTGGATTGATTATATTCTTTGCAACCAAAGATGGAGAAGCACTATACAGTCAGTAAAAACAAGACTGGGAGCTGACTGTGGCTCAGATCATGAACATCTGATTGACAAATTCAGACTTAAATTAAAGAAAGTAGGGGAAAACATTAGACCATTTAGACTTAAATAAAGTAGGGAAAACCACTAGACCTAAATAATTACTTAAATAATCCCTTATGAATATACAGTGGAAGTGGCAAATAGATTCAAGAGATTAGATCTGATAGACAGAATGCCTGAAGAACTATGGATAGAGGTTCATGACATTGTACAGGAGGCAGCGATCAAGACATCTCCAAGAAAAAGAAATGCAAAAAGGCAAAATGGTTGTCTGAGGAGGCCTTACAAATAGCTGAGAAAGGAAGAGAAGTGAAAGGCAAAGGAGAAAAGGAAAGATATACCCATTTAAATGCAGAGTTCCAAAGAATAGCAGGGAGAGATAAGAAAGACTTCCTCAGTGATCAATGCAAGGAAATAGAGGAAAGCAATAGAATGGGAAAGATTAGCGATCTCTTCAAGAAAATTAGAGATACCAAGGGAACATTTCATGCAAAGATGGGCTCAATAAAGGACAGAAATGGTATGGACCTAACAGAAGCAGAAGATATTAAGAAGCGGTGACAAGAATACATAGAACTATACAAAAAAGATCTTTATGACCCAGATAATCACGATGGTGTGATCACTCACCTACAGCCAGACATCCTGTAATGCAAAGTCAGGTGGGCCTTAGGAAGCATCACTATGAACAAAGCTAATGGAGGTGATGGAGTTCCAATTGACCTATTTCAAATCCTAAAAGATGATGCTGTGAAAGTGCTGCACTCGATATGCCAGCAAATTTGGAAAACTCAACAGTGGCCACAGGACTGAAAAAGGTCAGTTTTCATTCCAATCCCAAAGAAAGGAAATGCCAAAGAATGCTCAAACTACCACACAATTGCACGCATCTCACACGCTAGTAAAGTAATGCTCAAAATTCTCCAAGCCAGGCTTCAACAGTACTTGGACGGTGAACTTCCAGGTGTTCAAGCTGGATTTAGAAAAGGCAGAGGAACCAGAGATCAAATTACCAACATCTGTTGGATCATCAAAAAAGCAAGAGAGTTCCAGAAAAACATCTACTTCTGCTTTATTGACTATGCCAAAGCCTTTGACTGTGTGGATCACAACAAACTGTGGAAAATTCTGAAAGAGATGGGGATACCAGACCACTTGACCTGCCTCCTGAGAAATCTGTATGCAGGTCAAGAAGCAACAGTTAGAAATGGACATGGAACAGCAGACTGGTTCCAAATCAGGAAAGGAGTACATCAAGGCTGTATATTGTCAGCCTGCTTATTTAACTTATATGCAGAGTACATCATGTGAACTGCTGGACTGGATGAAGCACAGTCTTGAATCAGGATTGCTGGGAGAGATATCAATAACCACACTTATGGCAGAAAGTGAAGAAGAACTAAAGAGCCCCTTGATGGAAGGCAAAAAGGAGAGTGAAGAAGTTGGCTTAAAACTCAACATTCAGAAAACTTAAGATCATGGCATCTGGTCCCATCACTTCATGGCAAATAGATGGGGAAACAATGGAAGCAGTTTGAGACTTTATTTTCTTGGGCTCCAAATCACTGCAGACGGTGACTGCAGCCATGAAATTAAGACACTTGCTCCTTGGAAAAAAAGCTATGGCCAACCTACACCGCATATTAAAATGCAGAGACATTACTTTGCTGACAAAGGTTCATCTAGTCAAAGCTATGGTTTTTCCAGTAGTCATATATGGATGTGAGAGTTGGACTATGAAGAAAGCTGAGCGCCAAAGAATTGATGCTTTTGTACTGTGGTGTTGGAGAAGACTCTTGAGAGTCCCTTGGACAGCAAGGGAATCCAACCAGTCATTCCTAAGGGAAATCAGTCCTGAATATTCATTGGAAGGACTGATGCTGAAGCTGAAACTGCAGTACTTTGGCCACCTGATGTGAAGAAGTGACTCATTTGAAAAGACCCTGATGCTGGGAATGATTGAAGGCTGGAGGAGAAGGGGACGACAGAGGATGAGATGGTTGGATGGCATCAATGACTCAATGGACATGAGTTTGAATAAGCTGTGGGAGTTGTTGATGAAGAGGGAAGCCTAGCGTGCTGCAGTCCATGGGGTTGCAAAGAGTCAGACATGACTGAGCGACCAAACTGAACTGAAAGAGCAAGAAAAAATTTCTTTCTAGTTTATCAATGAGAAAAATGACTTACCCATTCCAAGTGTACTTCCAGAGCAGGTTACTGTAATAAATAAAAACACAAGTGTTTAAAACAGATTCATTGATGTATTTGAGATACAATTTAAGAAAGAATAATAGGAAGTGAGTGAAGAATGAATAAGAACAAACTTGTGTAATAAGAGAAGGAGACACCTGCTAACACTGTTAACTTGGATAAGTCATTTCACTTTTCTGTGCTTCACTTTGTTAGGTGGCAAGAATAAGAATGCCAACCTCATAGGGTTGTTTTAAGTATCAGTCAAGCTAATGCACATAAAGCCCTTAGAATAGTGGCTAGCACACTACACTCAAAAAATATTAATCATTGTTATCATTTACAATATCATCCTAATTATAAGATTAAGGCATCACTGATATTGGGGAAAGAAAAACAAAAAACAAAACCAACAATCTTCCCCCAAATGCATGGTTTTTATCAAGGAGCCAGAGCAAAGATCGATTCCCTAACCTGAGTCTGTACACCCAACCCTTACTAAAGGGCAAAGACTATAGGCTTGAGATGGCACCCCACCAAAGGATATCAGAGTTCCAACTAACAAACCATCAGAGAGAGTGTCTCTCTAAAAGTTAAATTGTGAGTATGAATTAGGAGAAGAATAAAAGACTTCACTCACTCACTTACTGGCTGTATTATCATAGAGAAACACATAAACTCTTATTCATTCTTTTTTTTTTTTTTTAACAAAATATATAGGGCAACAGTTATATGCAAAGTACTGAGAGTCTAAGAGATTGCCATTTAGCAGAAATTACAGACATTCAACTCACAGAAATATGGTGTGGTGCCAATAATGTGTGCTGTGGAGTTATAAGGGAAAAAGAGAGATGAACTCAGCCTATGAGAACTGGAGAAGACTTCACAGAGGAGGGGGGGTTTGGGTTGGTGGAGTTCCCTTGGTTGGGGGAGGGGCAGAATTCCAGGCAAAGCGAGGAGTGCTGCGTTAGCCCAGAAGCACGACGTGGCATAGTATGCGTGTGTGGTAAGGGCAGAGGGGTGTGAATGACTCCATAGGACTAGCGAATAGAGTCTTCTCAGTAGGATGTTGGGGAATGAGCCGAGAACTGTACTGTCCAATAGAGTAGCCACTCACCATATGTAGCTATGAGCACTCCAAATGTGGCTGGTCTAAACTGATACGTGCTGTGTTAAACAAACACACACAAGATTTTGAAGACTTACTATGGACAAAATACAAATTTTTTATATTGATTCCATGTGGAAAATTAGAATATTGTGGATATATTGGATTAACGAAAATATATGCAAATTAATTTTGCCTATTTCTTTTTATGTTTTTAATGTGGCTACTAGAAAATTTTAAATTTTCAGACTTACATTAAACTTCTGTTAGTACAGGTGTAGAAAGATAGAAGAGGGACAGATTGTAAGGGATGTTAAATGCCATGCTCAGAGGACTGTATTTTATCCTATGGAGCAATGGAAAACTTCTGAGAATTTTGTAGCGTGAAAGAAATACAGTTGGGTCCGTGTCCTGGAATAATAACTCTAGTGATAGCATGAAGACTGGTAAGAGGGCAGGAGGATAGGACTGGTGTAATAGTATAGGGGAGAGGTAGTGAGACCCTGAAGTACTGAAGTAGCTGTAGGAATGAAGAGAAGAAGTTGGATTTAGAGACCATCATGGAGTGAAAAGAACAGAGCTTGGAGACTATTTAGATATGGAAGGTGAGGGAGAGGGGAAGCTGACGCCAGGGTTTTCAGGCTGAAAACCTGAAACAAGGATGATGGGAGATCAGAAACTGCATGGGATCAGAAGTTCCTTTTGGTCTTGAGGAATTGAAATGCCTGAGGTGTATCTCTAAGTAGAGATAACATGTTTGAATATGGATTTAGAGATCAGAAGAAGAGAAGGGTTATAGATAGAGATTTGGGAGCCTTTGAATCTCAGTTTTCTCATTTATAAATTGGAGAAAATAAAATCTGTTGAACCTACCTTATAGAGTTATTTGAGCATTCAGTGAAATATTGAATGTGAAAACACTTGATAAATTTTGAGGCATTATGCAAATACAATGAAGTATCATTATTGACCTGTAGGCTCTGCTTCCTCAGAGCTCATCTTCAATCCAACAACCTACTCCTGTCCCTTCTCATAGGACCATGCTTTGGGCCAGCTTGTCCTCTGGACAAGATAATGAAAAAGCAAGGAATCAGAGCATGACAGCCAAGGATAGT
The DNA here is from genome assembly GCF_029407905.1 of Bubalus kerabau. NCBI lineage: Eukaryota > Metazoa > Chordata > Mammalia > Artiodactyla > Bovidae > Bubalus > Bubalus kerabau. The sequence goes on from NC_073629.1 coordinate 35,552,531, forward strand.
GAGAACACCCCCGAAGAGGAACTGGCCTTGTTCCATCACCAGGAGCCGTCTTGAACCTTCTTGTCACCTACACATAACTGGAAATTTTAGATTCTGGTTACTAGTAAAGCTTTCTAAGCCAACATTTATTACTCTTTCCGCATTCCCCTGCAGAGTTATAGGACCTCATCATCTCTTTATTTTATAAATATATGAAAAAAATATGACAATGCCCTGGGCAAGGTAGCAGAAGGTGCTGGAATACAGAGCAGAATTGCTCGTCTTTTTCCATCAGCTCTGTTGAAATGGCAGTTGCTGACAGTCATGTTTTGTGATCACAGACTGTCTGCCCACTCGTATTTCCAAACCTAGCTTATGATTTATAAATTTGTTTTTCTCTGATCCTCCAACTCTCCCTCAATCATAAGTCTGAATCTGTGCAAATAAAGGTTCAAGTCTCTTAATTTCAAATATTCCATGTTGTCTGTCATTACCTCTAACCATGAATAAAACCTATCTTCAAATCTCAAAGCAGAAAATTGGGTTAAATCCATTTTACTGTTTAAGCAAGCATTTGGTCCTTTTTCTGAAGAGAGGGAGAGGGATGAAAGGAGTACCTCCAAATCAAATTATAACAAAGCATCACAATTCCAAAGGAGCTTGGGGTCCCCTGTTGCCAGAATCTGCCTGTAGGATGTAGAAATGTCATGCCCTTTTTGATCTTCCTACATAGCCAAGTGTGATTGCTGTTAGCCTTCATTCACAGATTGAGTCAAGGGTTAGTTTTAAATAAAGGGTCATAACTTTCTCTACCTGAATATATTTTTTTTGGACAGAAAGTAAGCTTCAGTCCTGTCTCAGCAACTGGTGACACCATCACGGTATACACATCCCCGCAGGGTATCTCGGTAATATCACAGAAGCTGAGGCCAGCGCTTGGGGCACATGTGAAAGTGCCTTTGGAACCATAGAGGTCGGTGCTGTAATTGGCAGAGCCCCTGGAGGCCTGCCAGTGGATCCGGATGCCATTAGGGCCCAGCCTGTATAATTTCACCCCTAAAGGGCAGCAGGCACCTGAAGGATAAAACAAACACATCACTATTCCACCACCACCACAAACCTAGCCTCTGCTACTATGGGAAACAGCGTAAGTGTCCTGCTGTAAATGACAACTGATTAGAGCAAGATTTGAGGGGGTATCAAGTTCCTTCTGTACTGGGCCACATGATTAGAGATCCATGTGTGAGGGTGAGGTGGGGCATGAGTTTTCAATAGACAGCAATGGTGAGTCCAAGTACTTGGCAGATATGAAGGGTATATGACTCAAACTGTATGAGTCAAATACACAGAATCCTTGTCAAGATCCTTCATAACATCCTACCCATAGTACCCATAATATGATTTTTGTTGTTGTTGTTTAGTCACTAAGTCATGTTTGACTCTTTGCAACCCCATGGACTGTAGCGCACCAGGCTCATCTCTCCATGGGATTTTCCAAGCAAGAATACTGGAGTGGGTTGCCATTTCCTGCTCCAGGGGATCTTCCCAACCTGGGGATTGACCTGTGTCACCTGCAACTCTCTTGCATTGCAGGCAGATTCTTTACCACTGAGCCACTGGGAAAGCCCATAATGATTTTAGTGGGATTCAATTTAGATATAATTAACTGCATTCAGCTTTAGTTGAAAAGACCTAAATTTTGCTGAGCTGAGTAACATGATCCTTGTCGCTGGTCCACACTTCATCTGTGCTAGCTGACTGGGTACTTTCCCTTTTTCCTTTACTGAATACCTTGAGCAGGCCACACATTAGGTGTCAAATGGTGGATTCCTCAGTAAACAAAATAAAGATGTTATTGTATAATAAGTATTACAGATAATTAGGTTCCTTTGATTCATTCTTTAAAAAAAAAAAAGGTTTTTTAGGTGTGAGGGTAAGCAGTGGACTGTATTTCCAGAACTAGATATCAAGGTGAGAATTTAGGCAGCAACTCTAATGAAAGAAATTATAAAGCAGATTACATATGTGTTCTGGGCTTCCCTGGTGGCTCAGATAGTAAACAATCTGCCTGCAATGCAGAAGATCTGGATTCAATCCCTGGGTTGGGATAATCCCCTGGAAAAGGGAATGGTTACCCCTCCAGTATTCTTGCCTGGTGAATTCCATGGACAGAGGAGCCTGGCAGGCTACAGTCCATGGGGTTGCAAAGAATTGGATACAACTGAAGTGACCACTCCAGTATTCTTCCCTGGAGAATCCCATGGACAGAGAAGCCTGGCAGGCTACAGTTCTTGGGGTCGCAAACAGTCCGTCATGACTGCTGCTGCTGAGTTGCTTCAGTCGTGTCTGATTCTGTGCGACCCCATAGACGGCAGCCCACCAGGCTCCCCTGTCCTTGGGATTTTCCAGGCAAGAATACTGGAGTGGGGTGCCATTGCCTTCTCCATGGACATGACTGAGTGACTAATAAATGCAAACAAAGCAACTTAGCACATAGCATGCAGCAGGTTTTAAATGCTTTCACACCATAATCATTCCTATTTCTCTTACCAAGGAGGAAATAGAATCAGGGAATAAGATAAGGCAGGACAGTTTAAGAAGCCATATCTTTAGACTCCTAAGTTGAAGACTCACTCTACTACCTTTGGGATGCCAAAATTTTATTTTTTAATTAATTTATTTCTTTTTTTTGTTGTTGAAAGACTTATGGGATCTTAGTTCCCCAACCAAGGATCAAACCTGAGCCCCTTGTAGTGGAAGCATAAAGTCTTAACCACTGGACATCCAGGGAAGTCCTATGAAAATTACATTTCAACTCTCCCACCTCATGCCTCAGAACAAATGCAGCTAACTGGTTGCGGTACTCATGCTCCCATTAAGCCTGAGAGGCATCCCATTAATCTTGAGAGTTTTGTTTTTTTTTTCCTGAAACAGTGCTCTAAACAGCCACTGTAGTGGACTAGAATCATACCAGTGAAATCTTATTTGTTAACCCTGTACCACTCCTTACTTCTCCTGACATTCCCTAATTGGTCTTTGTGAAGAACAAAATGCAATACTTGCTCTTGAAGCCTGTTAAAATAAGATACCATAGGAGAAGCTGGAGTGGTTTAGAAGAGAGAGGTAGTAGCGCAATAATATTGAGAAACAAAAAATTCAAGCCAAATAGAATATGTGATCTAAATGCTTTCTGAAAACTCGGCCAGACTGAGTTACTCTGTGCTGCACGTAGCTAGATCATATAAAAACCAAGCCTTCTTTCAGAGAAAGTCCACTTGAACCTTGTTATCAGGGAGTTCATTCACCAACTACCAAAAGGGTTTCCCAGGTGGTGCTAGTGGTAAAGAACCCACCCATCAATGCAGGAGACAAGAGACACAGATTTGATCCCTGGGTTGGGAAGATCCCTGGAGGAAATGGCAACCCACTCCAGGATTCTTGCCTGGAGAATCCCATGGAAAGAGGAGCCTGGTGGGATACAGGGCTACAGTCCCATGGACAGAGAAACCTGGCAGGCTATAGTCCAGGGGGTCGCAAAGGGTCAGGCACAACTGAAGTGACTTAGCATGCACCAACAAAAGCCTCCGAAGCTTTGAGGTTCTGAATCAAGAGGAAAATTGCAAACATTTTAGAAAGTAATCTGAATTTATCATGCAAGCTTGGTGGAGGAGATGCAGCATGCTTTTAAATGACATGGAAGGGCTTATGTCTGGATCTATAATAGTCAAGGTCCTTGTTGATGCTCTAGAACTAGAGTCTAGATTTCACTTACTAGAGGAGTAACTTTGGTAGGCGCAGTCCGCAGTCAACCCAGTGGCACTAACTGCTTTTACTGCCACTGTGTAATTGACGCCGCATGTGATGCATCCCAGGAGGCAGTGGTTTTGATGGGTGTGACACTTTGACTGTCCCGTGTATGACTGCAGAACCGTCACATAGGTTAGGGCCCCAGTCCCAACAGTCCAGCTCACGTTGATTACTGACTGAGTGACCTGAGTTACCGTCAGACTGGCTGAGCAGCACGGCGCTCAAATGGGGAAAAAGAAAAAATTGGGAATTTATTTCCACTAAGGGTTATTTGTGAAAAACAACCAAGCATGGTATTCTGTCTGTCTTTCAGTCAGTATCCTAGATTTCTCAAACCTTTAACTTTTAGTCAAAATATCCTTAATAACTATAAATGGAACATACTTTTAAAAATTGTGAATCACTGTATTGTGACTTATATGACATTGAACATCAACTATACTGCAATAAAAAATTTTAAAAAACTTTAAAAATGTCCTTTTGTTAAGCAAAATCTCATTCTCTCTGATACATTATTTAACATCACTGTATATAGCAAGTGCTTTCCCCGAGAACGAAGTTCACTAACTGGCTGTGGGTAATTAATGTGAGGTTCTCCCCAACTTTTTTCAGTATAAGAAAGAAATCCTTGTTGTTCTTCAGCTTTAATGATTCCACTTGCAAATTTCAATGCAATGGTTGCATTTACCTCTTCTCCTAATACATATTATCACATTTGCAATAAAATGTGTTTTGCCTTTCTCATGCATTTCATAGTACACAGTTGATCCATCAGTTCAGTCGCTCAGTTGCATCCAACTCTTTGCAACCCCAAGGACTTCAGTACACCAGGCCTCCCTGTCCATCACCAACTCCTGGACCTTGCTCAAACTCATGTCCATAGAGTTGGTGATGCTATCTGACCATTTCATCCTCTGTTGTCCCCTTCTCCTCCTGCCCTCAATCTTTCCCAGCATTAGGGTCTTTTTCAATGAGTCAGTTCTTTGCATCAGGTGGCCAAAGTATTGCAGTTTCAGCTTCAGCATCAGTCCTTCCAATGAATATTCAGGACTGATTTCCTTTAGGATTGACTGGTTTGATTTCCTGGCAGTCCAAGGGACTCTCAAGAGTCTCTCCAACACCACAGTTCAAAAGCATCGATTCTTCTGCACTTAGCTTTCTTTGTAGTCCAACTCTCACATCCATACATGACTACTGGAAAAACCATAGCTTTGACTAGACAGACCTTTGTTGGCAAAGTAATGTTTCTGCTTTTTAATATGCTGTCTAGGTTGGTCATAGCTCTTCTTCCAAGAAACAAGAGTCTTTTAATTTCATGCCTACAGTCACCATTTGCAGTGATTTTGGAGCCCCCCCAAAATAAAGTCTGTCACTGTTTCCATCCCATCTATTTGCCATGAAGTGATGGGACCAGATGCCATGGTCTTAGTTTTCTGAATATTGAGTTTTAAGCCAACGTTTTCACTCTCCTCTTTCACTTCCATCAAGAGGCTCTTTAGTCCTTAGCTTTCTGCCATAAGGGTGGTGTCATCTGCGTATATGAGGTAATTGATATTTCTCCCGGCAATCTTGATTCCAGATTGTGCTTCATCCAGCCTGGCATTTCGTGTGATGTACTCTGCATATAAGCTAAAAAAGCAGAGTGGCAATATACAGCCTTGACATACTCCTTTTCCGATTTGGAACCCAGTCTATTGTTCCATGTCCATTTCTAACTGTTGCTTCTTGACCTGCATACAGATTTCTCAGGAGGCAGGTCAGGTAGTCTGGTATTTCCTATCTCTTGAAGAATTTTCCACAGTTTGTTGTGATTCACATATTCAAAGGCTTTGGCATAGTCAATAAAGCAGAAGTAGATGTTTTTCTGGAACTCTTTTGCTTTTTTGATGATCCAACAGATGTTGGCAATTTGATCTCTGGTTCCTCTGCCTTTTCTAAATCCAGCTTGAACATCTGGAAGTTCTCAGTTCACGTACTGTTAAAGCCTGGCTTGGAGAATTTTAAGCATTATTTTGCTAGCATGTGAGATGAGTGCGATTGTGTGGTAGTTTGAACATTCTTTGGCATTTCCTTTCTTTGGGATTGGAATGAAAACTAACCTTTTCCAGTCCCGTGGCCACTGCTGAGATTTCCAAATTTGCTGGCATATTGAGTGCAGCACTTTCACAGCATCATCATGAGCATCTGTAATTCCATCACTTCCACTAGCTTTGTTCATAGTGATGCTTCCTAAGGCTCAATTGACTTTACATTGCAGGAAGTCTGGCTCTAGGTGAATGATCACATGATTGCAGTTATCTGGGTCTTGAAGATCTTTTTTGTACAGTTCTTCTGTGTATTCTTGCCACCTCTTCTTAGTATCTTCTGCTTCTGTTAGGTTCATACCATTTCTGTCCTTTATTGTGCCCATCTTTGCATGAAATGTTCCCTTGGTATCTCTAATTTTCTTGAAGAAATTTCTAGTCCTTCCCATTCTATTGTTTTCCTCTGTTTCCTTGCATTGATCACTAAGGAAGTCTTTCTTCTCTCTCCTTGCTATTCTTTGGAACTCTGCATTCAAATGGGTATATATTTCCTTTTCTCCTTTGCCTTTCACTTCTCTTTTCTCAGCTATTTGTAAGGCCTCCTCAGACAACCATTTTGCCTTTTTGCATTGTGATATAAAACATATCATAGTTGATATAAAACCTTATAACATAGTTTATATAAAAGCTTAAAATATTCTTACCCACCTAAGAGTACCACAATCAATTCTCAACTCTTCAAAGATCCATTATACAGCATATAGGATATCTGGAACCTTCCAGCATATTTGGCATTGTCCCTATTGGCCTTTTATGTTTCAACTTATCTGCTCCAAAGTGCCATCTATCGTTATATATAAGAGAAAATAAGACCCAAAGGCTTTAAGTAATTTGCTATATTTCATTCACTCAAATGTTATCAAGTAATAACAGCTTTCTTTTATCCAGCTCCTACCATGCAGCAGGCACTATGCTAAGTGCTTTGCAGCATAAAAAATGTAATATTCACAACCACCCACTGAAGCCATTATCCTCTTCTACCAATTAGGAAACTGAAACTCAGAAAACCTTTTTAAGAGAAAGATTTGAAAGGCTGAACCAAAGAAATAAATAATAAGCCAGCTCATTTGGTCACTTGTTAGATACTTTGGTAGATTGTGTCATGGGGGAATATGAAGTCAAAGAAATGTTTTTGCAGAGTCAGTGGATTCCTCTTTGATGTTGGTGTATGAATATATTAGAGCCTTCAGATGACATTTATATGGAACCTGTGTTGAAAGTTTTCTAAGACTGGGGCTCTTTGAAAGGCTTCTCTGAGATTAATGTATTTCTACCACACTTAGGGTAAATCAAGTGATAAAGTTCATATCCTAAAACAATTCCTAACGACCCCACTGGAACTAAGGTTCAAGTTGCAGTTGCTACATACCATTTCTTTCTTTTTTTAAATTATTTTTTATTGGAGTATAGTTGTTTTACAATGTTATGTTAGTTTCTACTCTACTGCAAAGTGGATCAGCCATACATGTACATATATCCCCTCCATTTTGGACTTCCTTCCCATTCAGGTTCCCACAGTGCATTAAGTAGAGTTCCCTGACCTACACAGGAGGTTCTCATTAGTTGTCTATTTTATACTTAGTATAAGTAGTATATATGTCAGTCCCAATCTCCCAATTCCTCTCACTCATTTCCCCTTTCCCCCTTGGTATCTATACATTTTTTCTCTACGTCTGTGTCTCTGTTTGGGCTTTGCAAATAAGATCATTATACCATTTTTCTAGATTCCTCATGTAAATGATATTATATAATATTTACTTTTTTCTTTCTGACTTCGCTCTGTATGAACACTCTAGGTCCATCCATGCCTCTACAAATGACCCAATTTCATTCCTTTTTCTGGCTGACTAATATTCCATTGCATTCCATTGTATGTAGTTACATACCTGTCTCTAGAGGTACACTGTAGCTGGGCAGGCTCCGTCCTGCGGGTGTTTCAGCCACAGCAGTGACAGAGAACACTGAGCCACAGGGCAAGCCCCGCAGGATGCAGGACTCTCCGGTGCTGCTGCACCGGTGCAGCCCTTTCTCTCCCTGGGCAGTCACCGTGTAAGTGGCCTCATCATTAGTGGATTGCCAGCGCACATTAATCATGGAAAAGTCATCCTTTGAAATGTTTTTGATTTCAGGACTGCAAGGAGCTAAGAGATTTTAGATTATGAACTGAAACAGAGTCAAGAAATATCACACGTGGCATTTGGTCTAAAACTTGTTTTCTCCCCTAAATGAGATGATTACTTTCAACCATACCTTGTGCTCAGGCCAAATTCCTAGGGCCTTTGTGTGGAAACCTTGCTGACATTGACAGATGGTATTAGATTCCCATAGTGTTGGTGAGAGAGTCATTTCCTAGACAGGTTGATAGAAAATCTAGGGGTCCCCAAGGAGAGAGGGGTCTCCAAATGAAAGAAATAGCCTACAAGTGTCAGACATTTTTATCTCTCTTAAGCGGCAGGAAGAAACAAACTAGCAATATTTTTTTCCTTCTCTATACAAATTTAAAGAGAGGTTTCTCTTAAAATACTGTGTTGCCATAATGACACCTGGTTTCGCCTGAAGTTAGCTATTCTTGAGCCTAGAGATAACCAATGCCTTTTTCTTATGAAAATGTTTGTCTTAAGCCATGCTAATGTACTACTCCTTTACCCCAAACTCTGTCTCCAAGTCGGTTCAGCCTCTTGGCCCAGAACCTACTTGACAAACCAGTATGTTATACTCGGATATTGTTCCCCTAATCTATGTAAATAAAACTATTTGTATGGTGGTCTGCCCTTCTTTAAGATTCAAGTTAATTATTTTATGGCCCAAGATAAACCATTTGGTGCCAAGATTATCCCAAAATACATCTTATGGGTGAGGGGCCTGGTGCTATTCTAAATTATAAGACATTCCTTTCTTTCATTAACAGACTGCTAGTGACTATATAACATCCAACTGAAGACTAGCAAGGGGGTACTCTTTCTGCCCCCTTCTGATGCCTATGTCAGAAGCTTTCTCTATCTCCTTTATACTTTAATAAAACTTTATTACACAAAAGCTCTGAGCGATAAAGCCTCGTCTCTGGCCCCAGATTAAATTCTTCTCCTCCGGGGGCCAAAAATCCCGGTGTATTCGCGTGATTCAACAACAACCTTTCATTGGGTTAATTGGAAAATGTTAAGGAGCCATTTGAACTCCAAAAGCAAAAGTAATTAAGACAAACATTTGCACCTTCATGGTGTGACTATAGGCAGGTGCCCCAAAGCTGCTGCTGCTGCTGCTAAGTTGCTTCAGTCGTGTCCGACTCTGTGCAGTCCCATAGACGGCAGCCCACCAGGCTCCTCTGCCCATGGGATTTTCCAGGCAAGAGTACTAGAGTGGGTTGCCATTGCCTTCTCCGGCCCCAAAGCTAGGAGGATGTGAATGGCTGAGGTAATCACCAGCCAATCTTTCCACTCTCCCCAGGGTTTCCTGTTTCTTGCTGTCCTCTTTCCCTCTTCCACCTTCTCTTCTGCCTCTCCTTAGTAAGAGGGGCTCTCAGGATCCCTACCAAGAGTCATTAGTGGCAGTTAACCTTTTTTACCGTACTTGCTGAATGCCTTTCCTGAGGGACATAGAGGTGAGCCATCCAGACGTCGGTGAACAAAATCCTTGTTGTATCATACCTGTGGTTATGAATTGGGAAGTACATGACGTATTGCTGCCCCGGACTTCGCTGAAGGAATACACCGTGATGTTGTACTTGGTGTCACACTCTAGAGCAGAAAGCGTGCAAGCTGGAGCCGTGTCATTACACTCAACCACATTAAACCCATCCACAGCCTTTGTTTCATAAAGTTCGGCACCTCGGACGGGAGACCAAACAATCTCGACTCTGTCACTGGACACCAGCACAGGGTTAATGTCACTAGGACAACAGGGAGCTGCAAGCAGGAGTAGAGAGAAGGACGTCAGTACAGGAGCCATGCTGTCAGAGGGGCATTGAGTCCCGGCGTCTCCGTGCCCAGGAGTCTCTGCAGTCACTGTAAGAATCTCCTACAGGTCTGCCCAACAGTGATCCTGGCCTGACACCCACTACATACAGGATAGCTTCTCTCTGCATGACATTCAAGGTTATAATAAGCTCTACCCTGTCGACACATCCAGCTGCTCCCCACACCCCCTGCCTCACCTGACTCCTTAATTCTCCACCCAACGTGCATGTTTTTTCCCGTGTTTCAGAGACTGTGTCCCCTCTACTGGAATGTGGGACCCTTCTCCTGCCTGACAAAATCATATTTAGTCTAACTTCTAGATCCTATCAGTCTTTCCAGACTCTAAACTAGATAAAACTAAGGGGTGGAGGAGAGGAGGAAGCCTTGCATTAGTACATTTTAGAAGAGCCCTACATTACCTCATGGACAAATTGTGACAAATGTCTAACTCATATGGGGTTTCTCTGGAATGCTCTTGCTCCACCGACTTTCCATTCATCCTTAAAGATCCAGTTCAAAACCATTCTCTCTGGAAGGCCCTTGAGACCTTATTGATGGCCTCTGATTCCAAATTCCAAAGGCACCAATTATTTGATTCCCTCATCCGGATAAAAATGTATGTAATCCAGCTATAATTGTTATTTATATAGTTGTATTACTGTATTCTTATTTGTACATATAGTTAATTTTAAGTCTCTCACTTTATTCATTCTTTAAAAATCGAGCATCTCCCATATGCCAGTCACACTATGATAAACATTCAGGATGAAAAGATGAATGAGCTATAACCCCCACCCTGTAGAAGGCCCAAGTCTAGTGCAGGAGAACAATAGTAACAGCAATAAAGCTGCTAATAAAAATATTTGCACTGGACTTTTCTTATGTATAAAGACCCTTTCACATTCATGTACTCCTGATTATTTGTCCCATTTTGCAGTCGTGGATACTAAGGGACTTAACAAGGTAGACATCATTATTTCCACTTTACAAATGAGTTAGTGGTCAAGTTAGGACTTAAGCCCAGGTGTCCTACTCCAGAACTTTCTACACCATGAGGCATCTTTGCCATTGCACCTCTGTCCTCTGGGCTTAGAGAAAGAGTGAACTCTGAGACCTAAGGTTTGCCTCCCCTTCAGCATCCAGAACAGGGATGAACAATGAGTAGATCTGGATGGAGGGTTCAATTTTTCAGAGCAAGCTTGAACAGCAACAATCTTTCCTTTCTTCTTACTCCTAAACCTTGGATTCTTGTTAAGGTTGAGTCCACTTAGTCCAAATTCCCCAGGAAAGAACGTGAAAGAAGAGATTCACTTTCCATTCTTGGACTTAGAATGACTCCCAAATAGTCGAAGTCAAGGAGTGCAATGAGTGGTCCATTCTGCTACTGAATTTAGTGAACTCAGAACTCCCTTTACAAGCATCAAGCGCAACTCACCTGTGGTATAGTTAAACACATCACCCAAAGGACTCTGCCCTGCCTTATTATAGGCAAAAACACTAATAAAATAAGTGAAGCCACACTCAGATAAGAAATTGCACTGGGTGAGGGAAGTGTTGCAATGTACTTCCAAGCCATCATCACTCTTCACGAAGGCCACATAGTAATCACCCAGATCTACATTGGACCAAGCTACGGACAGGTGGCCAGGAGGATCTTCTTGGATCGCCACTCTTCCAGGTGCACAAGCAACTAGGAAATGATAAATAAAAAGGAGTCTGAGAGTACTACAAGAGATTTTCTTTGTGGCTTTGCATAGTAGCTGTTCACTAAATGTTAGTTCACATTCTCAAAACACACAAATATTTCTAAATTGAAGTGTAGACTCCCACATATGTATGTCTTTATCTCTTTGATAAGAATGAAAGAGGGCAGATATCTAAACACATATTCCAAACTATAGACATTCCCTGTTTATCTTAAAGAATAGCTCCTACCAGGCCTAGGTCTGTGAAACATGATGTAAATAAGGGGCCGCACAGCTAGAGTTGTGATCAAACTGGATCTTAGAATATTTACAACTTTACAAATGCAAAAGAAAATAGACTGATTAGTGAAAGATCTGGAAGAGGAAACAGGCCTCTTAATTTTCAAAGTGCTTTTTCCAATGCACAAGATCTCGTTTCACTATCAACATTATTCAGACTCATCAGAATGTTCAACTCTATGCTTTCATTTAGAGTAGGCTTTCGCTTTCATTTGTTCTAGAGCATTCTGGAACATTGTCATGTAATTATTTGTTTCCCTAAGGTCAGCCACTTGGGCTTGCCAGTCCCCCAGTGATCTCGCTCCTGTTTACTTACCGGTTTTCAAAGTCACTGCTGAAGTCGATCTGCTAGATCCGGCATCATTACTTGCTGAAACTGAAATCAGGTACTTGGTTCCACACTGGAGAGAGTAGATGATGCAGGAACTGAAAGTTGTACTGCAGCTCAGCCTAGAAGAGTCACTCAAAGCCATCACGGTATAGTTGAAAGCTCCTTCTGTCGGTGCCCACGAAACAGATGCCTTCAGAGCACCACTATCAAAAGAGACTTGAATGTTTGCAGGAGTACCTGGACCTACATTTTTGAGAAACAATTGATATTTTGCAGTAGACTCGAGAACCCAAGTAAGATTTGGCTAGCAATATTGTGGAGCTTGGAGGATGAAGTACTCCAGTAACAGGATAATTGCAAGTGTACAAAGCATGAAACTGGGATTCAGGGTACCTGAGAACTGGTAATACATCCACCATTGACTATGCAAACTTGTAACTAGCTATGACTTTGCCAGGTTATTTAATCTTTCTGTTATTTATTTTTTTAATGTGTAAAATTGATCTAATATCAATTTAGCACATATAAGTGCTGAATAAACATATTCTGAGTTTTTTGCAATTAATTTATTTGGCTATGCCAGGTCTTAGCTGTGGTGTGTGGGATCTAGTTCCCTGACTGGGGATCAAACCTGGCCCCCCTGCATTGGGAACATGGAGTCTTAGCCACTGGACCACCAGGGAAGTCTCAATCAACATATTTTGAATATGTGAATGAGTAAACACACAATCTGATAAGTGATTGAAGTAATTAAATGAAATTATAAATACGACAGGCTAGGAGAGCCAAGTGGGTATGTCATTAAAATGTAGATAAAGCATTCTATTATAGATTGATAAAGTTAGATTAGCTTCAGCAGCATTTCTTCTTTACTTTTGATACATGCTAAGACATGTAAGAGCCTTTAGGTATCTGCTGTTAAAAGAAAAGCAGACTTCCTTTCATTCTAAACCAAAGGGAAGGAAGGAAAGTGTCAAGTGTGATGGCCACACAGGAAGTCAGTTTTTATTGTCTCCAAAACAATTTCCTCTACGTTCTTAAAAGTAGGCCTTCCTTTCCTCAGGGTCGTCCTCTTAAAAAAAAAAGCTTGAGGAGTGTTCTCCTGGGCTGGGAAGGAGAAAAGTTGGCCTCAGTTCTCTGGAATCTGTGCTATAATAAGGCCCACCTCACAGACCTTCAGTTCAGTTCAGTTGCTCAGTCATGCCCAACTCTTTGCAACCCCATGGACTGCAGCACGCCAGGCCTCCCTGTCCATCACCAACTCCTGGAGTTTACTCAGGCTCATGTCCATTGAGTCAGTAATGCCATCCAACCATCTCATCCACAAACCTTAGAGAACAGCTTATGTGCAGAGACTAGCACCCTTCAGACACATATGGTGGGGTCGGGGGTGTGGGATTAAACAGGAAAGGCTCTGTGTGAGGAAACTGGGACTCAGCTCATCCTCTGCAAGGCAGATACGAGCCATGTTTCTCCTGTAGACCATCTTGACAGGCCCCTTCTTCTGCTATACAGTCAACTCATCTGCAGAGGCAGATCTACTCTGGGATAATGCTGGGCCCAAGGCTGGTAGTGGTCATCTGCGGTATTTCTGGACAATCTGATTTTCCCATGTGGGGCATGGGAAGCACCAAAAAGACATGTGTCTAAGTCTTCATCCCTAGTACTCCAGAATGTGATCTCATTTGGAAATAAGTTCCTAGCAAATGTAATCAGTTGAGATCATTAGGTTGATCCTACCCAATATGACTGATAACCTTATAAGAGAAATTTTGGGATGTCCTTGGTGGTCCAGTGGTTGAGAGTCCACCTGCCAATGTGAGGGGAAACAGGTTTGATCTCTGGACTGGGGAGACTCCACATGCTGTGGGGCAACTAAGCCTGAGCGCCACAACTACTGAAACCCGTGTGCTCTAGAGCCCGTGCTCCACAATAAGAGAAGCCATTGCAATGAGAAAGAGCCCACACTCTGTAAAAAACAATAGCCCCCACTTGCCACAACTGAAAAAAAAAGCCTGCATGAAGCAACAAAGACCCAGAGCAACCAAAAATAAATAAATAATTTTTTTTTAAAGATAAAATCTGGACACAGACATACACATACAGGGAGAATGCCATGTGAACACAAAGACAACCATCTACAAGCCAAGGAGAATGGCCTGAACATACCATTTCCTCACAGTCCTCAGAAGGAACCAATCCTACCAATTCCTTGATTTCAGACTCCTATGCACTCCAGAGCCATGAGATAATTAACTTCTGTATCACCTAGTTTGTGGTATTTTGTTGTGGCAGCCCTAGCAAACTAACACAGAGTCTAAGTCTAAAGTCTCTAAAACTTTTTAAAACATAGGGAAACAAGTGAAGAGGAAGGCTTTGAGAGACCAGTCACCTTTAGGAGATGGCTCTCCCTGTTCCCCAGCCTGATGTAGATGCTCCCCTGTGCCACCCCGTGCCTGTTAGTTAGTGTTAGTCACTCAGTCATGTCCGACTCTCTGCGACCCCATGGACTACAGCCCACCAATCACCTCTATCCATGGAATTTCCCAGGCAAGAAAACTGAAGAGTGGGTTGTCATTCCCTTCTCAAGGGAATCTTCTCAACCCAGGGGTCGAACCCAGGTCTTCTGCATTTCAGGCAGATTCTTTACCATCTGAGCCAACCAGGGAAGCCCCCCTGTGCCTGTGCATCTTTCCATCAAAGAACCTGTTACCCAGAAATGTAACCATTGATTTACACATTGGCCCTTCCTGGGACACAATCAATTCTTCGGGTGTAGAAATCATGCCTTATTTGATTTTGTATGTTTATCAGCTAACGATGCCCAGCATATAGCAGGCCCTCAATAAATGTCTGTGGAAGGAAAGAATGAGTGAATGCCTTGGAAGAGGCCCAGGGAGACAGGTTTATCATAGATATCCTAACTCACCAGGCCCATCATGAATCACCTTAGGGTCACCTTGTTATAATTCCTCCCTAGAGAAGTATTATAAAAGGCAAACCCTTCTCCCTACATTTCAGCCTTGGCTTATAGACAAGGCAACTTTCACTGCCCCCCAAACTTAGGCACTGTTGGAGAGAACATTTCTGTTTTCTTTCCGCCTTTTCCTTGGACATCCTCAAGAGATGAAAGAGTTAATCTGATTGGTGAGTCTGGCATCTATTAGGCTTCATTGTGGACTTCCCTAGTGGCTCAGTGATAAAAGAATCCATCTGTCAATGCAGGAAATGAGGGTTCAATCCCTGGGTTGGGAAGATCCCCTAGAGGAGGAAACAGCAACTCACTCTAGTATTCTTGCCTGGGAAGTCCCATGGACAGTAGTGTTCTTGCCTGGGAAGTCCAATGGACAGAGGAGATTGGATGGGCTACAGTCTATGAGGTTGCAAAAGAGTCAGACATGACTTGGAGACTCAACAACAGGCTTTATTGTCAGAGGATGGCTCACTCTGCCTCAAGAGAAGGAAAAATCTCCCCCCTTCCCTCTCTCTCCCTCTTATTCTTTAGGCTCATAGCCGCAGCTCAGTTTGGGCTTCCAGTTATCATGCAGTCGGAGGCCCTGGTTGGGTCTCCCTGGGATAGTGATGGTAAGAACACACACCGTGCTCCAGCTTCTTGGCCTACAGCTGGAGGAGAGGTAGTGGGAAGCCCCGTGTTGGCCTCAGGCCTGTGGTGATGGGAAATATGTCTGAAATATCAATTCTCACCACATCAGGAAATTTAAAATTCTCATCATAACAGGAAGTTTATTTTGCTTGCTGCTATATTTCTAGGGTAATACCACCTCAAAATTTGGACACACTCATTAAATGTCTGCTGAATAAATCCTTGTTTGGCCCAATTCTTTTTGTCTATACTCTTGGTCTAAACCTAGGAAGGGACGAGAGGTAACTGGACAACCTAACAAGAATTGTTTCCTGCTGTGTGATATTGAACATGTATGCTGAATCAGCTACGGGGCGGTGGGGGTGAGGCAGACATGGGGTTACCACGCTCTGTGTACTCTGAGCAGCATTTCTTTACACATGCAGAGAGCATTGAAACTACTTGGGGGGAACTGCCAACGCACTATAAATAAGCTCATAAAAAGTTTAAATATCTGCTGCCAGCTGCTCTGTACTTATCACTTATCGCTGCTCTCAGTGGCTGCAGTGCACAGCCCTTCTCATTAATCAAAAAGGAGAATGTCTGGAGCTGAGCTGAGAAGTCCTTACTTGTTCTCTGATTGCAGGTGGAGTCATCCCCAGGGGTTCCATTGGCATTCCATGCATAGGCCTTTATGGTGTAGAGAGTCCCGGAGTCTAAACTGGTGAATGTCAAGGAGGTGTTGGTGGTATTCTCTTTCCATATTCTACCCAAGCCATTAGCTTGCATAATGGACACAGAGAATCCAATGGCCATATATACAGCTTCCCAGTGCACAAGAATAGAGTCTGAACTTGGAGAGCTTACTTGTAGAATAGGTGCCGCCAGTACTGCAAAGACAAAAACATGTCCATTTGCATTACGAAAGTGCGATCAAGGATAATTCAAATTTAGGAACAGAAAATTTGAGCTTGATTATCCATATTATGAAAAAATTATTTGCTTTGCAATAGGATTCATGTCAGAGTTGTTATAATTGTTATTTAAATGTGTATTAATTCCAGATGACTCAGCAGATGACTCAGAGTGGCAGGTGGTGCTAGTGGTAGAGAACCTGCCTGCCAACGCAGGAGACATAAGAGACGGAGGTTCAATCCCTGGGTTGGAAAGATCTCCTGGAGGAGGATATGGCAACCCACTCCAGTATTCTTGTGTGGAAAATCCCATGGACAGAGGATCCTGGCAGGCTACAGTCCACAGGGTCACAAAGAGTCAGACACGACTGAAGCGACTTAGCACCCACATACAGCAGAGGAATGAGAACAGAAATTCTAATATTAGGCATACCTTCAACTGGAAGTTGGTAACAAATTAGATAAAACCTCTTAATCATAAAATAAATTAATAAAAGAAATGACAATTTATACTGTTTTAATGTGCACACAACCTTTCAGAAGTATGCCAAGGTATAACTTCATCAAACCAATGTAAGTCATGCTGATGACAAACTTGAACTGGTTTTATTTAAAATAAGTCGAAGGACAGCAAAATCACATCTACATGTTTATCATACCCCATGGTCTTCAAAGATAACCGAGGTTAAAAACAGAAATCCCTTTTTCAGAGATTTTAAGCAGGGATGCTTTTAACAATGCCCAAAAATGGGTTTTATTTTCCAAAGCATCTGGAATTTAAATACCACCGCCTCCACAGTTATTTGAATTAAAAAAAAAAGTGTCACTTGGTGGCTTTCACTTCTGGGCCCTGAATCATCAGCACTCACAAGACAAAGAATTACATCATGCATTTGCAGCCTCAGTACGATTGATTTCAGGTCACAAGCAATTGCTCAGTAGAGGATGAGCATCCAGCTACCTGTCTTTGCCTGTTTTGGAGGTGATGCTTGGCTTCTCCCCGCAGGACTGATGGATCTGACGGTGATCTGGTACAAGGTTGCAGCTTTCAGGCCAGTCACAGTGCCCGGGGAATTGGCCACCATGGTCTCAATGACAGTGTTCCCGTCTTTGGCCGTGAGGAGGTAACTGGTGGCCCCTGGCACTGTAGCCCATTCCACAGTGATACTGTTGCTGATTTTTGAATAAGCCTGATCAATAGTGGGTATTTCGGGAGCTAAAAGAAAATTTGAAGATGTACATTAGTTAGAGTACCTATAAGGATTACTTCTTTCATCATTTTACTCTTCAAACTAAGTCATTCTCATGCCATCCTTCAGACATAAACTTTGCCCTTATTTTCCTGATCAAGAAAAAAAAAAGAAAGATGGGGGGAAAAAAAAAAAGAGGGTAAAGCTACTACTTTTCAGAAGAGAGTCAGAAAGCTCAAAGTTCCCATTCAGGAATGGGATTTCAAAGAAGTTTTTCCCAGTTGCTTCTTTTTGTACTTTTAAAACAGTTAAGTAAGAATGGGGAATAATTTTGAGAAAGAACTCTGAGTGGGAGGGAGAGAGTAAAGGAGGGACTTCACTCTGGAGGATTCTACTCCAACTTGTGAATCCCCAGCCTGCTTTGTCCCTAATCTTGCCTCCCTGCCCCACAACTGTGCTCCACTGCCTTCAGTGATGGTCCACCTCCATCCCCCATCCCTGCCATAGCTTTGATTTCCATTTATACATTTTGCACACTTCCCAAGTGGTATTTCACCTAATGCAAAAGGAGGGAGAATCGGGTTGTTTCATAATTGCTCCATTGTACTGTTTTAGTATTATCAGAATGTAACAATTTTCAGATTCTTCTATATAAAATATTTACAATTAAACGTTATTCTCTCCTTCTCTATCAAAATATCTGCCTCAGAATAAGAATGAGTTGCTGTGGTCCCTCCTCACCTGGACCTGGCCATGGTTTGCCAGGAGGCGATGAATGCTTATGCTATGAGTTTACACTAGGCATTCCTATACTTTGGGAATGGGGTAGGAGATACAACATGGCAATCAGATTGACTACTCTGCAAAACTCCATGGACACAAAAATGCTTTAGGTGTAGGAGGTCCAAGTGGAAGAAAAGGTCACACCAAAATTGCTGGGTTTATGTTTAATGAACTGCAATTGTGGGCTTCCCTGGTAAAGAATCTGCTTGCCAGTGCAGGAGATGCAGGTTCGATCCCTGATCCAGGAAAATCCCCTGGAGAAGAAAATGGCAACTCACTTCAGTATTCATGCCTGGGAAATCCTACGGACAGAGGAGGCTGGGGGGCTACCTTCCTTGGGGTCGCAAAAGAATCCAACACAACTTAGCAACTAAACAACAACAACAACTGCATTTGCTGGGTAAGATCACTGTATGCCAAATTCAAAACTAAAGGGCAAAACAAAACTCTAGGGCAAAGAGGAGAAGGACAAAGAGGAGAAGGAGTAAATACAGTGTGAATGTGTGATTTGCCAGTATCAACTCCCTCCAGCAGACCCCCACCTGCCAAATCGCCTTGTGCATGACACAGACAACCTTCTCTTTCTGTCCCCAAGGCCAAGAGAGCTGGCTTTGGCAGCATCTCAGAAATAACCATGCTGCAAGAATGGACAAAGAGTCCACTGTGCACTGGCCAGACATTCCTTGAACATCACCCAGGACTGTCTCCTTCACCATCAAAAGAAAACTCTGATGGCTTATATATCCTGGGGAAAAGTTGCAGGGATTCATCTTAGCCATTTGCCAGCAGAAGCTGACTCTTCAGGAAGCGCCTATGTCCCCGCCCCGCTGCAGGACAGAAAGCCCCCCAGGGGTCTCACATTCATTCCTCCTACACACTGATCCCTTTTCTGCGCCCCAGTTACTTGTCCTTGGCTAGTCCTTGGCCTTCTTTCCTCTGACTTTGTGGTATCTCTCAACCTCTGCTTCTTCCTTTGACCCCATTATTCATCTTATCTCCTGTTAGCCAGTCCTGCTCATTGCAATGGACTGATTTCCTGGACAACTGACAACCAAACCAGACGTTGTTGTGACAGTGCCTTCATGGAGTGGTTCATGAAAGGCATCTAAAAGGCTGGCATAACACGGACTATCTCCCCACAGGCCTGTCAAGGAGCCTGAGGACTCCACAAACTTTGTCCTATTGAATTAATCTGGGAGGGGCACAGTTGCCCAGCATAGTAGTACATAAAGCCAGTATCAGCAGGATGAAACACAGAGTTTCATGGCAAGAAAACAGAAAAGGATTTAGATTCCAGAATGCTAGGTTGGAGCCTTGGCTCTGCCATTTGCTTCTGTCTGTGAATGTGTACTGGAGAGGAGTATGGCAACCCACTCCAGTATTCTTGCCCGGAGAATCCCATGGACATAGGAGCCTGGCGGGCTACAGTCCACAAGGTCGCAAAGAGTCGGACACGACTGAAGCGACTGAGCACGCATGCATCAACATGTACAAGTGACTTCACCTCTTCCAGTCTCAGTTTTCTGTCTTGAATATACGGAATACTAATAATTCCTACATCTTTGAGTTTACTTTGAAATGCAAAATGTCTGCATCTTAAGATAGTAAAGATTAAGTGAAATAGTGAATGTAAGGGCACATTGAAAGGTAGGGAGGGTTAGTGTGTGTGTGTGTGTGTGTGTGTGTGTGTGTGTGTGTCTGTGTGTCTGTGTGTATGAACCAAGGCCAGCAAATTTTGGGTTTGGAAAAGCCAGGCCTCATGGTACTGCCATGGGGGTGGGGGTTGCTACCAGAGGAGGTGGGATTCTGGAGGGTCTGGGGTAGGCACAGGCTGGAGAGACAGAGTGCCTGTTTACACATGGCATCTAGAGCAGCATCTGACCAGTAATGGCAATGAGAAAAGATCAACATCACTGTACTATGTTTCCCTTAAAAGGTATGAGATTGAGTAGGACGTGTAAGTCTCCATAAATTAGCAGTGGTTCTTCACTTTTCCTTAGTTCTATATTTGGCCCACTTACTGCATTGATGAAAGAGAAAAATTTATTCCCTAGATTTGCAATCAACCAAAAGTGGAACCCTTTGAGTCTCAGCATTTGTGCATTCTACCAACTCAGAGATCTAAATTATCCCAGCTGGCCCCAGGGATCAGACACAGAAAAGTAGCTGATGCCAAGAGCCCAGAGAAAATCAAAATACACATACACACCAAATGAAACCTCCTATGCAGTATCAATAAAACACTTTGCATCTGTTGAAAAGACAGGATGAATCAGTTGACAGCATCATCAGTATCTCAGCCTGTCCCATTCCTTCTCTCAAATAGTGTGGAGAGTGGGGTTGAAAAGGGGCCCATTTTGAGGGCTCAGTGTGTCTGGGTGTTCTGGGACCCTCTAAGAGACAGCAGAGGTAGATTTCATCCATTTAAAGGCCACTTATTATTTTAAAAATTACTTCGTATATATGGCCAAATAGTTCTTCTCACAGCTTCCTAGTCAGCACTGAAGGTGTCTTAACAATAAGTAAGAATAAAGCATGGCATAATAATTTTTAAAAACCTATTTTATAAGCACAGATTTTTATGGCTCAGTCATAAATCTCTATCACATATTTTAAATGCTTTATTTATATTTCCTTTTCTGTGGAATGAACAAAATAATAAATAAAAACTGTTCTTATTTGTACTGAATTGCTAAGAGAGTTTGTGATATAATTGATATAATATGGTTTCTTCAGATAATCTAAATCTCTGAACGTAAATTTCCATTCTAGAAACCTAAATTTCTAGAACGTATGAGCCAGGAGAAACCTGTAGAGAAATAATCCTTGCCTTCAGTCATTTATTCAAGAAAAATGGTGATAAAATCTTCTAAAAGAAAGAATTTTTCTAGCTCTGGGTTATCATTATCTATATTTTATGGATGCAATATTAGAGGTATAAAATCTTTTTTATTAAAGTAGAGAATCTTGAAATTTTGATCAAAACTGCTTCTAGCTCTCTCCTCTAATTCCTTAGAAGACAAATAAGAAAACTTATATAAATTAGGCTCTTCACTATAATTTTTTTTCTTTGACTAGAATGATAATCATTGCAATATTTTACTAATGGGTAACTATGTCTGAGAAAAATCTATGACTGCATGACTCTATACAGCTCAAGATGAATATCTTATGAGGATGTATCTTTAAAGTTTGATCAATGTATTTGTCTTACCAGTTATACTCACAATATGAGTACTCAAAAAATGTTGAATATTTTTCTTGGTATAGCCTTTCTATTTTAGGGCAGTATAAGATTTAATAGTGGAAATGAAAATGAAATATGGGTAGGGTAAACTTGCATTTCAGGGAATGTTACCTGTTTTTGTTGAAGCAACCTGAAAAGAAAAGTTTAGAAAGTTAGAACTATAAAGAAAAACACCATTTGAGGAAATATAAAACCTAAATCAGAGCAGTAATACACTTAGAACAACATGCTTATACATAATGTGAGCAATCTTCCAATCCATACACAGTAGCGATTTGCACAAACTATTTCCCCAATACTAAAATCTACCAGAAAGCAATCCTAAACAGAATTGAGAGGCTGGAGGCAGATCGTATTTCTATTTCATTTTTCTTCCCGAATCTGCCTACTGATTAATTCAGTAACTGCTGACAGATTTTTTAGAAACCTTTGTCTTTAAAACATAATGATATTCTTGTTTTCTTTTACTAGTAAATGGCATTAAATTTCAAACACACAAACATATACAATCTTGGTATGGTCCCAAAGTATCTTGATTTCTATTTCTCCACCCCCAAAGCCTTTAAAAAAAGAGAAAGATATTGAATGTATCTTTTTCCCCCCTAAATAGTTGCAGATAGGTCAGAATGGTGAACTCACCATTTTAAGGCAGATAAGACTGAAGCCAACCACAGATAAAAATTTCAGCGGTGCACCAGCCATCCTGTTGGACTGAGCACTCACATGGCACACAACGAAGTGGGCAAGGTCCTCCTTTGTCTCCAGGTGGGCAGCACTTTTGGTTGCTGGGATGTGGGGCTGCAATGCTGGAAACAGACCCTGGGAAGTAGCTCCTCCCCTTCTGTGTGGAGCTGACCTGTAACTAGGGGCACCTGGAGACTGGCAGGTACAGGTATTGCAAAGGCTGAAAAAAAGAAGAGAGTGGAAATAAGCCATGCCAAGCGGGCCGCTACTGTAACTGGGTGTAGAATGCTCTCCTTTTCTATTCAAATTTTTTTCTAAATAAAAATTTAACAAAGCTGTATAGAAATTATTGACATAGTGGAATGACTATTTTAAACTTGGGGATTCTGACCAGTTTTAATTTCTTCTTTGTCACCTTTATTTGTTATTCTTTCTGTTGTTTCAATGCAAAGTGATCAGTTCTGCTGTGGGCTGGTCCTGGGGGAATTGGGGAGATGTTGTTTATGGGTACAAACTAAAAACTAGTAGAAAAATATATTTGGGGGATTTAACATGCAACATAGTGATTATATTAATAGTTAATGATATAATATTTATAAACCTCAAAGTTGCTAAGAGACCAAATTTTAACTGTTCCCAACACAAAAAAGAAATACTTATGTGATGTGATAGAGGTGTTAGATAATGCTACCGCAATAATCATACAATATGTAAATGTATCAAACTAACACTTGTACACTTCAAACTTACATCTCAAACTTGACAGTGTTATACATCAATTGTATGTTTAAAAAAAGAAAGAGAGAGACAGAAAGGAAAAGAAAGGACAGGAGCATGTCCCTACACTGAGAAAGACAGTGGGAGGTCCTTGATGAGCACATTAAATTCATTCATCGCAGCACTGCCCTGACATTCTAGTACCTGTTAGATCCAGGGCCATCTTTCTAGTTCAGACCCTTAATAATAATTGGCATTTAATCCAAGCACTATAATATTCATTCTAACAATAGACAAGGATGTAAATGAGTAATAAACATTGTTAACTGACTTGTATGAAATCATACTAGTATTAAATGATAGAGCTTGGATTAAAACTCATCAGTCTGACTCCACTTCCAACTGGGGTAAAAGGAACTGATTTTACCCTCTCTGACTTCAAGACTTATTATACATCTATAGTAATTAAGACAAGCCTAATTATAAGGATTGGTATCAACATAGATAAGTAGATCAATAGAGCAGAACAGAGTTCAAAAATAGACCAATATATATGTGACAATTGATTTTCAAAAAGGTATAAAGGCAATCTAATGGGGAAGAGTCTTTTCAACAAATGATGCTGAGGGAATTCCCTGGCAGTCCAGGGGCTTCCATTGTGGTTCATATGGTAAAAAATCTGCCTGCAAAACTGGAGACTTGGGTTTGATTCCTGGGTTGGGAAGATCCCCTGGAGAAGGGAATGGCTACTCACACTCCAGTATTCTTGCCTAGAGAATCCATGGAGAGAGAAGTCTGGTGGACTACAGTTCATGGGGTTGCAAAGAGTCAGACATGACTGAGTGAGCAAGCACACACACACCAGTGGTTAGGGTTCCACACTTCCACTGCAGGGGACATGAGTTCAATCCCTGGTCGGGGAACTAAGATTCCCGAACAGAGCTGTGCAGCCAAAAAAAATGAAAAAAACAAAAACAAAAACCCAAAAACAAATGATGCTGAAAAAAATTGGACAACCATATGCTAAAAGCATAAACATTAATCCATACCTCACACCATATAAAAATTAATTCAAAGTGGAGTATAGTCCTAAACATAACATCTAAAAATATAAAACTTAGAAAAAAAAAAGAAGAAAATCTTTGTGATGTTAGGTTAGATAAAGATTTCTTTGATATAATACTGAAAGCATGATCCATTGCAAAAATTTGATAAATTGGACTTCAACAATATGAAGAATTTCTGCACTATTCCAAGAATGAAAAGACAAACCAGAGAGTAATATTTGGGGGAAATATTTGCAAATCACATGTTTTACATAGGCCTTGCATCCAAAAAATTTTTAATTAAAATTTAGAAAAAATATATATGTATGTATATGTGTATGTATATACTCCCAAAACCCAGTAATAAGAAAATAACTCAATAAAAAACAGGCAAAAGATTTGAACAAACATTTCACAGAAGAAGATATATACATGAAAAATAAGTACATGAAAATGTCCTTAGGGAGTTCCCTGGTGGCCTAGTGGTTAGGATTCAGCTTTCACTTCCATGGCTAGGGTTCAATCCCTGGTCAGGAAAGTTCTGCGAGCAGCATGGTGAGGGAAAAAAAAATCCTTAACATTATTAGTTATTAGGAGAATGTAAATTAAAACCACAATGAGATACCACTACATACTTACTACACGTCTAAAATTAGAAAGACTGATGATACCAAATGTTAGCAAGGAAATCTCATTCCTGGTAGGAACATAAAATGGCACAACCAAAAAACAACTTGACTATTTCTTAAAAAGTTAAACACACACTGATTATATGACCCAGTCATTTCACTCCTAGTTATTCGCCCAAGAGAAATAAAAGCATATGTTCATATAAAAACTTGCATACAATGTACATACAAAGGAATATCACTCAGCCATAAAAAGAAACAAAATTGGGTCATTTGTAGAGTTGTGGATGGACCTAGAGACTGTCATACAGAGTGAAGTCAGTAAAAAAGAGAGACACAAATATATTAATGCTTATACGTGGAATCTAGGAAAATGGTATAGGTGATCTTATTTGTGAAACAGAAACAGAGACACAGACATAGAGAACAAATGTGAAGACATCAAGGAGGAAAGGTGGAATAGGAGGTGGGATGAGTTGGGAGATTGGGATTAATACATATATACTATTCATACTATGTATAAATTAGGTAACTAAAATTCTGAAAGAAATGGGAATACCAGACCACCTGACCTGCCTCTTGGGAAACCTATATGCAGGTCAGGAAGCAACAGTTAGAACTGGACGTGGAACAACAGACTGGTTCCAAATAGGAAAAGGAGTACGTCAAGGCTGTATATTGTCACCCTGCTTATTTAACTTCTATGCAGAGTACATCATGAGAAATGCTGAGCTAGAAAAAGCACAAGCTGGAATCAAGATTGCAGGGAGAAATATCAATAACCTCAGATATGCAGATGACACCACCCTTATGGTAGAAAGTGAAGAGAAACTAAAAAGCCTCTTGATAAAAGTGAAAGAGGAGAGTGAAAAAGTTGGCTTAAAGCTCAACATTCAGAAAACTAAGATCATGGCATCTGGTCCCATCACTTCATGGGAAATAAATGGGGAAACAGTGGAAACAGTGTCAGACTTTATTTTGGGGGGCTCCAAAATCACTGCAGATGGTGACTGCAGCCATGAAATTAAAAGACGCTTACTCCTTGGAAGGAGGGTTATGACCAACCTAGATAGCATATTCAAAAGCAGAGACATTACTTTGCCAACAAAGATCCGTCTAGTCAAGGCTATGGTTTTTCCAGTGGTCATGTATGGATGTGAGAGTTGGACAATACAGAAAGCTGAGTGCCAAAGAATTGATGCTTTTGAACTGTGGTGTTGGAGAAGGCTCTTGAGAGTCCCTTGGACTGCAAGGAGATCCAACCAGTCCATCCTAAAGGAAATCAGTCCTGGGTGTTCATTGGAAGGACTGATGCTGAAGCTGAAACTCCAGTACTTTGGTCACCTCATGCAAAGAGTTGACTGATTGGAAAAGACCCTGATGCTGGGAGGGATTGGGGGCAGGAGAAGAAGGGGACGACAGAGGATGAGATGGCTGGATGGCATCACCGACTTGATGGACGTGAGTTTGAGTGAACTCCGGGAGTTGGTGATGGACAGGGAGGCCTGGCGTGCTGCAATTCATGGGGTCGCAAAGAGTCAGACACGACTGAGTGACTGAACTGAACTGAACTGAATGAGAACCTATTGCATGGCTCAGGGAACTCTACTCATTGCTCTGTAGGGATCCAAATAGGAAGGAAATCCAAAAGAGAGGGGATATATGTATACATATAGCTGATTTACTTGGCTGTACAGTAAAACTCACACAGTCCAACTATACTCAAATAGAAAATTTTTAAATTTTACACAAATATTTCTAGCAGTATTTTTAAAATAGCACCAAAATGTAAGCACATCAAGTCCAACAACCAAACTGAATGACAAATGGACTAGTACTTAGTAAAAAAATGTATGAACTACTGATATATACAACATGAATGAATCTCAAAATAATTATTCTGACTGAAAAATAGCCAAGCCAAAAAATATATATATATGTAGACCTATCCGATTATATAAAATTCTAGAAAATGCAAAGTACTCTGAAAGCTGAAAGCAAATCAATGGTTGCCTGGGATGGCAAAGGGCAGAAAAGAGGGATTACAAAAGTACAATATAGAAATGTATCAAACCAACACTTGTACACCCCAGATTTATACTTCAAACTTGACAATGTTATATGCCAATTATATTCAGAGAAAGAAAGAGAAAAAAAGGACTGGAGCATGTCCCTGCGCCGAGAAAGATAGTGGGAGGTCCTTAACGAAAACATTAAATTCATCCATCCCTATTAGCACCTGCCATTTACAAGAGGGATTACAAAACTGGGGATGAAGCACATGTATGTTATCTGAATTATGGTGATGGTTTCATGTGTGTATACATATGTCAAAACATTGAGTTTATATTATAAATATGTGCAGTTTATGGTATGTCAGTTTATCTCACTAAAGTTGTTTTAAAAAAATCAGTCTAACTCTACACTCTAAGATCCTTCCACTAAACCACTGTCTTCTGTGAGTTGACTACTATGCATTCAAGACATTTTCACTTGTACATTTAACACATTTCTATGGGGCTTCCCTGATGGCTCAGGTAGTAAAGAATCTGCCTGCAGTGTGGGAAGACCCCAGTTCCATCCCTGGGTCAGGAAGATCCCCTGGAAGGGGGTATGGCAACCCACTCCAGTATTCTTGCCTGGAGAATTCCATGGAGAGAGGAGCCTGGCAGGTACAGTCCAAGGGGTTGCAAAGAGTGAGACACAACAGGACTGAGTGACTAACACTTTCACTTTCATAGAGTACCTACTGCATACCAGGCACTGTTAGGAGCACTGAGGATATAAACAGAAGCAAATCAGAGCTCTGCACTCATGGAGGACTCTAGTAAGAGGAAGACCAAGAGAAGCAGCTAATGTTAGAACTATTTAATGCCAGGTATCACTAAACATGAACAAAAAGCAGAGTAACAGGAGAGAATATGGAGGGATGGAGTTGAGTTTGTATACCACAGTCAGAGAGGACTTCTCCAGCAATGATGTGCTTCAGCATGGACATCAGGGAAGAGAGGATAAGTCCCTTGGAAACAGGAAAAGAACATGCCAGGCAGAGGGAGGAGGAAAAGGAAAGGGCCTGAAGAACTGGAGGGCTTGGCCAGAGCAAGATGAGCACTCACGCCCCCTAGCTGCGGAAGTGTTGGTGGCTGGAACACTAGCTGAGCCTCTCTCAAGCTTGCCCTTAGCCTAGAGTTCCTTGCTCAAAATCACACACTCTTCCCTGGGGCAATCACATCCAAAGACTGGGAGATGAACAAATACAGTTTCTCCTTGCCTGATTTCAGGAGGGGAGATTTACCAAAGTGAATGGTGTACCATGGCATCTACCAGGGTCAGAGGAGGGTGAGGCTAGAGAGGCAGGAAAGGAGCAAAATTTGAGGCACCACTCTCAGGCTCACACAAGCCCAGAGTTCCACTCATTCATGGTCATGGTCATGAATTTAAAGAGATGCCAGTCAGCATGGTTGTCTATTTTTCTGGTTATGTGCAGGCACAGAGAAGACTGAGAGTTGTATTTAAGTAAGACTAGGGTATTACTTCTAGTCCTAATTGGGGGCTTCTCTGGTGACTCTGACGGTAAAAAATTTGCCTGCAATGCAGGAGACCAGGGTTTGATCCCTGGGTTGGGAAGATCCCCTGGAGAAGGGAATGGCTACCCACTCCAGTATTCTTGCCTGGAGAATTCCACGGACAGAGGAGCCTGGCGGGCTACAGTTCATGGGGTTGCAGAGTTGGATGTGACTAACACACACACATAGCAGTATTATGAGGCAACTATGATGGAGAGAGACTGCAGCAAGGGAACTGAGAATGTTTATAAAGAAGTGATTTCCAATAATGGATTGTGGAAACTAAGCTGGGTGGGCAAGAGAGGCTTGCTGCCTTGTGACCATGGAGGTGGAAGGGACCACAGTGGAGAATGAAAAGGCGGCAGGAACAATAGACAGGAGGACCCAGTGGAGTTAAAGAATTGTTGGAAAGGATATGCGAGGGAAGTAAGCAGAAAATGGGGAGTAGATGAATAGAGAATGGGATGTTTGAAATGTAACTATGGAGAAGTTTGCTATTGGTGATGGTCCAGTTCTAAGATGTTAACCATGGGAAATGGCAGCTGAGTTCAAGTGGAAGAAAAAAAAAGAAACATTACAAGTCAGGTGATCAAGAAATTGAAAGGCCTGAGAATTGGAAAAATTGTTCGATGGGTACTGGAATCACTAAGAATTCTGGTAGCAGTGAGGAAAGAGGTATTGAGACATTTGTTAAGCTTTAAGTATTGAACCGGGGCTTCCCTTGTGGTTCAGTGGTAGAGAACACACCCGCCAAGCAGGAGACATGGGTTCAATCCATGGGTTGGGAAGATCCCTTGGAGGAGGAAATGGCAACCCACTCCAGTATTCTTGTCTGGGAAATCCATGGACAGAGGAGCCTGGTGGGTATAGTCGCAAGAGTCAGACAGACACAACTTACTGACTAAACAATACCAGGGCTATCCTGGTGGCTCAGTGGGAAAGAATCCACCTGCCAATGCAGGAGACACAGATTCAATCCCTGGTCTGGGAATATACCACGTGCCCTGGAGTAACAAAGCCCATGTGCCACAACTACTGAGCCTGTGCTCTAGAGCTAGGGATCCACAACCACTGAGCCCATGTGTGCTGCATGAAGCCCATGCACCCTACAGCCCGTGCTCTGAAACAGGAGAAGCTTCCACAGTAAGAAGCCCATGCGTGGCAACTAGAGAGTAGCCCCAACTCTACACAACTAGAGGAAAGCCCGCATAGCAACAAAGACCCAGCACAGCCAAAAATAAAGTTAAAAAAAAAAAACAACCCACTTACCACTCCCAACAAGCATTAAAATTGTCGGGGAATATCTTTTGAGGTCTATGGATGACATGAACAACTGAGAGCAGATGATATAATCTGTGGACATGAACATTAGAGGAGCTGAGAGGTTCAGAGAAGAGGTAGAAACATACAATGATTTCATGTCAGCAGCAACTGATTTCTGGCTGAAGTCAACTTCTTAGTTGTAGTCAAATAGATTATGAGTGTTATTGATGAACAGTTCCATCAGGAAATAATCATATAAAGCAGTTGCTTTCTATAAATTTATTTTAAAATTTTGAATTCCTATGCTTATCAACTGTCTGAAATTCTTTCAGAAATGGGAATTCTGCAAAGCAGTAAATGCTTGAGTTTAGGTCCTAAGGGATATGGAGTCTGTTTAAACATTGTGGTGGTTCAGTTGCTAAGTCGTGTCTTTCTCTTGTGACCCCATGGACTGTAGCCCACCAGGCTCCTCTGTCTCCAGGATTTTCCAGGCAAGAATACTGGAGTGGGTTGCCATTTCCTTCTCCAGGGGATCTTCCCAACCCAGGGATCGAACCCAGGTCTTCTGCACTGCAGGCAGATTCTTTATCAACTGAGCTATTAGGGAAACCCTGTTTAAACATTCTTAGGGCACTAATAGGATAATACTAGGAAAATCAAAGTTAGTCAGTCATCCAAAAGCCACGAGAAGGGCTGAAAATAAAAGCTAAAAGAATGAGGTACTTCCCTGACGTTTCTTGGTTAAGACTCTGCACCCCTGTTTGCAGGTAGCTCAAGTTTGATCCCTGGTCAGGGAACTAAGATCCTACAGGCTATGCAGCATGGCCAAAAAGTAAAATGTTAAAAAAGATAATGAAAGAAAGATAACATTTTATGATGCTGCATAATAAGCATCATCAGCTTTCTAGCCCACAATACCTGTGTCCATGTTTCTTGATGCCCAACCTCCAAGCTAATGTTAAGTATTTTAGGTTTTATTGTTCAATTGCTAAGTTGTATCCAATTCTTTGGGGACCCCCATGGACCCCCCACCAGGCTCCTCTGTTCGTGGGATTTCCCAGGCAAGAGTACTGGAGTGGGTTGCCATTTTCTTCTCCATGCAGATTCTTTACCTCTGAGCCACCAGGGAAGCCCCTCAGTTTTGTTACTTAGCATACAATTCCAGATTTCAAATATATAATTCTAGGATTCATTTTGCTGAGAGTGACAGAAAAACTATAAAGAAAGTGGCTTAAACAGAAGTTTCTTTTAAGTTTCTTAAGTATTGGAGCAGAGCATCCAGGAGTTGCAACTCTATTCCATGAAGTCCTCAGGAAGCCACGTTCCCTTAAATTTTTTAGTCGGCCATCCCTAGGATGAGGCCTTATTTTTACTAGTCCAAGATAAAGCTCCAGCTGTCATATCAAAGTTCTAAGCAGCGGAATTCAGCAATGGTAGAGGGAAAAGAAAAGATGAACTATATGCCAGTAAGCTTTTAAAGAAAGGTTCCTGCTGCCACATACATCTTGTTGGTGAGAAGTTGGTCTCCTGGTTATGTCAACTGAGCTGAAAGAAAAGAAAATGGCATACACAATCAAAAAGTTCTATTGCTAGGGACTTTCTTGGTGGTCCAGTGTTTAAACTCCATGCTTCCATTGCAGGGGGCAGGGGCATGGGTTCAATCCCTGGTCAGGAAACAAGTTCCCTCATCCCAACATGTGGCTAAAAAAAGAACAAATTCTACTGCTAGAAAGGAACAGAAAATGGATATTGAACTGGGGAAGTCTCTGACACATGAATGAACAAATAAGGTATAAGCACAAGGCATAAGCTTCAGGCAGAATTTGCAACATTTAACAGATGGATAAAGAGAAGTAGGAGGAGAACAAGATAGATGTGACCACAGTTCATCTTTTAGTTTGGAGAAGAGAAGGCAGCAAGTGTAGGAATGTCCACTTGGTAGTCTGTGTGTGTGTGAAAAGTGTGGAGGTGGAGTAGAGGACTTAAGAAACTAGTGAATATCTGAAATACACACCGGAAGGTAAATAAAAACAAAGTAGGAATACAGAGCAGAACTGATTGTCCAGAAAAAGACTGGACACTATGGAGATTTATGGTTGCCCTCATTCATACTCCATTCTTCCACCATTTCTGTACCTCCCCCTCGAGGAACTCGTTTCTACCAAGGAAAGGGAATTGTACCTAGGACTTCTTTGACTTCTTTGCCAATCCAGTCAAGTAGAGGACATAGTCTTACTTGTACCAAGTGCAGACAGGTTAAGAATTTAGTGTAAAGGAAATTGACAAGACCTCCCTCCACTGATCAGGGATTCCTGGTTGTTACAATAAAACAAACTACAAGGCTCATGGGTTTCAAGGAAGAGAAATTCAGGTAATCTTATGGGAAACAGAGAAATTGCAAGAATATCCACTGACCGTAACAGAAAACAAAAAAACACAAGAAAGTCAGCCAGAAGCAAGGGAGCTTCAGGGAAGTTGTTTATCATGGTATCCCTTTCACATGAGCATCTTCATGAGGACAACTCTACAAGTCTTTTCCATTCTTCTAAGGACTGAACAATTCTTAGTTCTCAGGAGTCAGTATGATTCACTTATATAATTCTCAACAAACTTCTTGGATTGACTCTATCATACCAGACTACATCAGGAGTTACCAACCAACCTAATGAAGTGGCACCCTTAAGACTGGTATCTTAATCTACTATTAATGTATCAGTCAGGGTCCAGTCAGGAGAGAGAAAACACACAGTAATTTGAACAAGGAAAATTTTGTATAAAGAATTACTAACCAGTAACAGGGCTACTAAGGGTAAAGAAAGCTCTTAAGAATACAGAAATAGCGGCTATAGGAGCAGTCACTGCCTCTAGGGCTAAGGAAGGGGACTTAAGAGAAAATCTGGAAGCAATTTCCATTGCAAGGCTGAGATCCAGATTTTGTTGGAGAGGGCGTGGCTGTGATCCACTGAGATCCAGGGCTTGAGAGGGGGTGTCAATGAAACTAGTTAGGAAGCCACCCACTGGGAAGTTGCCAGCTGGAGCACCAGCAAGACAGGCTGGGAAGTTGGCAGGGGGACCAGTGGGCTTGCTGGCAAACCCCTCCTGTGAGGCAACACTGGGTGTCCTACATGCCACAGGCCCCTACACACTGCAAAAGAAAAAAAATATCAGAACCACAAAGAGAAGTGCCTTCTTTCTGCAGCAACCCTCCAGCATCCATTGATAAGCTTAACAAAACTTGCCGACCAGCGAGAGAAGTATCTGAAGGGCTCAGATCCTGTTATTACAAAGCAGAGCAATGAAGGGTGGATTTAGCAGCTAGGAAATAGGTAATTGACCCATAAATCAGTGGTAGTCCTACAAGGCTCAATGTAATTCAATTTACCAGAACAGGGGTCAGAGATAGAACAATTTATTCAGGAAGAAATGTTCACTGAACCAGTACTTGGACTGGGTGGATGAGTCCAGCATCTAAGAAATCTCTTTTGGCCCTCCTGAGTAGCAAGGCACTGGTGATTGCAGAATTTCTAAATAGTAGGGTAGGAGGAGAGGGCAAGAGTATTTCTCTTGCATTTGCTCAGCAAACACTGTCATATTTTTGTTTTCACTTACATTGTTTATTCAAAATGTTAAGAATTTATTTGTGGGTGTCAGCTAAATCCACGGACTCAACAGAGAAATAATTCGGCTTCCCAGTGGTTGAAAAAAATACTAACAAAGGAAAGCCCACTTTATAGATTACTGGACTTGAGGTATTTGCTGATCAGGGAAGCTTATTACTTTTTTGAATTTTTTTTGGTCATACCAAGCAGCTTGTGGGATCTTAGTTCCTCAACCAGTGACTGACTCCAGGCCTTAGGCAGTGAGAGCACCGAGTCCTAACCACTGGACTGCCATGAAATTCTTTCCATATTCTTATATAAAACGTCATGGCTTGTATTGTATGAAATGCAAAAGAAGTCAGTTGTTGAATAATTCAACTCCATCTAGACACCACCCTGCTTCCCATCAGTAAAGAATCTGCCTACATAACTACAGGAAGAGACCTGGGTTCAATCCCTGGATCTGGAAGATTCCCTGGAAAAGGGAATGGCAACCCATTCCAGTATTCTTGCCTGGAGAATCCCATGAACAGAGGAGCCTAATGGGCTACAGTCCATGGGGTTGCAGAGTTGGACACGACTGAGTGACTAACACATACACACATACCCCCCCCAACCTGAGTAATTTTACCTGTGCAATACATTACAGATCATTATTATGAAATAGAAATGCAACAATCAATGCTCTGGGAAACAGACTAATGGATTTTAAGTCAGCTACAATGGTGATGTTTTTCAGTTGCTTGTATTCATGTTGCCATGTTTCCTGCAGTAACAAACGCTGATGGCCAATTATCCTCAAGTGAAAATGCCACCTCAGAACTATTTGTAAAGTTCAAGATTTCACGATGAGATGAAGGATTTTTAGACTATCAAATGCTCCCTATGCTCTAGTGGTTAGGATTTGGTGCATTCACCACTGCCTGGGTGATTCAATTCCCGGTTAGGGAAGCCTTTCTTCTTGGGCTTCCCAAGGGGCACTAGTGGTAAAGAACCTGCCTTCCAGTGAGGGAGATGTGGGTTCAATCTCTGGGTCTGGAAGATCCCCTGGAAGAGGAAATGGCAACCCACTCCAGTATTCTTGCTTGGAAAATCCCATGGACAAAGGAGCCTGGTGGGCTATAACGAGTCAGACATGACTGAGTTGACACTCTCAGGTCCCAAATGTATTGTTCATTACCAACTACATAATACTGTTTTTTTAAACACAGCTTAAAAAAAAAAAGGGAATGGAACAACTGTAGTTCTTTTGAAATTACGAGCGAATTTTAGAACCCTTTTTATTTTTCTAGACATAATCTGTAGGTTTCATTAGATTCCAAAAAATAAGTCTATGACTCAGGTTAAGGACTACTGCCTTAGAGGATGTAAGAAACTAAACCCAACTAATAGATTATAAATCGGGAGATATTAAAATGTAAATTTTGTATTAAAATATCAAGACTAATAACATACTAGCTCATGTATTGGATTTAATTGCAAACTGAACATTAGAAAACAGATGCAAGATAATACATGGAAAAGTGAAATTTTAGTAAATTGAGAAAACTGCATAGAGGCTGCTAATTATACTAAGCTCTATCAAAAGCTTTTTAATAAGTTTTCTCAAAAATTGCAAGAAAGAATCCTGAGATGTCTTTCAGAGCCGCTTGTTTTCAGTCTTTTAGAAAGCCATTCTCCGAATTAAGTCATGCATATGTCTGGCATTAATTAGTATTATTTACATGTTCTCCTATATATCAAAATGCTCAAAAGCAAAATGACAGGAAACTAAATGCAGTGATATTTTCACTTCTATTTGAAATAAATTCTTTCCATGTTTTACCAAAATACACCACCAAATTAACTATATTCAAAGGCGTAGCGCCATCCATTTAGGTATGCTAAATATTTGTTAAATCTATTGGCTTTCATCATTCAGGAAGTTTTATAATTGCTACCTATCTAGTGTTCATTCACTTGACACTGAGCTTAAAAGATCATTGAGTATTCTACTCTTGAGTATTTTCTTAGAATTTCTTCATTTAATGAGATTTTTCTGAAGTTAAATAAGTACAAATGTTAAGCCCACATATGAAGAACTCTGCCAAATGTACTCCTTTGTCCCATTTAATGGTTTTTTTGCAAGGTGGCATCTGAGTGCCCATCTCATTGGCTAATATGAATAGTGAGAGAAAACAAACGTTAATATGGTCAGTTAATACTGTTAGAAGACTCCCTTATAGCCCTGTCAATGGCTGATCTTTGGGCCTCTGTTATAAGAATTGGAAGTTATTTTTAAAAGCTCTTTCAAGTCCAAATTTTCAATGATTCTAAAATATAACCTAATTGCAAAGTCCTGCAATAAGGACCTCTGATGTAATACTAATTATTCAAACCAAAAACAACCTATTGATGCAAGTAACACCCAAGGATAACGGGAACTGTAATTAAGAACGCTAGTAAATATTGCTGGCCATCATGTATGTCTAATTCCATCTACACATTTAAAATTCACTTGTCATTTGGGCACTAAAATATCCTTCTGCTCAAAGTGTCACTCTACTAACATTGTATCTATTTCCACAATAAAGTTAACAAAAGGGGGAAGCCAACACCCAGGATAAAGGATTTAATCCAGTAATTTATTCCACACTCATGATCGTTCTCTGTAATCAGAATACAAGTCATAAGAACAATCTATCAAATAATTTGCTGATAATCTTAAATAATGCAGCAAAGCATTACTTTTAATACTTCTCTCTTCTAGATTAAGTTTAAAAACTCAAACAGCAATCTTCATTTTCAATAAAAAAAGTTTTGAATTTAAAAAAAGGACACTATATCAAGCTGTTTCATAATTTAAGTATTTTCCATTTATAAAAACACTTTGGAAGCTTGAGGCTTATACCCATTTCTCTACTCACCTGCCCCACCCTCTCCCAATCTCACGTTAGTATAGAGTTGCTGCAAGAATGCTAGGCTTTAGACATTAATCTCTCCTTTAATATAGTACTTTAAAATCTGAAAAATTCAAGAAAAAGATTACATGTCATGTATTTTTTTCAAATAAAAAAGGAAAACTAAGTGAATCAATTTTAGGCATACTAACAGTGTCCCTTTGAGGTAGAATGCTAAAAGGACTTTTGATCAAATCACAGCCTAATTGAAGCCTCTGCATCAGAAACTAACTTCTCATAAACTCTCTCTAAAGTTAACTGTAGAGACTATTAGGTTTAACATATTAACAAGAGCCTTCCAAGACAATATACAGTGGGCAAGAATGTTAATCCTAAAACTGCTGCCTTCATGTACACTGAAAGCATGTAATTCTCCTATAATAGACATCCTAGATCCATTTTCAAAGTCTTTAGCATTCTATTACGAAAAGCACAGCCATGCTAACTTCAGTACACAAACCATAATCCCACACCTACAAAACAAAAATAGAATTAGTGGCAGTTTATTGCCTTATACAAATTTAACCAACATGGCAACCATGCCAAAGGAATTAAAACATTTTCAGGACATATGTACAGACTGTACATCTCAAAAACAGTTAAACAATAAAATGCAAGAACAATCTGTGCATCATGTATCAAACTCAACAATTGGGTGAAGACATCAATGCAATAAATGGGATTACAAAGGCACTTCCCTACACAAAAGAGGAAATGAAAATGCAGCCTACAGGGAGCTTGAAGAGTGCGTAACTACTGCACAATCTCATCTTGGGAGGAAAAAAAAAGCAGATTTAATCCAACGTTTATAGGATTCAATGTGATCCACTTTTACAAAAAAATTGTCACACAGTCTCCTCTTTGTCTTTATGTTGTTTTTCTTGGCTCTCTGTTTCTATGCTTTGGCTCCTTCGGCGATCACGTTTGTCAGACTGGTCCTTGCTATCACTGTGATCTCGTTTGTGGGAACGTTCTTTGCTTCCGCTACGCTTCCTGGATTTTTCTTTGCTGGGGCTATGTTCTCGTTTTCTTTTTTCAACACTGTCAGTTCTTCCTTGACTGCCACTTCTACTTCGTTTGTTTGATTTTTCTTTACTGTCATTTTTATGTTTACTTGATTTCTCTTTGCTCCTGCTTCTACTTCGTTTCCCTGCGTTTCTACTTCTACTCCTACTTCTATGTTTCCTTTCTCTGCTCCTACTTCTACTATGTTTTCTCTCTTTTTTGGAATCTTTTTTGTCATCTCTATGTCGCCTATCATCTTTGTCTTCTTTATGTTTCTTTTCTTCTACCTCACCCCTACTTCTCCGCTCCTTGGACCGTTCTCGTGATCGCTCCTTTTCTCGGTCATTACCTCTTTCCTTATCATAGTCACGGTCTCGTCTTCTACCTCTCTCGTTTTCTTTCTCTCTTTCCCGATCCCTGTCCCTTCTATCCCCTTTCCTATCACGACTTCGACTACGGCTTCTATGTCTTTCCCTACTCCTGCTATGTCTGCGTTCTAGTCCCCGATCAATACTCCGGGATCTTCGCCTTTCTTTCTCCCTTTCTTTGGCTTCACGCTCTAGTCGCTGGCGTTCTTTCTCTCTTTCTAATTCTCGGTCAAAACTAGAAGACCCATGGCCTTCTCGATGATGGCTTCTACTTCTGGATCTTCTTGGGGACCTTCGTGGACTCAGTGATCTCCTTGGAGACCTAATATTCAGGAAAAAGGAGGAAGGGGAGAAAAAAACTTGAATAAAACGTAAAGTGTTACACATCAAGAATAACTTAAGCAAAATATCTGCCTGTTCTCATTTACAGACGCATAATTTGTTGAACATGCCCTTAAGGGTAGAAAACGGGGAAAAGATGACAAATTATACCTAAGAATGTGATACTAATTTCCAAGAACTTTTGCGTAAAGCAAGTTTTAAAGCTGCAGTAGCTCAAGGGTTACATTACCTTGAGCGTCTGCGCTCAGCATGTCTGTCTATTTCCTCGGTGCCTTCCTTTCCGTCCTTCTTGATTTTCCTTGGCCTGGTTTTAATCTGTTGATCAATATTTTTCTGAACTGGAACTGGAATTCTCGGAAACAAAGTAGAAAACCACTCCAGTTTTGTGAGAAAAGATCGCAGCATTTCACCAATGGTCATTACGCAGCCTCCACCAGCCTTCACATCTAGGTCCTACAGAAAC
The DNA here is from genome assembly GCF_029407905.1 of Bubalus kerabau. Classification (NCBI taxonomy): domain Eukaryota; kingdom Metazoa; phylum Chordata; class Mammalia; order Artiodactyla; family Bovidae; genus Bubalus; species Bubalus kerabau. The sequence goes on from NC_073629.1 coordinate 35,591,008, forward strand.
ACAAAAGATATCCTGGCCGTCAAAAAATTTATCTCAATAAATACAAGAATACTATAAAAAATATAACCATCTTTGGAATCTCAAATACAAAAAAATTCTAACAGAAAAATTTCAATTTGTGTACCTTTCTAATCTGGTAATGAATGATACACAGAAATATCTGGGCTCAGTGTGTGCATGCAGGTGAGAACAAACCCTGCAACCTCATGGACAGAAAGAGAAGTGACCTCTCTCAGTTAAAAAAGAATATAAAACACCCCCTTACATTACTAGACTATTTGGAACAATCAAATTTACATTCCACATACCTACTAACTATACATTTTATTTCTGTGGACACGTTTGCATACATTGTTCCTAGCGGTGTAACCTAGCTACATATGAACTACTTTAAACAGTTCCTGTCTAAAGATTATCTTTTAACAGCTCTAATATAAAATGAAGCCCTAATAAAACTGGAAGCAATAGCAAACCAACTGCCATGAAGCAGTGAGGTTTCTAATTTAGAGTTATGTAGAAAATAAATAAATAAACAAATAATTGGAAACGCATAATCCATGATGACCATTGTCTCTGAAAAGGGTCATTACCGCATGAAGGCCTTCTTGCTATGCCCTCTCACAGCTCAGGACATGTTAGTCAGCTATTGTCAGTCCCAAACCTATAGTGCAAGCACACAAGGAAAGTGAGATTTGTTATCTAAACAGGAAAACAAGAGCTAAAGGTAAAACTGCTTGCACTCACACACATTTAAGTGTTCAGATATACAGTATTTCCAAATATAATCGCTGCAGATATCTAAGGAAGAAAACAATAAGTTAGCTTAAATAGAAAGCCTCAGGTTTGTAAATACAATAAAAAACAGATTAAACAGAAGCATTCAGAAACAAACCTAATACCAATTATGAAGTGGGACATGCTTTTTAAATATAGAGAGAAGCGCCCTAGCCTGAAAAATCTTATCTAAAAAGAAAAAACTTTAAAGATTGTGATTTATCATCTAACACACTTTTGGTCTCTTCCGAGATAATAAACAGATTGTAAATTGCCTGTTTACAAAACAAAAATGTGCAGAGAAAAATTCTCCATGTCTATATGAGTGAGATTTTTTTAGTTGTGCATGTAGTAATAAAAACACACCAGAAAGATTTCCATTAGGACTATCCTTTAATACAACCATGGACTACTAAAACACCACTCAGTTTACTTTATGAACCTTAAAACAAAGTGTAATGGTGGGGATAGATATATGGACACTGATCATTATTAAGGTCCTTTTGTGATCTTGGACTTTAATACATGTATGATTTAAATCTGACACAGTAATGTCTTCCGAAGTACTTTCTGAACATATGTAACAAGTTCAACCTTAAGCTTGAATGCTAAGTTTTACATTAAAAAAAAAAAAAAAAAAAAATTCTGAACTACTAAAGAGAGGTTTCTTTCTGTAAACATGTATAGTATAGTAAGAGTTAGAAAGCTGGGACTGAAATAGTCTGATCATGTTGAACGAGTTATCTAAACCCTCACCCTATTTAAATTCCACACAGCTCTAAAATTCTGCACTTATATGCAAATGGAAATATTACTATTTGGAGGAAGTTATAGGGTAAAAAACCAAAAAGTCCCAGAATATATATATATAAAAAAAGCAATAATTACTATTTCTATGTGCATGTCTTACCACCTCAATCTTGAACATGGCCAACTAAAAAGTCACTATCAACTGTACAAGTCAAGATCAATACACAGAACACAACTAGGAAGAGAAAACTTTCAATAGTTACAAAACAAATCTAAACAATTTAAAAATGTGAAAACAAGACTTAAAAAATTTAACCTAAGACATATAAAATCCACCCTAATTTTAGTAACAGGACATTAATTCCAAAAGTATGTAAGTGAAACAAATTTAGGTACAGAAAATTCTGGAAGATGTTAAATCATCAATAAATAAAAAATATTAAAAAATAATAATCAGAAGAAAATTAATTATTACCCTTGTTGACATACCTCTTCATCATCAAGGAAGGATTCAAACCAGTCCCACAGATCTGTAGGGGGCTGTGTGTACCTAGAATCACAAAAGACTGATTAAGCTTAAGCCCATTAAAATAAGATATTTATTGAAAATGTAGAGAAACGTATGCTCACCTTATATACATAAATCCAAGGGCTCTAATATATGGAGAGTCTGTGTGTGTTATAAGACCCATCACTTGCTTGCGAGTTAATTTCAGAGTAAATAATTTGTATAACAGGCAAAAAGCTGTAGAAACAATTCCTCCTGTTCCAACACCTCGAACCTTTAAGGGAAAGAATTAAGAAAGTGGTAAAGTAATTAACAGAGATACTTAATACCAATTGATTAATCCTGTTAGGTATTAATACAAGATATAATCCAGAACTGACAACAGACCATTAAAAAAAAAAATGCTTTTCTAACCCCAGGGAACACTTGAATTTAGATTTTTAAAAAACATTAATTGTAACTTGGTATGTAATTGACAAATTTTAGTTTTCCAAATATAAACTTAGTTATTAGACACAGAAAAACTGAAAAATGCACGTACTTCTACTTACCCCTCCGCACATCCCTGTTTGGCCAGCTGTTTTCCTGCTTCCTTTCTCCCATGGTTCAACATGCGTGACCTGAAAATAGAAAAGAGAAGCACAACAAACATTCATGCTTTGAATTTTTAAAAAATGATTCAAGTAAACCCCAATCCATAAGAGAGCAGCTCTTCCAAAAGTTTGGAAGTTGGGCATTTTGACATGATGTACATTATTTTGTTTACATACATTTTAAAGTATGTAAACCATCTCTGAAAATTGCTTAGATATTTATTTTAAATAGCACCAATAAAGCAACCTAGGGTTTAACAAAACCTCAACAACTTTACACAGCAGAAATCCCATTAAACTAGCTTTGTAGGAAGCAGATACAGGTGGAGATATGAAATTTCTAGTCTTACACACTTAAAAATTGATATTCAATTTTGTATTATGAATTACTTAAAAAAATAAAAATCCTCATTTTAAAATGGATTTAAAGCCCCAACTTAAAGTAGAAAGTATTAACAAAGTTTAAGTATTTATTAAAAAAAAAAACAAAAAAACTTTAAAATACCCTTAATATTTCAATTTCGTGGTGATTTAAAATTCCACATTATAAAATAAAGAAAAAACTTGAAAGAAAGAATTTAAAAAATACAAAAAAGAAAAAATGAAGTATGCTAAAGTAGTAACAAATTACTTCTGAAGCAAAATCATGAAACTTTATATTTACACATTTTTTTAAAACCATGATCAAGCATTATGTTCATTTCTGACTAAAGATGAAATTACAAAGGCCATACCTACACATAGATTATTCTAGTTACTGTATATTTTCAGTCTGATTATATGAACCAATTCAATTTCCCCCCAAAATATAAACTGGGTCAGAAACAGTAAGTATAACTTGCATTGTCAAGTATATTCAAAGATACAGATCTTTGCTAAAGTGGGGCACCCTATAAAAACAATATATTTCACCTAAAAACAGCAAAGAAAGATTAGCTGTACAACAGATATAACAAAGGTGTTTTGGAAAAATAAGATCCGTATTAGTTTCTTAACTTGAAACAAAACCAAATGGTTTTGAAATCCTGTTCTTTTACTACGTATTTCTAAAATTTTACTTCCACCCATCCATTATTACATGAAATAGTCCTTGTCAGTGACTCAGACAGAAAAGCATGCATTTAAATGTAAACACTACACTATTTTGCTCAGTGGACTAAGCTGCACTGCTTTAGAGTTTTATTTCCTTCCCCCCCCTTGCTGTGAAGAGATGTTTCAATTCCTTAAAGGCTAACCAAAGGGGTAGATGCCATACAAAATCGACTTACAGAATAGGAAGCCTATATATTTCAACGATTATTTGATCTGGATAACAAAACTCGAGTCTTCAATTTTATAACTAAATTTAAATAATTTGTAGTAGAATCTTGTGTTTCAAGACACAGTATGTAAAATTTGAAAACAAGCTTTCCCTCAATCCTATTAACATTTGCCTAGGTTATTAAACAGAACCTGCCACAAAAAGCAGGAACCCGATCTCAACTGAATAAGGGTTAAATATTCACCACATTGTATCCACACTTTAAAAGGCCTTACCTTAAAAAAAAAAAAAAAATCTAGTTCACAGTATTACCATTACTTACAATACTTTATTAAGAGTACACCAAAATTTCAGTTTACTTTATATACCCAAAGTTGAACTATATTCTCAAAATAAGATCTCCTATCAAAACCAACTAGTATCTCAAAATCCTTTAATAAGCTATTCACTTATTAGGGGAAAAGGTGGAAAAAAACATAACCTGAAGGCGAATAAAGAAAATTTCCTCTCATTACCTCTACAGATTTGTTCAGGTCAGGGAAGATACTTTATGTGGTCTGTCAAGTGGTTTTTAGGAGTCAATACAGACAAAAGGTGTTGCATTATGTCAGATGTCTTAGTTTAAGTATTTAAAGACCTTTAAGATTTACTGATATTCTTTAATAGTATAAGTTTACCTTAGGAGGCCTGGAAGATAATTTTTAAAAAACTACATAATTTTTAGGTAAATGGAGAAAGCCTACCAAAATCGTGAGGAAAAGACCAAAACCAATGGTCAAAAAAAAAAAAAAAAAAAAAAAAAAATCTAAGTAGCCGTTCATGTAACCCGGGAAATGCATTTATGGCGATTGAGCATGATTAATAATGCATACCTCTACCTGCGACCCTGGGCTGCTCCGAGCCTCGCTGCAAGACTGAGTCAATCCTGCTAACGAAACAAGAACTGAGACAAGAGTGCAGTGAGGAGGCGCCAGGTGAGCTCCCCAGCACAGCCAAGCCAGCACCGACCCTGCCGCAGAAGCCCAGGGCCCAGATAATTCTAAATAAGCCCAACGCACAGGTGACTGTAACCACTCACTCCTGACCTCCTGCTGCTAAAATTTCCAGGCCTTCGGTACGTCTTTTCCACTTGCACCTCTCCACCCTCGACCCTCCCACCCACCCGACACACACACTGACCATTTCCCTGTCCGGATCGGATAGTGAATACCAACAACACGAGGCCAACATTGAAGTCAATACATGGACTGGCCCAGGGTGAGCGGGAGAAGCACCAACAAGTTGGCGCTGAGCAGATCCACGTTAAAAGAAAGAAATTTAAACTGTAAACTGGAGAGGCTTCAGTTACTCGTTTCTCCTCTCCCCCAGTCCTCCCGTCCCAACTCCCCCCAGGGGCGGGCAGGAGGTTGGGGGAAGAGAGAGATCAATGGCGGCGGGCTCTCCCGGCCCTAAAAATCTGAAAAGGAAATGAGAGGGCGGCCCCGGTTTGACCCCTCCCTGGCGAACTACAAGCCACAGCTCCCCCTCCGTTCAACCTTTCCTCATCTACAGATCATCAGACCTCAAGGGCCGCCTCCGCCCGTTTCCTCCATACCCCTTCCTCGGAACTTAACATCCCCCCCCACCCCGCCAAGTCTAGACGCTTCGTACCTTAAAGTAGATCTCGTCCACCACCTCGTGGTAGGTCTTGAGCTCGTACAGCTGCACTTTAAAGTAAGGCGACGACAGGATATTGGTCAAGATCATGGGGTTGAGGTTCATAGTCTTTTCGTTGCCCCACAGCGGCAGCACATTGCCCTGCTTGCCCGAGACTGCCGGCTTGGTGGTGCCGCCGCTGCCGCACTGCTGCTGCTGCTGGGCTGCGGCCGCTGCCGCCTGGTGCTGCGGCTGCGAGTTGCCTGTCAGCGCGGGGCTGTTGTTAGCCATGTTGCGGCGGAAGGAAAGAGGGAGGGAGAAGGGAGGGGGAGGCGGCCAAGCTCGATCTCGCTCTTCGGGACAACGGTCCGGGACCCTACTCCATGGAACGCCGTCGAAGAGGGGGCCGCCTCGCTGTCCCCCAGCTGGGTGAGGGAGGGCAACCGGGACGTAAGAGACGGACCCCTGGTCGAGAGCAGACGCCGAATCGCGGCCTCGAGAACTCCAAGCAGACACCTAGCCGGCGGCCTGGGAGCGCGCTCTCTTCCGCCAACTGCCCCTGGGAGCAAGATGGCGGCCCCGGCGGATGTGACGCAACACGCCCCAGAATTCCAAGCTTAGCCGACGGCCAGTCAGAGACGCCCAGGTGGGCTCGAGATTCCTCTTCCTTGTTTCGCGAGTTCCGCGCGTTCCGCGCGCACTGCGGTCGCGGCGCTGGCCTCCACTGCCCAGCTCTTAGGAGACTAACACTGGGGATTTGGCTGCCAGGGGAGGGGGTTGTCGGTCTGGTCTGTATGTTGGACTCCGGCCCGGGTTTCTCCTTTCGGAAGCTGAGCGGGAAGGCGTTCGGAGGGCTGTGTGCTTGCAAATTCGTGACTCATGATTCCTGTGCAGTCTCTTGGGTTCACAGTTTTCGTATTCTCTGATAGGACCGCATTCATTCATGTGATACCGACGCAAAGTCGTCCGCCAGGCTGTAGTGTCTGACCAGAGGTCTTATTATTGGAGCCTAAATTTATTCAACAGTAAGGTCGAGATAACATTTTACTGGACTGTTTAAAAAAGAAAAAAGGGCATTTTAGCATTAAAAGAGCTGCTGTACCTGTAGCGCCGTTTTGTTACGTGACTTCTATTTGAGTACTTCCATTCTGCCGATGCACTCTGACTGGGGGAGGAAGAGGTGGAAGAAGCTGGTGGTTGTGAAAATGAGTCAGAATCGGTCTCACCTTTCAAAAGCTACTGTTAACCTAGAGAAGATTTATGGTGTTTGGGAGCTAAGAGAAGGCTAAAAAAGGCAGTAAAGTTTGTGCAAGTATTCATGGACTGGGCAGTTTTATAAACGGAAAGCAGCCTGAGTATCCATAGAAGCAAGGAAGATCAAGCTCAGTAGGGGGTAGTCTGGCCGACCGAGGCCAGGAAATACACTTATGGGGGAGTAACGACTGGATAGGAATTGGACCACCTAAGCGCCTGGACGGAGAAGGCAATGGCACCCCACTCCAGTACTCTTGCCTGGACAATCCCATGGACGGAGGAGCCTGGTGGGCTACAGTGCATGGGGTCGCTGGGAGTCGGACACGACTGAGCGACTTCACTTTCACTTTTCACTTTCATGCATTGGAGAAGGAAATGGCAACCCACTCCAGTGTTCTTGCCTGGAGAATCCCAGGGACGGGGGAGCCTGGTGGGCTGCCGTCTATGGGGTCGCACAGAGTCGGACACGACTGAGCGACTTCACTTTCACTTTTCACTTTCATGCATTGGAGAAGGAAATGGCAACCCACTCCAGTGTTCTTGCCTGGAGAATCCCAGGGACGGGGGAGCCTGGTGGGCTGCCGTCTATGGGGTCGCACAGAGTCGGACACGACTGACTTAGCAGCAGCAAGTGCCTGGAATGCCAAGATGAAACATTAGGAATTTAATGGCATTTAAACCCAAGAGTTACAGCTATGACTTCAAAGTCACCTTCGATGCTAATATGCCAAATAGTCTCTGGTTCCAATTCATTCTTCACAGTGTTGCCAGAGTCATCCTTCGAAAAGTGCCGCACTCCTTACTCAAAACCTTTGATGCTCTCAGCGTTATCCTAATTGCCAAAATCCAAGGACATTTTCCATTCTCCATCCTATTTGATTTCTCATTGTGACACTTTAATCATTTAGTCTTGCCTAGAAACTGTTGAAGTAGGAAGTTTGAAGGTGGAGTTTTTTTTTTTTTTTTAAGTATTTAAATTTTTTTTATGTATTGGAATATAGACTGTTACAGAGTTGTGTTCGTTTCAGGTGAACATTGAAGGGACTCAGCCATACCTATGCATGTATCCACTCTCCCCCAAACTCCCCTCCCATCCGGGCTGCCACAGAACATTGAGCAGAGTTCCTTGTGCTATAAAGTAAGTCCTTAGTGGTTATCCATCTTAAATGTAGCAGTGTGTATATGTCCATGCCAAGCTCCCTAACTGTTCCTTCCCCCTGTTCTTAATGCCACCCCAAGCTTAAGTTGGTTCTCTGTGAGTGTTTCCTAAGTTCATTTGTATTTCTTTTTAGATTTCATATATAAGGGATGCCATATATTTTTCCTTCTCTGTCTGACTTAATTGAAGGTGGAGATCTTAAGTTCAATGGCTTAGACACAGAGGAGGGGAAAAGGATAAGACAGAAACTCTGGGGAAAATCCACACTTGGATGAAGTTCAACCAGTAGGAGCCAGTGGTATGACAATGCAAGGAAAGATGAATGAGAAATGAATGATTAGAGTGGTTAGAATTTAGAGCTGAACAGTATGTAAGTAATCATCCTGTCTAGTTCCTTTATTTATACTGGAGAACTAAAGCTTTCAGAAGTGGTTTTTAACTTCCTAGTAGATCTTATTTTTCTATACATTAGTATAGACTTACTTCCCAAGGGAAATAGATGATCCCAAATTTTAATGAATTACTGTTAAAAATAGCATGAAAAAAAATTTGAACCCAGTTCTCCCTTTGTGTATTTTTTTGCCTTGCTTATAAGTTTATTAAGTTTACTCAGTGACATTAATTGCCAAATCCTAATCTTTTAAAAATTCATTTACCTCTAGACTTTGAGTGATAAAGCTTAGTAGAGAGATTGAAGTTTGATGTCAAAGTTTCAGTGGCATCAAACTAAGTATTAATATCAAATCAGGTATTAGGATAAAGTGCTTGACATATTCAATGAATCCCTAAAACAGCCTGAATGTATAAATTAAACCCACAGTGAGATACTACTGCACACCCTTTAGAATGACTAAAATTAAAGAAAAAAAAAATCCTCATACTAAGTGTTGATGAGTTTATGGGGCAACTGGAACTCTCAAGACTTTGCTGGTGTGAATGTAAAATGTTACAGTCACCTTGCAGATGTTGAATATCATGTCAGGTACTTACCAGCATTCATATACCTTCTGTTGTGAAGTAACTTCAAATCTTTTGCCCATTTATTTATGTGGTTGTTTGTCTTATTGAGTTGGAAGATTTTTGTTTTACATGGTCTGGATAGAAATTCTTTGAAACACGTGTTGCAAGGATTTTCAGTCTGTTTCCTGCCTTTTAATTTTGCTAATGGTGTCTTTCAAATAAAATTTTTGTTTTGCTGATGATTTGTGCTTTTTTTTGTTCTAAACACTTCCATCTTTAAGAATGAAATGACTCTTATGTTTTCTAAAAGTTTTATAATTTGAGAATTGATACTTAGGTTTGTGATCCATTTTGAGTTAATTTTGTGTAAGGGAGAGTTGATTTTCTTTCTTTTTTTTTCATGTGGCTATTTAATTGATCCAGCACCATTTGTTGAAAAGAGTTACTTCCCTGTTGAATTGCTTTAGCATCTTTGTCAAAAATCAACTGACCCATCATGTATGAATTTACTTTTGAAGTCTACTGTGTTCCATTGATCTTTATCTTTTCGCCAGTACCAAACTACCTTGATTACTGCAGCTTTATAGTAGGTTTTGAAATCAAGTAGGTTAGGTCTTCCAACTTCATTCTTTTAAAAATTGCTTTGGTTACTCTGGGGCCTTTGTGTTTCCATCAATTACTTAAAAAGCCTGGTATGTGGAAGGTGCTTGACAAACATGTATCATTTATGAATAAATAATAATTAAAATAATTGCCAAATGTAACTAAACATAAATTAAGTGTTCTAATATTTTGACGATTTTATTGTTCAAAACAAACTACAAAAACAACAACCATGATTCTAAAATAACAAAAGAAGCCATTGACTAAAGTACCCAAGAATAAAGATCAGATACTACTGGTAGGTTGTTATAAATAGTCAAAAGTGTTAGACAAAGCTATCCCTGTTTACTTGGTTATGACTTTAAAGTACTGAATCAGATGAGGTATGAATTGAGATTTAAGAATTATTAGGTTTGGGGGAAAATAGATACATGTATATGTATGGCTGAGCCCCTTTGCAATTCACCTGAAACTACCACAACATTGTTAACCGGCTATATCCCAATAAAAAATAAAAATTTTAAAGTTTGGGAAAAAAAAAAAAAAAGAATTATCAGGTGTTAGTAGAACCTGTCAATCGTTTCACAATAAACATAAGTCAAACCATTCTACTATATGCCTTAAACTTACACAGTCATGTATATCACTTATTTTTCAACAAATTCAGAGAATAAAACAATCAATTCCTGATCCGGGAAGATCCCACATGCTGCGGGGCGATGAAGCCCGTGTGCCACAACTGTTGAGCCTGTGCTCTAGAACCAGGAGGCTGCAACCACTGCGCCCATACATGCCACAAATATTGAAGCCCGTGTGCCCTAGGGCCCATGCCCCACAACAAGAGAAGTCACCACAACGAGAGCCCCCACTCACCACAACCAGAGAAAAGCCCTCACAGGAACGAAGTACCAGCACAGCCAAAAATAAATAAAAATTATAAAAATAAAAATTATAAAAAAAATTATACAAATAAATAAAAATTATAAAAATAAATAAACTGACTGCTTGCAACACGTCTGACACCAAATGTTAGCAGTTCCCCCACAAACCAACCAATTTTTCATCTCTTTGTACACTATGTGTCCTACAATTTAATTGCAGTCCTGACACTAATTACTCAGAGTTAGCACATACTGCACAGGTCAAGGGCTCAGTCCCACATGACTTCCCAATTTAGGCATCAGTCACAAGTAGTGGTGAATGAGAGCAGGACCCTGTAGGGCTCTCCAGCTGCAAGTTCTTTCTGTGCCCCTTGTTTCTTTTTTTTTTTGTTTTTTTGTTTTATTTATATGCTTTTTTTTTAATTTTATTTTATTTTTAAACTTTACATAACTGTATTAGTTTTGCCAAATATCAAAATGAACGCTTGTTTCTTATTTGTAGAAAATAGGCTTTTGTCAACCTCCTTGACCTTCCCTGAGTTCCTATCACCTCTCACAGAACTCAGACAAACACTTTGCTTATTACTACAAAGGATATTATAAAGGAATAGCTAGATGAAGAGGTGCATAGGGTAAGGTTTAGAAGGACCTCAGTGCAGAAGCTTCTATCCCAGTGGAGTTTGGGGTGCACCAGCATACAGATGCATGGCTGTCTTCATCAATCTGGAAGGTCTCTGAACTCCATTACTTAGAGGTTTTGTGAAGTTCTATTATTGATACATTGGGATGCTTGATTGAATCATAAGCCAAGGAGGTCAGAAAGAAAGAGAGTGAAGTTGCTCAGTCGTGTCTGACTCTTTGCTACCCCATGGACTGTAGCCCACCAGGCTCCTCCGTGCACGGGATTTTCCAGGCAAGAATACTGGAGTGGGTTGCTATTTTTTTTCTCCATGGGAGGAGGTCAGGCTAGGGCCGGAAGTTTCAACCTTCTAATTACCTGATTTGGTTTATCTGGCAACCAGTTTGTATCTGAAGCTATTTAAGGGCCCAACCAGAATCACCTTGCTGCTGCTGCTAAGTCACTTCAGTCGTGTCTGACTCTGTGCCGACCCCATAGACAGCAGCCCACCAGGCTCCTCTGTCCATGGGATTCTCCAGGCAAGAACACTGGAGTGGGTTGCCATTTACTAGCATATAAATGATACTCACCAAAAAAAAAAAACAAACAACCCCTCATCATTCTAGAGATTTGAAGGATCTTAGAAGCTCTTGTTGGGAGTTCCCTGGTGGCCTAGTTGTTAGGATTCTGGGCTTTTACTGCTGTGGCCTGGATTCAGTCTCTGGTTGGGGAACTGAGATCTTGCAAATACTGCAGCATGGCCAAAAAAAGAAAAACAAAACAAGAAGCTCTTATTTTTGGAACTGAGGACTAAGAACCAAATATTTAACAAAGATGCTCCTATTACTCCTATCACTCAGGAAATTAACAAGGGTTTTAGAAGTTCTAGTGCTAAGAACTGAAGACAAAGACCAAGCATATATATTTCTCAATATACAATATTTATTTATTAAATGAAAAAACAAATTAATAAATTATTGGTTCCACTTGGAGAGTAAGCCTGATTCAAAGTCTTCAATAAATGTGAGGACAGTCCAGGAAGTCAGTTAACTCCGTGTCAGAGAAGGATAGACATGTGTCTCAAAGATACATCAGTGTTATTCAAAGGCGAAGCAGTAATCATGATGTAATGTAACATTCATAAGAATGAACCTGAATTATATAAATTATGGTTATGAAGGCATGGGATTATTTTAGAAAAGGTATGCAAATTTTAGGGAAAATTGCATAAAATTATTAGTTATTTAAGTTTTAAATGATTAACACCTAGTTATCTGAAAAAGCCTTATCTTCATCATGTAATGTAAGTGGGATGTTGCTGTAAGAAAAGGATAGTCAGTTGTTAAGAACACAAACTCTGGGGCTTTCCTGGGGGCTCAGTGGTAAAGAATCTGCCTGCCAATGCAGGGGACACAGATTCAATCCCTGCCACGTGCTGGGAAGTTACAATCAAGTTAAAACGCCAATAACAAAACTCCTTTCAGATCCATCTACTTGTTTAGATGAATAAGGTTTTTAGCACTTACATATATAAGTATGATAAAAATAGCAGGAATTCCTTGGTGGTCCAGGGGTTAGGGCTTGGTGCTTTCACTGTGGTGGCCCAGGTTCAATCCCTGGTCATTGGGGAACTAAGAGCCTTCAAACTGCACAGAATTGCCAAAAAAAAGTATAGTATTGATATTATGCTGTGTCTCATCTTTTTTATTTTTATTTTTTGCCTTGCTGCACAGGATCTTAGTTTCCTGACCAGGGACTGAACCCATGTCCCCTGCAGTGGAAGCCTGGAGTCTTAACCATTGGACCACAAGGGAAGTCCTATGTGTCCCATCTTAGAAATCAGCAATATTCATAAACAGCTATATGTACTAACTGTTTAAAAAGATATATCTTATTAAAAGATGTATTTCTCATACAATGTTACTTTCATGTTTAATAATCACTTATCAATATTTATAGTATGTGCCATTTTGATCAACTGTGCATTAATAGTGGCTCAGATGGTTAAGAATCTGCTGCAATGTGGGAGATCTGGGTTCGATCCCTGGGTTGGGAAGATCCCCTGGAGAAGGGAACAGCAACCCACTCCAGTATTCTTACCTGGAGAAGAGGAGCCTGGCGGGCTACAGTCCATAGGTTGCAAAGAGTCAGACACGACTAAGCGACTAACACACTTTCAGTAACTGTTGAAAACAGTCATATAGAAGGAAAACATTAACACTTAGAGCCTTATAATCCTAGGAAATGATATTATTTTCTTTAACATATATAGTTGTTTAGAGAGAAGTATGATAAGGTGATCACTAGAAGATGTATGAACATAAATATGTCATTTGGAAAAAATTTTATAAGTAGAATGAAAATACTTGATAAAGGAGGCGTGATATAAAATTTATTTCATATGGAGCTTTTTCATGTCTTTTTTTTTTAATTGCAGGATAATTGCAATGTTTTGGTGGTCTCTGCCGTACAGCAATGTGAATCAGTCATAATCATATATATATATATCCCCTCTCTCTTGAGCCTCTCCCAACCCCATTCCACCCCTCTAGGCCATCACAGAGCACCAGGGGGCTTCCTGTGTTATACAGCAGCTTCTTGCTAGTTACCTATTATACATCAGAATGTAGACATGTAATGTTACTTTCTCAATTTGACCTTGCCCTCTCCTTCTCCCACTGTGTCCATTGGTCTGTTTTCTATGTCTGTGTCTCCATTTCTTCTCTGTAAATAGGTTTCTCAGCCCTATTTTTCTAGATTCCATATATATGCATTAATATACGATTTCTCTTTCTGACTTCACTCTGTACAATAGGCTCTAAGTTCATCCACCTCATTAGAACTGACTCAAATGCATTCATTTCTATGGCTGAGTCACATTCAACCACAGCTTCTTTATCCATTCATCTGTCAGTGGACATCTAGGTTGCTTCCATGTCCCGGCTTTTACTGCAGTGAACATTGGGGTACATGTGTCTTTTAGAATTGTGGTTTTCTCAGCGTATATCTCAGTAGTGGGAATGCTGGTTCATATGGTAGTTTTATTTCTAGTTTGTTAAGGAATCTCCATACTGTTCTCCATAGTGGCTGTACCAATTTACATTCCCACTTCATGTCTTCTTAAAATGACTATTGTATCAGTTAGTTATAGTATTAAATTTCATTGAACACTTTTTAAAAAATTTTATTTCTTAGTAGCACTGCACAGTATGTTAGTTCCCTGACCAGGGATTGAACCCATGCCCCCTGTAGTGGAAGCACAGAGTCTTAACCACTGGACCACCCCATAAGTCCCACACTGAATACTTTTTAAAAAGCAGTGTAAATATTATTTTCAAACATCAATATTTATAATACATAGCAAATTAGATCCATTACAAACAGTTAAGCATTTGGTGAAAAATTTGATGTCAGTTTAAAAATGTGTGCAATCAAGAGAACAAGTAGACAAACCACAAACTGGGAGAAAATACCAGACATATATGATAAAGGACTTTTATCCAAAATATACAAAGAACGAAACATTTAGCAAGAAAATTAACAAGCTGATTAAAAAATGAGCAAAAGACCTAAGTAGACACCTTGCCAAAGAAAATATTGCTTCCCTGGTGGTTCAGTGGTAAATAATCTGCCTAACAATGCAGGAGACACGGGATCAATCCCTGTGTGAAGAAGATCCCCTGGAGAAGGAAATGGCAAACTATTTCAGTATTCTTGCCTGGGAAGTCCCTTGGACAGAGGAGCCTGGTGGGCTACACATTGTCCATGAGGTCGCAAAAGAGTCGGATATGACCAGTGGCTAAACAACAGCAACAAAGAAAACATACAGATGGCCAATAAACATATGAAGGACTTCCCCGGCAGTTCCATGGTTAAGACTCTGAGCTTCCATGGCAGGCGGTGCAGGTTTGATCCCTGATCAGGGAATTAAGATCCCACATTCCATGTAGTGTGGCCAAAAGTAAAAAAATAAAATAAAAAATTTATATATATATATATATAATAAACATATGAAAAGATGTTCAACATTATGTCTTTAGAAAATCCCACTATACACTCATTGCTGCTGCTGCTGCTGCTGCTGCTAAGTCGCTTCAGTCGTGTCTGACTCTTTGTGACCCCATAGACGGCAGCCCACCAGGCTCCCCTGTCCCTGGGATTCTCCAGGCAAGAATACTGGAGTGGGTTGCCATTTCCTTCTCCAATGCGTGAAAGTGAGTGAAGTTGCTCAGTCATATCTGACTCTTAGCGACCTCATGGACTGCAGCCCACCAGGCACCTCCGTCATTGGGACTTTCCAGGCAAGAGTACTGGAGTGGGGTGCCATTGCCTTCTCCGATACACTTATTAGAGAGGCCTAAATTCAGAACACTGACAACACCAAATGCTGATGGGATGAGAAGCAGAAACTCTCATTCATTGTTGATGGAAAGGCAAATGTTATAGCCACTCTGGAAGACAGTTTGGCAATTTCTTACAAAACTAAACATAATTAAGGATTCTGATTACCCTTTGCAATGTGTGTCGGGTGGGTATTTCTCCACACCATCAAGCAATGCTCAAGACACCAACTGGGTGTCCTACAGTTCAAGTTAACTTTGACGAGATCTACCTGGAGATTATGTCAGACCCCATAGGTTAAGGGCTCCTACAAGTCTGCCCACCCCTTCCTCTCAGTTAGACATTGGTCACAAGTCTGGGTTGTTCCCTGTGCTGCTGCTTCTTTTAACATTTATTTATTTATTTGGCTGCTCTGGGCCTTAGTTGCAACATGCGGGAAATTTTAGTTGGGATATGTGGGATCTAGTTCCCCAGCCCCCTGGGGATCAAAACTGGGCCCCCTACATTGGGAACATGGAGTCTTAGCCACTGGACCACCAGGGAAGTCCCTGATAACTTCCCAGTCATTTATTTCATGTTAGACATCCATACCTGGTGCAGTAGTCGAGCCATAACAGAGGACCTCTATGTTTCTTTTTCACTCCAAACAGTACTTGGTCCAAAATAGACTGTACATACTTATCAAATAGATAATCTTAGTTATTTCTCCTTTTTCAACTGAAAAAAAGTTGACAGACAAGGTAAATAAATTTCCAAAATTTAGAGTGTAATAGTCAAATTAGGATTTTAGGTCTATTTGACTTAAAACTCATTCTGAAAATGTATAACATGTCCTGTATCTCAGTGGCACTTAGAATCTAATGGAGGAAGCTAAGATTAGGTATGCTGAGAAAATGAGATGACAAAGAATAAGCTACAATATTGGCTGTGGGAAGGAACAGATGCAACTGACAGCTTTAAAGGGTCAAGATTTGGTGACTGTCCAAATGTGGGAAGGGTGGGAATAAATAGAGCCAAGGATGATGATCAGGCTTTGAGAGAGTAGAAGACCAGGAGAATGATGAAACAGGAAAATTTGGAGAAGGAACTGGAGCTGGATATGAGAATTCAATTTTATTAATGAGCCACCAGCAGGCAAGGCAAAAACTCTAAATCCAGGAATCCTGTACAAATCATTTATTAATTTCTAAAAAAAAATTCTTTAAATGTTTGAAACTGTGGTAAAATATACATAAAATTACCATTTACTTGATTTGGGTAATTTTTTTGGCCACACCATGAGGCATGTGGAACTTTCCTGACCAGAGATCAAATCTATGCCTTTTGCAGTACAAGCATGGAGGCTTAAACACTGGACCACGAGGAAAGTCCAAATTTTACCATTTTAAAGTCTATATTAATGGTAGGTATTGCAAGAGGGCATCAGAGGGCAGACACACTGAAACCATACTCACAGAAAACTAGTCAATCTAATCACACTAGGACCACAGCCTTGTCTAACTCAATGAAACTAAGCCATGCCCGTGGGGCCACCCAAGACGGGCGGGTCATGGTGGAGAGGTCTGACAGAATGTGGTCCACTGGAGAAGGGAATGGCAAACCACTTCAGTATTCTTGCCTTGAGAACCCCATGAACAGTATGAAAAGGCAGAATGATAGGATACTGAAAGAGGAATTCCCCAGGTCAGTAGGTGCCCAATATGCTACTGCAGATCAGTGTAGAAATAACTCCAGAAAGAATGAAGGGATGGAGCCAAAGCAAAAAGAACACCCAGCTGTGGATGTGACTGGTGATAGAAGCAAGGTCCAATGCTGTAAAGAGCAATATTGCATAGGAACCTGGAATGTCAGGTCCATGAATCAAGGCAAATTGGAAGTGGTCAAACAAGAGATGGCAAGAGTGAACGTCGATATTCTAGGAATCAGCAAACTAAAATGGACTGGAATGGGTGAATTTAACTCAGATGACCATTATATCTACTACTGCGGGCAAGTATCCCTCAGAAGAAATGGAGTAGCCATCATGGTCAACAAGAGTCTGAAATGCAGTACTTGGATGCAATCTCAAAAATGACAGAATGATCTCTGTTCGTTTCCAAGGCAAACCATTCAATATCACAGTAATCCAAGTCTATCCACCAACCAGTAACGCTGAAGAAGCTGAAGTTGAATGGTTCTATGAAGACCTACAAGACCTTTTAGAACTAACACCCAAAAAAGATGTCCTTTTCATTATAGGGGACTGGAATGCAAAAGTAGGAAGTCAAGAAACACCTGGAGTAACAGGCAAATTTGGCCTTGGAATACGGAATGAAGCAGGGCAAAGACTAATAGAGTTTTGCCAAGAAAATGCACTGGTCATAGCAAACACCCTCTTCCAACAACATAAGAGAAGACTCTACACATGGACATCACCAGATGGTCAACACCGAAATCAGATTGATTATATTCTTTGCAGCCAAAGATGGAGAAGCTCTATACAGTCAGCAAAAACAAGACCAGGAGCTGACTGTGGCTCAGACCATGAACTCCTTATTGTCAAATTCAGACTGAAATTGAAGAAAGTAGGGAAAACCACTAGACCATTCAGGTATGACCTAAATCAAATCCCTTATGATTATACAGTGGAAGTGAGAAATAGATTTAAGGGCCTAGATCTGATAGATAGAGAGCCTGATGAACTATGGAATGAGGTTCGTGACATTGTAGAGGAGACAGGGATCAAGACAATCCCCCTGGAAAAGAAATGCAAAAAAGCAAAATGGCTGTCTGAGGAGGCCTTACAAATAGCTGTGAGAAGAAGAGAAGTGAAAAGCAAAGGAGAAAAGGAAAGATATAAACATCTGAATGCAGAGTTCCAAAGAATAGCAAGAAGAGATAAGAAAGCCTTCTTCAGCGATCAATGCAAAGAAATAGAGGAAAACAAAAGAATGGGAAAGACTAGAGATCTCTTCAAGAATATTAGAGATACCAAGGGAACATTCATGCAAAGATGGGCTCGATAAAGGACAGAAATGGTATGGACCTAACAGAAGCAGAAGATATTAAGAAGAGGTGGCAAGAATACACGGAAGAACTGTACAAAAAAGATCTTCACAACCCAGACAATCTTGATGGTGTGATCACTCACCTAGAGCCAGACATCCTGGAATGTGAAGTCCAGTGGGCCTTAGAAAGTATCACTACGAACAAAGCTAGTGGAGGTGATGAAATTCCAGTTGAGCTATTTCAAATCCTGAAAGATGATGCTGTGAAAGTGCTGCACTCAATATGCCAGCAAATTAGGAAAACTCAGCAGTGGCCACAGGACTGGAAAAGGTCAGTTTTCATTCCAATTCCAAAGAAAGGCAATGCCAAAGAATGCTCAAACTACTGCACAATTGCACTCATCTCACACACTAGTAAAGTAATGCTCAAAATTCTCCAAGCCAGGCTTCAGCAATATGTGAACGGTGAACTTCCAGATGTTCAAGCTGGTTTTAGAAAAGGCAGAGGAACCAGAGATCAAATTGTCAACATCCACTGGATCATGGAAAAAGCAAGGGAGTTCCAGAAAAACATCTATTTCTGCTTTATTGACTATGCCAAAGCCTTAGACTGTGTGGATCACAATAAACTGTGGAAAATTCTAAAAGAGATGGGAATACCAGACCACCTGACCTGCCTCTTGAGAAACCTATATGCAGGTCAGGAAGCAACAGTTAGAACTGGACATGGAACAACAGACTGGTTCCAAATAGGAAAAGGAGTACGTTAGGCTGTATATTGTCAGCCTGCTTATTTAACTTCTATGCAGAGTACATCATGAGAAACGCTGGGCTGGAAGAAGCACAAGCTGGAATCAAGATTGTCTGGAGAAATAGCAATAACCTCAGATATGCAGATGACACCACCCTTATGGCAGAAAGTGAAGAGGAACTCAAAAGCCTCTTGATGAAAGTGAAAGTGGAGAGTGAAATAGTTGGCTTAAAGCTCAACATTCAGAAAATGAAGATCATGGCATCCGGTCCCATCACTTCATGGGAAATAGATGGGAAACAGTGGAAACAGTGTCAGACTTTATTTTTTGGGGCTCCAAAATCACTGCAGATGGTGACTGCAGCCATGAAATTAAAAGATGCTTGCTCCTTGGAAGGAAAGTTATGACCAACCTAGATAGCATATTGAAAAGCAGAGACATTACTTTGCCAACAAAGGTTCGTCTAGTAGGCTATGGTTTTTCCTGTGGTCATGTATGGATGTGAGAGCTGGACTGTGAAGAAGGCTGAGCGCTGAAGAATTGATGCTTTTGAACTGTGGTTTTGGAGAAGACTCTTGAGAGTCTCTTGGACTGCAAGGAGATCCAACCAGTCCATTCTGAAGGAGATCGGCCCTGGGATTTCTTTGGGTAGGAATGATGCTGAAGCTGAAACTCCAGTACTTTGGCCACCTCATGTGAAGAGCTGACTCATTCGAAAAGACTCTGATGCTGGGAGGGATTGGGGGCAGGAGGAGAAAGGGACGACAGAAGATGAGATGGCTGGATGACTGACTCGATGGACGTGATTCTGAGTGAACTCTGGGAGTTTGTGACGGACAGGGAGGTCTGGCGTGCTGCGATTCATGGGGTCGCAAAGAGTGGGACATGACTGAGTGACTAAACTAAGTGTATATTAATAGTTCAGTGCATGAAGTACATTAATATTGTTGTGCAACCATCCCCATCATCCATCTATAGAATTTCTCCATCATTCCAAATTGAAACCCATTAAACAATAAGTTCCAATTCCCTCTCCCAGCCCCTGGCAACTAGTACTCTGTTAGGTAGTTAGTCAGACATGAGTGAGTCCCTGCCCCAGCCTGGATGGGGTCATCTTTCCATCCCCCACCTGGACACTGGTGATCAGAATATGCCCAGAGATCCTTCCTTTATTTAGTCAAGGACTGCTGAGTTTCCAGCCTTGTCAGGACCAAGTTGACAGCACAGGCTAGTGCAGGCCCACCAAGACCTAAAAGGTGACTCAAAGTAACCTGGAGTTCATTATGCCATATTTATAATAAATTAGCAATGCAGCTTTTGCATTACCCACCCCTCCCCGCCTCCCATGCTCCCAACACACACACACACCATGGGTTTCACTTGGGTGCTTATGGTTAAATGCATGCACACGAGGAGAAAAATTATATAACCTAAAGCTGTCAATCAACTTGCCAGTCAAATGATGCAGGACACAGGGAGGGACTTTCCACCACTCTGAAAAACCAACCTACCCCCACTGTGGGGCTGCTTCTGGTTTCCAGACAGCCGGCTCTTAGCTTTTCTTTGGAGAGTACTTCTGCTTTGCCAATAAAACTCTTACTCCTTAAGACTGTCTGAGTCTCTCATCTGAATTTTTTCCCTTGAGAGAGGAACCAAAGATATCATCGTTCCACTGGTGAGACTTCTACTTCCTGTCTCTATGAATTTGACTATTGTAGATACCCTGTATAAATGGAATCATACCAAAGAGGAGGAAAAATAACTTTTCCCTTACCTTTTTGAGTTCTTGCCTGAGATTCCTTGTAATAAAAGATGGATTAACAAGAGAAAAACAGATAGAAGCTTATTAACATATATCTAGGAAGAATGAGTTACTCTCTGAGAAGGCCCAAGCTACCATCTTACATAACATCTTCAGTAAAGATAAAGGAAAGATATTGGGGTGGTGGTGAGAAGAGGCCAGTTATGGGAGGCCACCAGGAAAAGCATGGTAAAAGGGGTAATATTTGTTTTATAAATTTAAATCAGTATCTTCTTTCTCCAGTAAGATTTCAAGCGATTTAGTCATCTTTCTCTGCCAGATAACAGGGAGATACTTTAATAAAAGGAGATTTCCTTTATAAACATATATTTCCATTTCAAAAGGGTAATGTCTGTGTTTTCAGAGATTCTTCGGCATCTGCTGTTTCTTTATTTTTTTAATTTTAATTTTTTAAAAGGACCAGCCTTTTCTTTCTTTTTAAAATATTTACTTATTTGGTTGTGCCGGTCTTAGTTTTGGCATGTGGGATCTTTACTTGCAGCACACGGGGTCTTTGGTTATGGCATGTGGGATCTTTAGTTGCAGCATGCACACTCTTCATTTAGGCACGTGGGATTAGTTCCTTGACCAGAGATGGAACATAGGTCCCCTGGACCACCAGGGAAGTCTTTGTCTGCTATTTCTTTAAACAATCAGCTAAAAACAGTCCTTATGTCAAAGAGGCACATTTTGGGGAGCCATTTCTGCTATCCTGTGTTTGCACCTTCCCAGAGAAGTTCCTGCCTTTGAAACATCCCCAGAAGCTGATTTGGTACATTGCTCCATTTCTCATTGAATTAACCTCTTTATCCTGAGAATAGGTCAGTTAAATTAAAGCGTGCTATCTAATGTCAGGAGGCAGTGATGCAGGCTGGCTTCCAAAGTCACAAGCAATGGTACAAGCAATCATGTATTCAATAAGAGGCATTGCCACAGAAACAGAAGAAAAACACAGTTAATGGTTAGAAGAGAATATAAACAAAAATTTTGAGTCTAGGGAGCAGTTAGTCAAGATTTCTAGATGGTGGGCTTGAAACATCTTCAGAGTAAGGAGAGGCAGCAGTAATCTGATAGATTTTCCTGTTATCTCTGGTTGATGTCAGGTGTTCTAGTGAAATTTCTGAGTGGGCCACAGAGCAAAACGCACAAAGTTGGTCTGGATGTGAGATGTTGTGGCAATTTCTCTGAAGTTTATGTCAAGTCATCCAGCTTGAGCTTTTAGGTCTTTGAGAAAATGGCAGTTTTTGTCTTTATGATTTCAAGTGACAAGAGTGGGAAAAATGTGGAAATGTTAGTTTAGTGACAGATATTGGTGAAAACTAGAAGAATTCAGGATTCAGTCTAATTTGCAGGTAGATAACGAAATCTCTTGGCAGGAAAGCAATGACAAACCTAGACAGTGTACTGAAAAGCAGAGACATTACTCTGCTGACAAAGGTCTGTATAGTCAAGGCTATGGTCTTTCCAGTGGTCATGTACAGTTGTGAGAACTGGACTGTAAAGAAGGCACAACGCCAAAGAATTGATGCCTTTTAACTGTGGTGCTGGAGAAGATTCCTAAAAGTCCCTTGGACAGCAGGGAAATCAAACCAATCAATCTTAAGGGATCAATATTCACTGGAAGGATTGATGCAAAAGCTGAAGCTCCAGTATTTTTGTCATCTTGTGAACAGACAACTCATTAGAAAAGTCCCTGATGCTGGGAAAGATCAAGGGCAGAAGGAGAAAAGGGCATCAGAGGATAAGATGGCTGGACAGCATCACTGATCCAGTGAGCATGAACTTGGGCAAACTCCAGGAGAAGGTGAGGGACAGGGAGGCCTGGTGTGCTGCAGTCCATGGCATGGCAAAGAGTTGGACACGACTGGGTGACTGAACAACAACAAAACCTCAAAGGCAATGAACAGGACTAGAATCCAGTATCCACAAATCCAGTTCTACTGAAGATTATTTTTCCTTCCCCACCCACAATACAATATTTGTCCTTCTGTGACCACCCTATATTACTTAGCATAATGTTTTCCAGATTCATCTATGTAGTAACATGTCAGAATCATTCCTTGTAAAGGATGTATATGCACTTTTGTTTATTCATTTATCCATTGACAGGCATTTGGGTTGTTTCTACCTTTTGTATTTTGAATAATGCTGCTGTGAACATTGGTGTAAAAATATTCATTCCAGTCTCTGCTTTCAATTCTTTTGGGTACATAAAGTTAATAGATAAACTGAGGCATGTTGGAATTTAAGATTTTGATGAAACAATAAAAAAGAATTTCAGCAAACATCAATTAAAATCTGGTAGCTCCTAATCACTGTCAGGAACTAGAGGAAAGGCTTTTATAGGAAAGATGCCAAAGCAAAGCAAGGAAATTACTTGACTGGGTACCACTTGTCGACAAAGAAATGCAGAAGGGTGCAATAAGAAGACTTTATTTGGGGTCTTAGGAATTGCAACTCAGGAGACACAGATTTGGGTAAAACCCAGTATTTTGGGGAAGAGAAAGTCAAGGGTTTATAAATGCAAAAGCCACAAGGTTGTTAAAGTTGCCTGCCAAAAATTATGACTAACTGGACACAAAAAAGGAAATATTTGTCTTTAAGAGATATCCTGTCAAGCGTTCTTTCAGGGTAGAGGTTCAATAAGTATTGGGCAGATGGTCTGGATGCTTGAATTAAAAGAGTAAGTGGTGTTAAGTTCAGACTCTACCTAGGCTCACACATGCATGAGTCACACTTCTTCAGCGGTCTTCTGGCTCCATTTTAGAGAGCTTTCTTAGCAATATCTATTCCATTTTGTTTTTTGCTTTCACAAGCTTAAGCTGATGCCTTATTTGGGAAAGCCTACTTGCTTACGATTGGTTGTCCTTAGGTTTCCATTACTCTCCCCTACTGTGGGCTAGCCAGGCATGTGTAGGACTTTAACTTCCCACACCAGGGATGGAATCCATGCTGTCTGCATTGGGAGCTCAAAGTCTTACATACTGAATGGCCAGGGAAGTCCCTAGGTTTCGATTTCTTAACACTGAGGCATTTGCATGCTTCAGTTTTGTTTATACAGGCTTCTCAGGGCATTAGAGCCACCTCAGTCCAACAGCCTCCTTATTTAATTGATTTAAAAATACACAGAAGTGGAATTAACTTACTCATGCTTAAAGATCCTGTTTAGATTATATATTCTGCAATAGGGTATATGCTCCTTCAAGCAAGGCTGTTGGTTAAAACTTTTGTTTCCTAGAGCCAACAGGAACCTGCTGAAGCTTACCTTAAGTTACAAACTTTTCCCTACAAGACTAGAACCCTCAAAATGTCAAAATAAAAACTGTGCAATGTATCTTTGTGATACCCCAAAAAGGTCAGCACTGTGCTTTGCATATAGTAGGTGTTGAGTGTTTGAAAATATGTTATTTCCCAATATATTATTTATGATGAAAGATGATGCTGTGAAAGTGCTGCACTCAATATGCCAGCAAATTTGGAAAACTCAGCAGTGGCCACAGGACTGGAAAAGGTCAGTTTTCATTCCAATTCCAAAGAAAGGCAATGCCAAAGAATGCTCAAACTACCGCACAATTGCACTCATCTCACACGCTGGTAAAGTAATGCTCAAAATTCTCCAAGCCAGACTTCAGCAGTATGTGAACCATGAACTTCCTGATGTTCAAGCTGGTTTTAGAAAAGGCAGAGGAACCAGAGATCAAATTGCCAACATCCGCTGGATCATGGAAAAAGCAAGAGAGTTCCAGAAAAACATCTACTTCTGCTTTATTGACTATGCCAAAGCCTTTGACTGTGTAGATCACAATAAACTGTGGAAAATTCTAAAAGAGATGGGAATACCAGACCACCTGATCTGCTTCTTGAGAAATTTGTATGCAGGTCAGGAAGCAACAGTTAGAACTGGACATGGAACAACAGACTGGTTCCAAATAGGAAAAGGAGTACATCAAGGCTGTATATTGTCACCCTGTTTATTTAACTTATGTGCAGAGTACATCATGAGAAACGCTGGACTGGAAGAAACACAAGCTGGAATGAAGATTGCCAGGAGAAATAGCAATAACCTCAGATATGCAGATGACACCACCCTTATGGCAGAAAGTGAAGAGGAACTCAAAAGCCTCTTGATGAAAGTGAAAGTGGAGAGTGAAAAAGTTGGCTTAAAGCTCAACATTCAGAAAATGAAGATCATGGCATCCGGTCCCATCACTTCATGGGAAATAGATGGGGAAACAGTGGAAACAGTGTCAGACTTTATTTTTTTGGGCTCCAAAATCACTGCAGATGGTGACTGCAGCCATGAAATTAAAAGACACTTGCTCCTTGGAAGGAAAGTTATGACCAACCTAGATAGCATATTGAAAAGCAGAGACATTACTTTGCCAACAAAGGTTCGTCTAGTCAAGGTTATGGTTTTTCCTGTGGTCATGTATGGATGTGAGAGTTGGACTGTGAAGAAGGCTGAGTGCCGAAGAATTGATGCTTTTGAACTGTGATGTTGGAGAAGACTCTTGAGAGTCCCTTGGACTGCAAGGAGATCCAACCAGTCCATTCTGAAGGAGATCAGCCCTGGGATTTCTTTGGGTAGGAATGATGCTGAAGCTGAAACTCCAGTACTTTGGCCACCTCATGCGAAGAATTGACTCATTGGAAAAGACTCTGATGCTGGGAGGGATTGGGGGCAGGAGGAGAAGGGGACGGCAGAGGATGAGATGGCTGTATGGCATCACTGACTCCATGGACTTGAGTCTGAGTGAACTCCGGGAGTTTGTGATGGACAGGGAGGCCTGGCGTGCTGCGATTCATGGGGTCGCAGAGTCGGACACGACTGAGCGACTGATCTGATCTCAATGGTGGCTCAGAGGTTAAACCGTCTGCCTGCAATGCAGGAGACCTGGGTTCGATCCCTGGGTCGGGAAGATCTCCTGGAGAAGGAAATGGCAACCCACTCCAGTCTTCTTGCCTGGAGAGTCCCACGGACGGAGGAGCCTGGTGGGCTACAGTCCACGGGGTCGCAAAGTGTCGGACATGACTGAGCGACTTCACTTCACTTAGTGGGTTATTAATTCATTAGTAAAACCAGATAGAGTCTCTTAAAATAGGACTAAATTCCTCTCCCAACCGCAAAGGCAGCTTCGTGTCTCCTCTCCTCTTTAAGTTCTTCTCTCACATATTAGAAAGAAATAACTTTTGAGGTGTTAGGTTTAATCTCTGCAAGGGAAGGGCAGACGATAAAGTAACTTTTCTAAGAGGTCAGATACTTGTGTCCCCAGCATGCGGTAGTTACCAGTTGGAGGTTTGCGGACTAAGGTGTCAAGGCTTTTCTGAGTTCAGATGTTACCCACAGAGCTTTTAGGCAGCCCACGGTCCCCTTTAAGGTCCGTGTGGATTGTTCTAGGGATGGGAGTGTTAGCCGATTCGGACGCGAGAGGCTGCTCGGCTCGCGCTCAGCCCGGTCGCTCCTCTTGGCACCTTCCATTGGCCTGGACCGTTTTCGGCTCTTTGCCGCGCACGGGGGGAGCCACGAAGCCAACAGCCGTCGGAGCCCGGCGTCCTGCTCGCGGCCCCGGACACGCCGAGCGAGGTGCCGCCTCGGGCCAACAGTCGCGGATCCTGGCCGGCTGGGGCGGGTCGCAGCTGCTCGCGAAGGGGGGACGTGGCAGGGACCGTGGTCCCCCCGCCAATGTGCGGATGGAGACTTAAGACATGGCTCTGGGAAATGAGCCACAGAGGCCGTTAAAAGACACAAACCCCATGTCTTGGAGCCAAGAGCCTAGAGGAAAGGAGCTGAATCCGGAGCTCGGCTCCGGACACCTCGGGCGGAGGAGTAGGGAGTCCCCGGGGCTGTGCCCGCGGCGCAAGTGTGGGCGGAGCAGGTGTGGCGGGGGGCGGGTAAAATCACGTGGTTGAGACCGCGCGTGCGCCAGTGTCTAGGGCCGGGCCCGGAGATAAATGCGGCCGCCGCTTTGAGGCATCCGCTCTTCTCCGCAATGTCCGCTGGTTGGCCGCGCGCGGAGGTGCTTCTTACAGAAAGGTAATAGTTGCATCCATTCATGCTGTCTTGAGCTCTCTTGAGGAGGGTTTCCCAGTTAACGATTTAGAGAATAACTCAAGTTAGGAGATCGATGTGTCTACATTTTAGACTGAGTTCTAGTTGATAGAGGCAGATGTGCAATAGAGAACTAAAAATGTAAAATTCAAGGCCAGTAGTGAATTGTATATGTGCTGGAGCGTATATGCTTTCCTTGTGTCTCAGCTGGTAAAGAATCCGCCTGCAATGCGGGAGACCTTGGTTCAATCCCTGGGTTGGGAAGATCCCCTGGAGAAGGGAAAGGCTACCCACTCCAGTATTCTGGCCTGGAGAATTCCATGGACTGTAGTCCATCGGGTGGGTGGCAGAGAGTCGGATACGACTGAGTAACTTTCACTTAGGACACTTTTCTCTTTAAAAATTACATTTTGACCACGTGTGAAACAGTGGCTGAAAGCAATTTGAGTGACGTTGAGGGCTTTAATGAAATAGTCACAACTGATAGAATTGTTAGTTTTAATCAAACTGATAGTAAAAGGAAAGAATGGGTGTTATTGAGTGTGTTTGGTGGAGCGGAAGGTTACTTAGGCAGCCGTACTTTCTTTGCTATTGTCTGAAGCTGTGCTTTCTGGATACATTCTTTGGGTTAAATGATACTTTAATGTGGATTAAACGTAAAGAGAAGGGAGAAACCTCGCTCTCTTCCTTCCCAATGATCTAGGCAGCGGCTACTAAGCCCAGCTTTTCCTCTACAAAAACTGATACCCTGTATTTACAGCCTGGTCATTGCTGATTCCTAGGGGTTGAAGGAGACAGCTGCACTTTTGTTTCAACGAAACTTGAAAACAGTGGCGGAAGACAACATGGAGGTGAGGCTTCCCCTCGTGCCCTGCTGTGTGACTCTGGAGTCATCCCCGTGATGCACTGTGGGGTACATTCCTCCCTCGCCAACCCTGGGATGTAGGTTCTAGGACACCGCGTGCACACTAAAATTCGCGGATGCCCACGTCCTTTTTGTAAAATGGTTGTAATTCACGTGGTTATTGAGTACTTAAGATGTGGCTTTAACAACTGAAGAATGGAACTGTAGTAGACTTTAAAATTAATTAAAAATATTTCATTATTGGAAAAAATGGAAATATGTTTGGAATAACTTGGGTATGTGAATCTTTTTAAAGGTACCTTTTTTTGACATTCAAATACAGATAAGGCATTTCTGATTTTATCTTGAAATATTTCAGATATATTAGTTAATTATACCTTAAAACTATTAAAGATAGGCTATGAGAAGGTTGCATATTTGCATATTTTTTGAACAGCAATGCTCTAGTGCATTTTGGATTCCTTTATAAGACTATACACAAGTCAAGAAGCAATAGTTAGAACTGGACATGGAACAACTGATTGGTTCAAAATTGAGAAAGGAGTATGACAAGACTGTATATTGTTATACCTTGCTTATTTAAGTTCTATACAGAGTACATCAGGTGAAATACCTGCCTGGATAAATCAGAAGCTGGAATCAAGATCAGTGGGAGAAATATCAACAGTCTCAGATATACAGATGATACCACTCTAATGGCAGAGAGAGAAGAGGAACTAAAGATCCTCTTGATGAGGGTGAAAGAGGGGAGTGAAAAAGTTGGCTTGAAACTCAACATTCAAAAAACTGTGATCATGGCATCTGGTCCCATCACTTCATGGCAAATAGAAGGGGAAAAAGTGGAAGCAGTGACAGAATTTTATTTTCTTGGGCTCCAAAATTACTGCAGATGGTGACTGCAGCCATAAAACTAAAAGATGCTTGCTTCTTGGAAGAAAAGCTATGACAAACCTAGACAGCATATTAAAAAGCAGAGACATCACTTTGCTGACAAAGGTCCGAATAGTCAAAGCTACGTTTTTTCCAGTAGTCATGTACAGATGTGAGAATTGGATCAGAAACAAGGCCAAATACCAAAGAACTGAGGCTTTTGAATTGTGGTGCTGCAGAAGACTCTTGAGAATCCCTTGACCTGTCAGGAGATCAGAGCAGTCAATCCCAAAGGAAATCAGTCCTGAATATTCATTGGAAGGACTAATGCTGAAGCTGAAACTCCAATACTTTGGCCACCTGATAGAGCCGACTCATTGAAAAAGACCCTGTTGTTGGGAAAGATTGAAGGCAAGATCGAAGGCAAAAGAAGAAAGGTGCAGCAGAGGATGAGATGGTCAGAAAACATCACTGACTCAGTGGATATGATTTTGAATTTGAGCAAACTCTAGGAGTTAATGAAGGACAGGGAGCCTGACATGCTATAGTCCATGGGATTGCAAAGAGTCAGACATGACTTAGTGACTAAAAAACACCAACAATAATTTAGGAACAACAGTAACAGTAGTTATGGATTAATCATGACATTATTTTGTACTGGGAGTCATGTCAAGGAAATTTTGACATTTGTAATAGGAAAACTACTTAGGACTATTGCAATAAGAGCATTGCTTTAGGGGAGAGATGTGGGGGCCAACTCTATGTAATAGACACCTGGGGATATATAGCATGTGAGCAGAGTAAGGGAATCAGTGGATGGAAAAGAGAGGAGAACCCTATCAAGGGTATGGGGTTTTTGCTAAACCTGTTTGATAGGATTCTGAAGGTGGGCCAGTGTGATCACATATTGAGGTGGCGGATGAAGTGTGTGATCAGATATCAAGTGTGGGTGACTTAGCAGGATACCTGCTAAAACTGTGGTAGGCCAGCCAAAGACAGGACAGGGTTCAGGAACGTGTAGTCAAAAGAGGGCACAGTCTAACTTCAATTTGGTTAAGGAGAGTCTTTGTCAGTTACAGACAGTTTCTAGCCTCCTGACCACCTGGACCCCAGGGCTTCCCTGGTGTTTCAGTGATAAAGAATCTGCCTGCCAATGCAGGATACACAGGTTCAATCACTAGGTCCGAAAGATTGCCTGGAGAAAGAAGTGGCAGCCTACTCCAGTATTCTTGCCTGAAGAATTCCATGGACAGAGGAGCCTGGTGGGCTAGAGTTGGACACAACTTAGCATATATGCACTAGCTGGACCCCAGGCCTTACAGTTAAGTGTGGCTAGGAGACTTATGATTGTTTTATTAAATGAATTCATAAGTAATTTTCCCTTCAACTGACCCTGAGTTATAGGGGGCATTAAAGTCAGATGATAATTTAAAAGACATGAAAGGAGGCTTAAATGAAATGAAGTGTGGAGGAAGTACAGTGCCACCTAATCTTAGGATTTGAGGTGATTCAAGGGCCTGTGTATTCTATGAAGTGGTTGGGGGAAATAAAACTTTTCTCTTATTTAATTCCTGAAGTCATACATGATTAGAACACTTACCTTTTTTTTTGTTGTTGTTGTTATTTATAAACTTTCAGTGCAATAGTGTGGTTGATGGAAACGTTGAAGAAGTTCCCAGCAAGAAGGTAATTAAATTTAATCCTCCATTATACAAACAACGTTACCAATTCGTTAAAAATTTAGTGGAGCAACATCAACCCAAGAAGGTAGGTATTTCTCTTTCCAGATATTTGCTAATAATGCCTTCTGTAATGCTTTGTCAAATAAAAATATCTTAATAAGGACCTAGCGAGTAAGCAGAGGCTATACAAAAGGACTTTTGCAAGGAGGGAAAGGGTTTGCAATAGGGAGAGCATCTGTCTTCATGGGCAAAAAGGAATTTTCTTTTATAGAGAGGAGGGTGAGGAGAAGTAGGATAAAAGAGTGGTGTAATTGGATAGTGGAAGGTGTGAACCTTGAAACCAGCCTATTACCTGGGAGCAGTCCTTGGCTAAATGTAGTCCAATGTTCAGGGGCCTGGAGGGAGGAGAGAATCTGGGGACAAGTAGTCAAGGTAATCATTCTAAGCAAAGAATGGGAACACTAGGCAACATCTGTGAGTGTGGGCAAGATGGTACCTTCTGAAAACTCTTTGTGGAAATACAAAGCATGGGGGATAGGAGCACAGAGCTCAGGTAAAATTCAACATTGCAAGTTTCAGATGTGAAGGAGATCTTGACATTTTACCACTGGATGTGATCTTCATGTGGTTCACATTTCTAGAGCATTTAGTCCGCACATCAGGTAGACAAGGCTTGTGGACAGAGATACTGTGGTTCTTTTTAACTAGATAATAATGGTGGGGGAAGGCAAGGAGCACTTGGCATCCATCCGCTTTCCCTTTGTAGCAGAGGTATGTGATTAGTGCTGGCACTGGATTCTCTCTTGGTAACACTTCCCTTCTGTGCCAGTTCTTTTTTTTTAAAAATATTTGATTTATAGATTTGGCTGTGCCAGGTCTTAGTTGTGGCATATTGGATTGAGTTCTCTGATCAGGTACCGAATCCGGGTTCCCTACATTTGGGAGTGTGGAGTCTTAGTCACTGGACCACCAGGGAAGTCCAGTGTTTGGATTTCATAGGACTAGGGAAACTGGCTAGCCCAGTGAACATCTGAAGTCTGTAGGGCTAGTTACAGGCTAAAGGATGGTCAACTTCTTAAGAAAATGGTAGCTTCTTTCATGAATTAAATTAACCTCTACAGACTTCTCTCTGCTAGGTGGTTTACAGTTAGTGATAGGGCTCGTATATATTTAGTATAGTTTCGGCTCCATTCTTTCTTTATACTATTATATAATATATAGTATACTATTTAAAAATTAGTGCAGCTCAGTGCTTCTGTGATATGCTTTCTGTAGTTAAGATTTTCCTTTTTCATTTCTGTGTTCCCCTTCTCCCACCATTCCATAAATGTGCCTGCCTCAACGAGGAAAATTAGTGAATAACCATGGGTGCAACTCAGGTAGTGTATCTTTTTGGGTGTAGGTGCTTTTAAGTGTTTGTCATGAGTTATCTTCATTTGCCCTTTTCATAAAGTAGAGTTCAGAAGTATATAGATAACTCTCTGTGGTTAATGAAGACTATTGTGTGATTAAGAAAGTCAGATATAATAAAAATCTTAAGAATTATGTGAATATAAATTAAGGGGACTAGATTAACAGATTAGACCGTATCCTAGTCCGTTTGGTCAGTATCCTTTTTTACATCTTGAAGCTTCTCAGAGGCACAGACCCCTCTTGGAACACTTGCCTATCATAGGTGCTGTTCCTATGCCAGGCTCCTAGGGTTTACCTTGAAAACGGAATTAGTTTATTTATTTCTAATTATTTAGTTTTGCTTGTGCTGGGTCTTCACATCTGTGCGGGCTTCTCATTGGGGTGGCTTCTCTTGTTGCAGAACACAGGCTCTGTAGTGCAGGTTTAGTAGTTGTGGTGCATGGGCTTAGTTGCCCTGCAGCATGTGGAATCTTCCCAGACCAGGGATCAAATCTGTGTCCCCTGCATTGGCAGGCAGATTCTTAACCACTGGACCACCAGGGAAGTCCATGAATCAGTTTATTGTCCAAACACTGTAGTAGGTCTTGGGAAGTTAACAGGACCTATTTTTCCCCCTAGGTTTTCAATGTATCAGGTTAGTTTCCTTTTTATTTTTCTACCAAAAAGATATGTAATTTTTCTATCAAAAAGATATTATGTAAT
The DNA here is from genome assembly GCF_029407905.1 of Bubalus kerabau. Taxonomy (NCBI): domain Eukaryota; kingdom Metazoa; phylum Chordata; class Mammalia; order Artiodactyla; family Bovidae; genus Bubalus; species Bubalus kerabau. The sequence continues at coordinate 35,623,467 of NC_073629.1, forward strand.
TTTGATGATACCCAGCTCTTTCTGGAAAAAAAATGCTTGATCATATGTGATTTCTGGCTATAATGTCTTTGAAATAACATTCTTTCTCTTCTGCAGGTTGCAGACTTGGGGTGTGGTGATGTTTGCCTCTTAGCGATCTTAAAATACCAAAAGTGCATTGAAGAGCTTGTTGGAGTAGATATCAATGAGGGGAGACTTAAGTGGAATGGGTAATACTGAATTCTCTAAAATAAGTATGCATTAATCTAAAACTAGTGGCACTATTAATTATAGTTAGATGAAGTATTTTTTTTTCTTGGCCATGCCATACAATTATGGGATCTTAGTTTTCTGCCGGGAGAAGGCAATGGCACCCCACTCCAGTACTCTTGCCTGGAAAATCCCATGGACGGAGGAGCCTGGTAGGCTGCAGTCCATGGGGTCGCTGGGAGTCGGACATGACTGAGCGACTTCACTTTCACTTTTCACTCTCATGCATTGGAGAAGGAAATGGCAACCCACTCCAGTGTTCTTGCCTGGAGAATCCCAGGGACGGGGGAGCCTGGTGGGCTGCCGTCTATGGGGTCGCACAGAGTTGGACACGACTGAAGCGATTTAGCAGCAGCAGCAGTTTCCCGCCCAGGGATTGAATCCAAGCCCTTGGCAGTGAAAGTTTGGAGTCCTAACCAATGGATTGCCAGGGAATTCCCAGATGAAGCATTTACTTACACCAGCTCTATACAACTTGTTTAAAAGAAGGCACTATGAGAGCTGCAGGCTCACCAAATAATGCCTTTACCATGACACTAATTGGTTCTATGTTGTGAATAATATCTAGAAGTTCTGTTTACCTATGTAGAAAGTATAGCCTCAATTCAGTAATTAAGGCCATCAAAGCACTGCAAATTCAGTTTCAAATGGCAAAGTCCAATGCTGAGCACCAAGATAACATAGCAGAGGATTTAAATTGCCACAGCACTGGGGCAGAGGCCCAAGGCCTCCTTCAGTTTGAATGAGTTGCTTGCTCATATATGACTTCTACAGTTCCTTTTAAGAATGTTTTTCTTATAAAGAACAAAAAATTGAAAAATCACTGATCCAGCATGAGGAGAGAGAACCATAAGTATTAATAATGAGAGCAATATCAAATATAAAAATCTTGTTCTCTTCGGCCATTTAATGCCTCATGAGAGAGGAAGTTACCCTAGGACCTTGTGCTTAATACAGCAATTCATGGAAATGGGCTATGTCAGCCTTAACCAGTGTAGGCAAGAGATAATTTATCAGGGGTCAGAGTTTCTGTAGCTGGTAAGATATTCTAAATAGATTATATGTGTTCAAGTGTTTCTTCTGCAATAATTCTTTGCAGGTCAAGGCTGTCCCCATGTGTAGGGGATCATCTGGATCCCCGAGAGCTGGATTTAGTGATTACCTTGTATCATGGCTCTGTTTTAGAGAAAGACTGTCGTTTGCTCGGATTTGACTTGGCAGCATGTATTGAATTGTAAGTATGAAACTGGTTCTTACTATATACATTCATTTGAAAAATGTGAATTAATCAGTCTCAGTAAAGTTAGTATCCTAAATATTTGTCATAATCTGAGTTATTTGTGGAGAAAATTGCTTGTCAGTTGGGACTGGGTTTTCTCTGGCTTTTTCCAGCTTTTTGTTTGGAGGTGATTTCAAGTTTATAGGTTAAGATAGAAAATGTATATAGTACCACGAACACCCATCTCCTTTATCCTGATTCACAGGTGAACATTTTCCGTGTTTTCTTTATCTTATGTATATGTGCTCTCTTGTTGTTTCCCTCAGTCTCCCTTTCCCTTCACACATTTTTTTTTCTGAACTGTGTAAGTGTAGGTTTTACTCTTTGCCCCTAATAAATTCAGTATTAAACAGCCAGTTCCCTTTGTGTTATTGGTGGTGCCTCATGGCTTGCAGGATTTTAGTTTCCTGACCAGGGACTGAACCCAGGCAATAGGAGTGCAAGCACCGAGTCCTAACCACTGGACCACCAGGCAGTTCCATGGTTCTCTTTATTTTTAATAGGAGTATTTTTCCGTTTTGGCTCTTAATGATTAGATTCCTGGAATACAGTAGAGCTCTGTATTTGGTCCTCAGGTCGTTCCATCTGGAGGCACTAATGTGTGTTTGTCCCTGGGGAGGTTAATTTTGCTCTCTCCAGTCAAGGTGTGTTTGTGCTTGCTTAGCTGTATAATTACTGCCTTCCAGCCCCAAATGAGCAGCGTGGAGACTGCACGCCATGCACGTATCTTGTTACTCATCCATATTTCCCCCCTAAACTTGCCTATATTATATGGTGGTAAATGTTTTTTGTGGTTTCAGCAGTTCTCTGTATTTACTAGTCAGGAGCCCTCCCACCTCAGTTAACCATCATCAGTGTGAACTCATGAATTCCTGTGTTGTTTTTTTTTAATGGATTGTGACTTACTTTATTTTGTTACTCAGATCTTCCCATGATTGGTCAACAGCAGTGGAGGGATCCTTTCAAGCTGGCATCTGTGTCCTTGTGATATGTCTGGTTTTTGTTTTTTTGAGCACTTACTTCCTGTTATAACAAGATGTACCAGACTGGTTGTCTACCTTTCCTTCCTCATCTGCCATTTCTGGTTCCCTTTAATGGGAAATGGTATTCACAAACCAAAATATGTCTCTAAATGACCTTTAATAATAGTTAAGTATCTTATTCTAGGGTCAGTTTGCCTACTATTGTGCCCAGATTTCCAGTGTTTAGTAACGTGTTCTCTAGAGCAGTGTTTTTATTTCTTTTGTATTTTCTATTGCCTGGCACACAGTAGGTGCCTAATGCTTGAAATGACTGACGGAGAACATTAGAACATTGGTTGAAGAGCAAGGTGCAGTGATCAGTGTCATCTATGTGTAGCCTGGGTCTGAATGTCATTTTTAAGATTGAATATTCCATTGTATATATCAGTTTGCTTATGCATCATTTGTTTATTTTTAATTGCCTTTTGGCTATTGTGAAAAACATCAAACCATGTTTCTCTTATCTGGTCTGAGAGGTCCATGGTTAGACATTGTTGTGCTAAATCAGTTAGGGAGCTACTTGCAAGTGAAGCTGGGTTTCATTATATCTTTCTCACTGACCACTTCAGAATAGAACATTTTGATTCAGAAGATCTGGCGAAGTTTCCTGAAGTTGTCTTTGGGTACATGTGTCCAGCCATGATTGTCATCAGCACACCAAACTCTGAATTCAATTCCCTGTTTCCATGTGCAGTCTTTAGAGATTCAGATCACAAATTTGAGTGGAGCAGAATGCAGTTTCAGACCTGGTGAGTTCTTAAGTGTCTTTTTTGTGTGTGACTACACTGGAGTTTTAAACCATATGAAATCTTAGTATCTACGGTTACCATAATAAGTTATTTCTTACTTTACTCCAATAAAATTGATTCCCAGAATGCAACTTGGCATATAATCATTAAGGAACTACCATATTTGGGCATTTATTTTCTCTGTCGAGTGTCGAAAGTGTGTGTGGGCACTGCTACCTTTCATGTGAAGGTATCAGGAGTTATCTCCCAGAATGGCGTGACAGATGGTCATGTTCTGGCAAGACTGCAAACCCAAATAGGAGCTGGGTTATAGCCCTTCTGGTTTCCTTGTCCCTGCACGCTGTTCCATATTCTTATGGTTACTGGGAAACTGACACTGTCATTGCCTTAATGCTCTTTGCAGAAATAAGCAAACCCAGTGATATGGCCTCATGTGATGTTGTAGGAATTGCAGTTTATTTTAACTTGTAATTTTTATGTTCTGTCCCAACTAGAAATGGTTGTTTTAGTTTAGAAAATCATCTTTTCTCTTTGTTTTGACTTTTAGGGCTTTAGATGTGGCCAGTCGCTACAATTACTCGGTGGAGTTTACTGGTGTGGGGGAACCACCCACAGGAGCTGAGGATGTTGGCTATTGTACCCAGATAGGGGTCTTTCGGAAAAAAGCAGAAGCAGCTGAACTGGCTGTTTTGGAGCATCATGGTGAACATGTTTATCAAGTTGTGAGTGTTCTTTGTATTCTCAGAGCAAGTTCATTTACTGGGATGGTGAGATGAGTCCCCACTAGAGAGAAGTGTGAATGACATTCTTTTGAGGAGAATCCCATGCCCCATGATCTCCCAAAGCATGTTACAGGATGATCTGCTGGTGTCTTGGAAATACTTCTCCAGCAAATGTGCACTCCACCCCCATCTTTGTAGTCTGTTAGGAAAGAGGAAAAACAGCAGCAGTTTCTGTGTAGCTTGATTTAGGACATGACTTGAAATTGAGTCTTGAAGCTTGTCAGACCCATTTTGTTTGAGGAGATGTGTATGGTAAAGAATATGTTGAAGAATGTGTCTATATGCCAGGAATTTTTGACCCTCATAACTGGGACATTCACAATAGGTAAGGTTTGACATGTTCATATGCTTAATTATATATACAGTTAATTCTAATGTGCTAAAAAGTTACTGGTGGTTTTGAAAATTTTTCTTCTATTCCATATCTTTTTTTTTTTTTTGCTCCTTCAGGTTTATACAACCTCATACCCAAGTTTACAGCAAATAAATTACCGTAGACGTGTGGTGATTTATCTAGTGTACCGAGAAGTGAGCAGATTGAAACAGAAATACCAAGTGAGTTTGAGACAGCATGAGTTGGAGCCTGGCAACCAGACAGGAAAATTCACCTCAGACCTTCCAGTTCCAGCACTCACTGAAGATGACAAAGCCATGGAGATAGCTCCCCAACCTTTCTGCATTGAAGATAAGTTGTACGTACCCCTGCAAAGAATCATTGCTTATCCCAGGCTGGGGCACTTATGCGGTAATGTAGAGAAGCTGCGAGAGTTCCTTGGTGACGTGATTGAACTGAACTGTGATGGTTCTGCGGTGAAGGTTGACTTGAACGATTGTAGTGACTTTTGAGCCATCCTTACGTCCTGAAATTCAGGATCTTCGCAATAATTGGGCTCATTTAGAATTTAAACATTGTGCAGTCATAATTGAGGTAGCTTTTCATTTTAAAATCACCTAACTTTTATGGCTTTTGGTGTGTGTGTGTTGAATGTTGATATTAAAGAGTTTTAAAGAAAACTGAATTATCTAGTAGTGTTTAAAACCTTTTTCCAGGGGGTAGAGTAGCTTTAAAATCTCTCCCTCCTTTGGGCTTAATTCTAACCTGTGATACTTAGCCTAAAACACGTATACAACAGGCATGCAGGCATTTGAGAGAACAAAACCTCAACAGTCAAAATATTTGCCCATGGTTTTTGAGTTTCGCTCTCTGGAGCTTACTGGCTGGAGTTGGGGTGGTAGTAGCAGTAGGAGAAAGAGAAATATAGTTTCTTGTATTGGGCTTCCCTGGTGGCTCAGATGGTCAAGAATCTGCCTGCAATGCAGGGAACCCAGGTTTGACTCCTGAGTTGGGAAGATCCCCTGGAGAAGGGAATGGCTACCCACTCTAGTATCTTTGCCTGGAGAATTCCCTGGACAGAGGAGTCTGGCGGGATGTAGTCCATGGGGTCACAAAATCGGACATGCACGTAATAAGAAAAAACGTTGTCTAAATGAGACATTTTTTCCTAAAGCATGGCAGTGCAGAGGTTAGCCAACCAAGAGACTGCTGTACCACACACGGACCCCTATGCAAGCGTATGTCCATCTTGCCATTCCACTGTACTTCATGTGCACCCTGGGGACAGAGATGGTTGTTTGAGTTTTAGCTACCACTTGGCAAGTTCCAAACCAGTGAAAAAGAAAAGGGAAGGGACAGAGGGCATGTGCCAGCTGTCTGGTAAGGTTTTTTGCACTGCTCCTGATTCTTGGCCAGATGGTCAGGCCTTACAGCAAGGGATGCTGGGAAGTGGAGCCTTTTATTTTGGGATGCCATGTGCCCATGTTGTAGGCTTCTGCCAAGGAACTAGGGGGACAAAGGACATTGTGGCAACCTGCCACAGCTGGAATGTCCTGAAACAAGCTGTGGCTAGGCAGACTGGGTACCTGGGAAGGGCTTCCTTGGGGAGGAGGGGGAAGGCTGTAATTCTCAAGCTGAGTTTAGAAGGGCTAATAATTAAGTAGATGGAAAATGGATTTGGTGGGGGATGGTGAGTAAAAAAAAGGGATTCTGGGAGAGAACAGTATTAATCAGACTGTTCTATCAGATCCCCTCTGTGTACTTAACACTGATTTTACTCCTAGAGGCATGCAATCTAGACTTTTGTACCCCAACCCTGCCCAAAGGGCCCTCTGTCCTCACCTTTCTAGGCGTATGCAGCTTTCTACTGTTTCCTTCTCATTGCTCTTCTGTTAGAGCCAAGATCTTCTAGCCAAGACTCCAAAAATCTACTTTGCTCAGGCTTAATCACCTCCCAGAAGTGTTTAAATGCCCATGACTACTGTGGGTGATGTTCCCCGTGGCTCCCTCACTTCTCCGTGGCTCCTGTACCTGCCGCCTTCTTGATTTGTCTTTACCTCCCTATCTTGATACAAGCCTTTATTTGCATGTTGAATGGTTCTAAGTTGGGGGTCAGCAAATGCTCCTCTGGGGATAGAGTAACTTTCAGTGTTGCAATGTGCAACTGCATGAGCTGACTGGAAAAGTGAACACAATAATTCTACCTGTCTTTCTGAGACGAAATAATTAAATGTCTGATTTAAAGAAAACAGCACTGGCAACCCTACTCGTATCTGTATACATGATGAGTTGCATGGTACCTCACCAGGTTCTAAGTGTGATACCCATGGAGTGTGGGTACCTGCTGAGATGCAGTATAGTCTCCCCCAGCCACTCCTCTGTTATTCTTGCCTCCTGCTCGCTTTACAGTCATGCCCAAGGGCAGCCCTCAGCTCACTGGAAACCAGCTTCCCAGGGTGCAGTGCTGGAAGGCCTGTGGCTTTTCCTGACTTCAAGGATAATTTGCTAGGTGGTTTCTGAGAAGTGATATAATCGTATTTGAAATTTCACAATCATGTCTTGCTCCCTCCCCTTCCGATTTGTGGGCTGCATATTAGTAGGCAATTTGGTGAAGTGTTTTACATAATTTAAAAATCTTTTCATTGATGGAATTTAAAGTAAACTTCATACAATTTTTTTTTTTTTGGCTATGCTGCATAGCTTGTGGGATCTTGGTTCCCTGACCAGGAATAGAACCTAGGACCTCAGCAGTGAGAGCACAGAGCTCTAACCACTGGACCACTAGGGTATTCCCTAAACTTTATTGACTTTAAACTTTATAAACTTGAAAATTTTTCTTTAATGCCTGCCTTTGGAAACATCGCTGGGAACCCACTTCCTCTCAAATTCATTGCTTTTCTAAGACAGTCCACTATTCTTTACAGAAGTCCAGTGGATAAAATATCTATTCTGATATCAATTATTTCATATAAATGGTATTCTACATTTTGATGCAGCTTTGTCATTAGTAATATAACATTCATTTTCATCTATTTTTATCCCATTCTTTTTAATGACTACATATGCTTTTTAATAAAGTGGAAATAGTACTGCAAGTTCATTCTGAAACCCAGACTGCTCATAAAGGTGTAAAGAAGAAATCCCTCAACAGTTTGCGCCCAGCCCTTCCATTTCACTCCCTAGAAAACTATTAAAAGTTTTTTGTTCCTAATAAAGTACAAGTAAATTCCAGTTTTGCAAAGACTAGTGGCCTTTTAGGGGGGCAGCTTTTTTTTTTCTCCTAGGAAAACCATTTGAATGGGTCACACTTTTGTAACTATAAAGGCCTTAAGAATAGCAAACTTTGCTCCACGGAATTAAAGTACACTGTATGACCATGAAGAAGGTTCCTCTGTAGGAGGAAGAGTTTTATTTGTGGATTTTCTTGGAAAGTGACCAGCACTGCCACCGTCATGGCCCACCCAGCAGGTCAGATTGAAATTTATGCTACTCGGTATTAGCTGGAACTTACCGGCCCTTGTTCTGAGTGAAATTTGCCTGTAATTCCTGTGTGCATGGTCTGGGCAAGTCCAAAACCCCTGTAAGGATTTCTGCACAGCTCACAGCACTCCCTTGTAGTGCAGTTGAGATGTGAAACTGAACCCCTTCAGTGTCTGAAGACATTCCACACAGCCCCAGGCTCAGCACCCTTCCCTTAGCTTCTCGCCTCCTCACCCCTCTTTCCTTCCTAACCCCCCTGTCTACAGCATACCCAGCAGTTCAGGTCTCTTTCAACTGCTCTCAAGCCTCTGGGGCTCATTTCTGTCAGGAAGTTATTCCAAATGAAAGTAATTTCTTTGATTAGAGTTTGGGTACCAACAAAATTACCTCATTATAGCTGGTACTGTGGAGACTGAGCTAAGCAGCTGGAGGGTGGAGGCCAGGGACTGGGCGCTGCCAGAGGTGCCATGGCAGACGGAGTCTTACTAGATTATGCCTTCATGGAGCATGCAGGTGTTAACTGTGGTCAACATGGTTTATCACTGAATGTGGTGCACATCTTTGGGAATATCCAGAAGTAGGGAATATTTAAGAGTATTGGTAAGATCTAGCAAGCCAGCTGGTAGGAGCTGGAAGTCAAGTTTGTACAGTAAATGTTAATTTCACCTCTTTTGCAACTAGTTTTTGATGCCACCATTAGCCTAGTTATACACCTGTCTTAATTGTCAATGGCCTCTACCCGTTTACCTGTTGGGTTCTAAGTTCCTATTAAACTGTATGTACTCTGTGCCAGCATTGCTCCCTACTCCATTTCATCCTGTATTATATGCTGTGACCAGACCTGAAACTAGTCAAACTCTGGTCATCCTGTTCTTTCCTGGAAGTGCATTGCTTCCTATTTCCACACCTCATCCCACACTCAGAGATTTTGCCTTCGTTGAATCGGCTATGTTTTCCTGCTGCCATGTCTTTGTCCAGCCTTGTCCCTCTGGTATCCCTTTATCATGCTGACCTCCCAGTCTTTTCTAGGAGGAATCATTTCATTGAACTTACTGAATCTTTGGTTAATTCCATACTAAAAACAGTTTTGCCTTGTTTAAGCAGAGTATGCAATACTTTAAAAAAGTGCTTGAAATTTTTAAATTTAGTACTGAGAACATATAAAATGTTTTTCCTTTGGTCTTAATTTCAAAGAATATAGGAATATAGGGGAAAGAAGAGCCAGACACAGGCTCATGTGGGAGAGGCAGTTTTGAACAGAATCACTTAAGTTCAATACCAGAAGGTGGCATACTTTTCCCACTTAAGAGTAAATGCATTCATTTGCTTTGAGGACTCCCTATAAATGCAAAAAAGAATTCTAGTTATGCCCATTTTCTGTAGATGTTTGAAGCTTTTGCTATGCATATTCAGGAAAACCACTGCTGAAATGGTTTCAAGATCTAGCAGTGGAGTCAGTTTCTTAAGAGAAATGGTTGAAGAGACATCTCCACTTAGCTGAGCTGTAATGCATAGGGGTGGGGTCTAAACTAATTCTTACAGAATGGTTTTTGCATTTTGTTATTACATGGTCCCTATGGAATAGAGATCACTGATTCATGGAGTGTCTAAATTTAAGCCTTTTCTGTTTATGTTTCCTAAATTTGTGTTACATCTTGTGTAATGTGGGATGGGTTAGCTCCACCAAAGATTGCATATGATGCAAAGGAAAAGAAAGGTTTCATTCCCTTACATTTGCTGCAACCAGGTATAGGCTATATATGTACAGGAAGGAAAAGGTAAAATAAGGTAAAAGAACGGGGAGGATGTAAGGAGGAAGGGAGAAAAAACTAGGTGTTGAGGAAAGATGGAGAAAGTCATAAGAAGGCTGGGCCCAGGAACCCCATGCTTGAGACATGGGCAAGAACATCTGAAGGGGCAGGACACAAACAGATTGGAAGAATTAATACTGCTAAAATGACAACACTACCCAAGGCAATCTACAGATCCAGTGCAGTTCCTGGCAAGATACCAAGGACGTTGTTCACAGAACTAGAACAAAACTTTAAAAATCTGTATGGAAAAAAAAAGACCCAGAATTGCCAAAGCAATGCTGAGGAAAAACAGCAAAGCTGGAGGCATAACCCTCAGAAATCAGGCTGTACTACAAAGCTACAGAATCAAAACAGTGTGGTATTGGCATAAAAACAGATACACAGATTAATGGAACAGAGTAGGGTGCCCAGTAATAAATCCACATAACTATGCTCAATTAACCTATGACAAAGGAGATAAGAATATATAATGGAGAAAATCTCTTCAACAAGTGGTGCTGTGAAAGCTGGACAGCTATATATATGCTATGTATATGAAATTACAATGAATGTTCAATGAAATTAGAACATTCCCTCACAGCATATACAAAGATAAACTCAAAATGGTTTAAATACCTAAATTTAGGACATGATGCCATAAAACTTCTAGAAAAGAACACAGACAAAACATTGTCTGACACACTCATAGCAATGTTTTCTTAGGCCAGTCTACCAAGGCAACAGAAATAAAAGCAAAAATAAACAAATGGAACCTAGTGAAACTTAAAACTTACTATGTTCAGCAAAGAAATGATCAATAACAAAAAGACAACCTATGGAATGGGAGAAAATATTTACAAATTATATGACTGATAAGTTAATAGCCAACATACGTAAAGAGCTCATACAATTCAACATAAAAAGACAACCTGATTAAAAAATGGGTAGAAGATCTGAATATTTTTTAAAGAAGACATACAGATGGCCAAGAGGCACATGAAAAGATGCTCAACGTTGTTAATCATCAGAGAAATACAAATCAAAACCACAGTGAGATAACCACCTCACACCAGTCAGAATGGTATCATTAAGAACTCAAATAACAAATGCTGGTGAGAATATTGAGAAGAGGGAACCCTTGTACCCTATTGGTGGGAATGTAAATTATGTGCAGTCACAGTGAGAAAAAATATGGCAGTTTCTCAAAAAATTAAAAACTACCATATGACCCAGCAATTCCACTCTTGGATATATACCTGAAAAGAAAAAACTAATTTGAAAAGATATGAACCCTGATTTTCATAGCATTATTTACAAGATCAACAGATAAATGGATAAAGATGTGGTATATATACATTCAGTGGAACACTGCTGCTGCTAAGTCACTTCAGTCGTGTCTGACTCTGTGTGACCCCATAGAGGGCAGCCCACCAGGCTCCCCCGTCCCTGGGATTCTCCAGGCAAGAACACTGGAGTGGGTTGCCATTTCCTTCTCCAGTGCATGAAAGTGAAAAGTGAAAGTGAAGTTGCTCAGTCGTGTCTGACTCTTAGCGACCCCATGGACTGCAGCCTACCAGGCTCCTCTGTCCATGGGATTTTCCAGGCAAGAGTACTGGAGTGGGGTGCCATTGCCTTCTCCAGTGAAACACTACTCAGCCATAAAAACAAGATTTTGCCATTTGCAACAACATAGATGGACTTGGAGGGTATTAAGTGAAATAAGAGGGTGATAAATACTGCATATTATGAATCTAAAAAATAAACTAGTGAATGTAACAAAGAAATTTACAGATATAGAGAATTTATATACACTTACAAAAAACCAAATAGTAGTTACCAGAGTGGAGGGGAAAGAAGGGAGGGGCAGGACAGGGGTAGGAAATTATTGTTTTTTAAATATTTATTTGGCTGTGCTACATCTCAGCTGCAGCACTGGGGATCCTTGGTCCTTGCTGTGGCATGTGGGATCTTTAGTTGTGGCATGTGGGATCCAGTTTCCTGACCAGGGATCAAACCTGGGACCCCTACTTTGGGAGCTCTGAGTCCCAGCCACTGGACCATCAGGGAAGCCCCCTCCCCCCAGGGGGGGTGGTTCAGGATTAAAATTTTCAAATTATTAAGTATAAAATAAGATATAAGGATATATTATACAACAAAGGGAATATAGCCAATATTTTGTAACTATAAATGGAGTATAAGCTTTAAAAATTGTGAGTCACTAGACTTTATTTTTCTGGGCTCCAAAATCACTACAGATGGTGACTGCAGCCATGAAATTAAAAGATGCTTACTCCTTGGAAGGAAAGTTATGACCAACCTAGATAGCATATTCAAAAGCAGAGACATTACGTTGCCAACAAAGGTTTGTCTAGTCAAGGCTATGGTTTTTCCTGTGGTCATGTATGGATGTGAGAGTTGGACTGTGAAGAAGGCTGAGTGCCGAAGAATTGATGCTTTTGAACTGTGGTGTTGGAGAAGACTCTTGAGAATCCCTTGGACTGCAAGGAGATCCAACCAGTCCATTCTGAAGGAGATCAGCCCTGGGATTTCTTTGGAAGGAATGATGCTAAAGCTGAAACTCCAGTACTTTGGCCACCTCATGCGAAGAGTTGACTCACTGGAAAAGACTCTGATGCTGGGAGGGATTGGGGGCAGGAGAAGTGGACGACAGAGGATGAGATGGCTGGATGGTATCACTGACTCGATGGACATAAGTCTGAGTGAACTCTGGGAGTTGGTGATGGACAGGGAGGCCTGGTGTGCTGCGATTCATGGGGTCGCAAAGAGTCGGACACGACTGAGTGATCTGATCTGATCTGATGCTGTATACCTGTAATTTTAAACTGTACATCAACTATATTGAAAAAAGAGTCTGAGGGGACAGATGACAGGCTCCTGCCAGGTTCTGCTGTGATCTGGCACAAAGTCACCTGCAATGATCCTGTGTACTGAGGAGGAGGTTTGAGGGTTTCACCTAGAGTGGCCACAGCCCACCCCACTTCTGCCAGCAAGCAAGGTACTTTCTCCTTAACTTATGTAACCTTTCATAATCTGCACCATCCCGGGAATTCATGACCGTCTACATGGATCTGGGTTCAAACTCATAGTGAACCATAGTTCTTTATTAACTTTAAATTCTGTTATAATTTGATTATTGCAGAGAGAATATGTTGACGTTTTCCCTCTCTGTGAGGACATTTTAGTCAAAAAGAACAGTCTGTACAAAGGTGTGGTGACTATGAATATCATTTAAAGCCATGATTTTAACCTCAAATAGTGCCACACTTATTGACCATCTTCTGTCTTAACACTAGAATTAAGATGTTTTTGTAGATGCTACACAAAGACAAATTTTTGGCTTGATCAAACTCTTTAAGTGCCTACTAAGTGGCATATTCCTAACATTAGCTTTTATGTTCTTCATCATAACCAGAAAGATTTGGTGGTATTATCTCCATGCTGGATTAGAAAACAGGTTCCGAGGGGAGTTTGAATTCAAATTCAGGTCTGTCTGATTCCAAAGTCCATGCTCACAGGACTGTAGAGAAGTCTGTAAACCTGGTATACTACTTGATCATAAATAAAGGGAAGCCCATAGGGAGAAGTTATACACTGGTCCTTTCCCTTTGGTTTTCTTTTGTTGCCAAGAATCTGGTAGATTTCTGACAGAATCTTAACTGAAATTTTAAAGGATAACAACATTCTAAACTTTAAGATATGATTTTTATTGAACATGTGTAAGATTCACCTTTACATTACTCATATTTTACAATAAAAAATTAGTTTTGATAAAAAAAAAGGAAAACACTTCCTGGATTAATAGTTGGAAAATTAACAAAAAATATAAATATGAAGGTCATTTTCCATGTATTAGAGATTAGAATACTAATGGAATCACTTCAATAAAATTTTATTCATAAGCATTTACATGATTACCCACAACTCGATCAACTTCCAGAGGACCAAGTAAATGTATAAGAGGAAGGTGATCCCCAAAGTAAGACATATCTCCAAAAAAACCAAACTGAATATACCCTAAATGTCTTCCTGTATGTGGGATTTGGTCAATGAGTATAGTATCAGTAAGAGAATTCTTTGTTATATACATAGGATGAACATAAACACTTGTGAATGTGGAGTTTGTTGTCCACATAAATTAAAAATGTTGCAAATTTTGTCACATGGAGAGTAGTTGGAGATCACCCACATGACCATTTAAAATATACTGTGTATATATATTATCTTCTAAAAAGTCATATATAAGGGAGTAAGGCCTTTATATCCAAAGCAGTCTTAAAACAGGTTAATAAAGGCCTGTTTCATCCTTTGTATTTTTAGACTTCATATTCTTTAACATCTCAGCTATTAAGACTATGTACAGTACCTAAGCCAACGTATGAGTAATGGCATAACTCAATTTCAACTATAGTATAGGTTATATTAACATGACGTACCATCCAAGAGAAGCGACCAAGCATAATTTCTGAACTGTCCCAGTTAAAGATCTGTTAAAATGCAATCCTGTCATATGAGCCCAGTCTCTTTCAGCACATTATCATATATAATGGAAGTGTAACATTTCAGAGAACTTCAGTGAAGTATTTAATACTACTATTAGCATGAACTTTGAAGTAGTCTGTTAGCATGGAAATTTTAAAATTCTAAAAATACTGCTGGATGTTTTAATATATCAAAACTCATTGACAACTGAATATGTTTTGACTGGAAGCTAGAAGATTATTTTCCCTTCTAGCAACAAATGGGCTAAGTGGTAGACACCTGTGGCTCATGGTTTTTACTTAAAAAAACAAAAAGCACATACAGAAGAATCTAGTTTGGACAGCACTACTCTGATAGTATTTTGCTGGAATGGGTTGGTGGACTTAAGGATTTTTGGTCAAGACTTTCTCAGATTCTAAGTAACCAATCTGAATCAGTTGTCTGTATACAGAAAGCTTCACCACCACCATTGCCAAGGGAGTCGACAGTCAGTGTGTAAATTAATGGCCCAGGGCCTCCTCTGCCCTTTTGAACCCTTCACATCCTCTCTAATCTCGGTCACCAGCACAAGTCACAGGAAGTGCCCCCCCCAAGGTATTTAAGACACTTCATTATCTGATCAGAAATACTTAGCTTTAAATCATGAATCCTTTTTACGAGGGTAAGATTAGGAAAAAAAAAATGTTCTACATCTGCAAATTCTCCAAGACTAGGTGATATAAATATTAGATTTTAATATTAAAAAAATAAAATTTGTAATATTTAAGTTAAAAATTTATTAAGTTTTCAAATTTATTTTCTAAACTCAAAACGGAACCAAAAGTGGACTTGGTATTTAATAAGCAGGTTTTTTTGAATAGCTACATGGTTAAGATATCAATAGTACAATAGTTTAAGAAAAACTAGAAAGTAAGACACATAGGTCCTTCAACAAATATTTTCAAGGACTCTAAAGAAATCTAGTTGCAAAGTATGCTGACAAAACACAAAAGAGAATAAAATAAATCCAGACTTTCACTGACTACAGTGGACACTGTCATCTTTTTTCTTCCTAGTATTTCTACTTATTAAAATATTGGTTATATTTACTACTACATTAATCAAGATGTATCTGGTGACTGCTCAAAGGCACTATTTTCAAAATCTCTCCACATTTTGTTTTTTAAAAATAATTCTCTATCATCTTAACTACCAACAGCCAGTCTTATATTGGGCCAAGGGCAGTCAAGGATGAGTAAGATGGGGGCAGTGTCCTAACCATGGCATCGCTTATGTATCTGAGGAACGTCATCATGGAACCTAACTTACAATCTAGTTTTCATAATCACTTTCAAAACTGCAAAATCATCTGTAGAGATGCCAATAAAAAATATAGAACTAATGCTTTGAAAATAGAAAAATAGTTTTTAAGACGTCATACTAAATATCTCTCTAAACAATATCTTCACATCTTTTTTAAAAACTTTGATTTTCTTCTTCCCATAATATATAATGAATGGATCAATTCACCTGTTTATTCATAGACAGCAAGTCTTTACACTTAAGGTAGTATTTTCCTTGGTTAGACTAAAATGTTCAGGTCAGTGTTTTTCTTCAAATCTTAACAAGAAAGTTTAACTAATAAGTCAGAAAATTCTATCTTTCAACATTCAAAATATCCCAAAATAGGGTGTTATCTCTTAAAAAAAAAATCAGCACCTATTTATAAAAGTAGTACTGAATTAATTTGGAATACCCAATCACTGAAATATTAAAAACCCTAACCTGAATTATTCAAAAACTTTCAAACCTCTAAATTTGGATACTAAAATAAATTTCCTTTAAAAATAATATTTTTTCCCTTATTTTGCCAACATGGAAATACTAGACCAAAGTAACTCTAACACACTATATTTCTTGGACCTGGTTTCAAAGTTAAGGACTAGGAATTACTGGTTCCATAGGAGCAACATTCTTTTTCAGTGACTAACTGAGTCCAAGAAAACTGAGATCTTTCCACACAGAAACTGTCATGTAAGACCAGAAAAACTCTTGAGGTTTATCTGCTGTGCTATTTAACTGGATCCAGATCAGATATTCTTACTTCTACCTGATGTATGTTGTATTCTATTCTTGCCTCAAAATAACTGATTTCTGATGCAGCAAAGAAAACAAAATGGGTCCATGTCAGTAAGGTCAAGCGGCTATCCCTTGTTCTTTATCCATTACCTCCTTGGAATAATTTTCAGTTTCATGTAAGCTTGAATCTTCAGAGAAAAGGCAGTTTTGTTTCTGACAGCATCTCAATTTTCCTCCTGTTGTTCTAATATTTGACTCCTAAACCCAGCAGATATTATTGTTAGTTAACAGAGCTCTTACGTTAGGGCATCTTATGGAAGCTTAACATACTGAATCTTATACTTCTCTTAGTCTTTCATATAGCACTAATGGGAATTCTGCAGCTCATCTAATATTAACAAGTAATGACACATACTGCATAATATTAGCATTATACTCATTCATGTATCTCAGACTTAAATAACACACACTTGTTTTTCAATTTATGACTGATTCGTTTAGAATTAAGCATTTTACATATTTAAACTGTAGTATAACACTTTCCCAAAGCACAAGCACCCACATTTTATATCAATTATTGCATCAAGAAGAGTGAATAAATTTAGTACAATACTGTAGGGAGTATAATATGGAAGATTTCCTTCCCAGGAATTATATCTATTCTTGGCAGAGTTTATAGTTTAAATTATTTTCACTTTTTGTCTCGCAAACACAAAATTTAAAAGCTAGAGCCAAATCTGTTGAACACTATCACAGGTTTGACACTTAAACACTAAAACTATACTCAGATGTATAGTGTTTTTTTCCCACTGGGTGTTTTTACAGAAAAAGCAGGCTTTTCATTATTATGTGCAGTGACCACAGAGGCCGTGTTCCTATAACCACACGTGGCACACTGCTCTGGTACTGCCATTCTGATGTTCCCTGTTGGTAGGTGAGAAAGAGTGGTGGGCACCTTCAGAGAAGAAATCAGTGTTGGCTTTCCTCTTGATAGACGAACATGCTTCATTTTTTTAATAGGTTCATTTGCTCTAAGTGCTGGAATAAAGTGCCTTAATAGCTCAACTGCCCACATCTTAAACCCACAGGGAAGCTTCAGTTCACCAGCTTGACTTCTAGCGTTTGATCACAACTTGTTCATAAGCTCCAGACCCCACCCTAAAAATAGGGAAAAGACAAAACAAAACTTGAAACTTGTGAGCTGCAGTGTTTGAGATTGTTCCAGTTAACCTTGTCCCCAAAGAGACAGTGCATTAGACATTTTCTACTTGATTTGATATCCACAAGGCTTATAGGTATCACAGAGAAAGTACTTTAAGTCTTAAATGTTTATTAACTGCTGCACTGGGATTAGTCTGGCCCCTGATCACCTCATACTTATTCCCATGTAATCTAGAAATGTTTCCAAATTCTTACTGTGTCAACATACTGTGGCAAACATGTTTATATATAAATCCGAAATATATTGACTCTGGTGGTTCAAATCTTGCGTTGAGTTAACCCATGACAGTTTCTAGTAGCATTAGTAGTGTGGTGGTGTCTTTACATACTTAACCTGGAAGTGCAAAATTTATTTTAGTCAAACGCAAATATCTTTGTAAGTGGTCCATATTGTAAATTATATCTATGTAAATGCAGATTGAAGGGGAAAATGATCTTGAAGAGGGATTATTTCTTTACAAGCTTGGTTTGTCAGACCGCTGGTTGTCTCCCACATCTACTCTCCCCCTTTCCATGGTTTTAGCCAGGTACAGGTTGCTTGGCTTGAGAGCACATTTCCTAAACTCTTTTGTCTGTAAGTGTGGCCTTGTGACTAAGTTTCCCCCAGGGAACATGAATGGAGACATGCCAACTTCTTCCTCACTTACTTAAAGGGAAATTGCTTGGGCCTTGGACGAGTAGCAATTTTGACAACACAGGTTAAGGAGGATGGTAAAGGACAAAACAGAGGTACCTGCATCAATCAATCACTTCTGGGTCAAATTTGTCCCTCCAGGCTGGCCATTTTATTTTGGAGTCTCTTTATTACAGCAGCTTAGCCTTTGCCCTAATATGCCAGGTACTATCTGACCTCTATTAATGAAATATGGAGAATACTAAAAGACTTAAAATTTGCAAGCTTTGTGAATAAAAGTATTTAGAAATACTTAAAGGCCTCATCAACAGATTTTCTTTTTTTGCTATTTTTGATGCACTTGGTGCCTTGGCCTTATGTTACAATGGAATAAACATGCATGTTCCTTCTATTGTTTCTTGGTCTAGGATAAGGTTTGTGTGTGCGTGCTGAAGGAAAGCACAGCATTTTTCGCAAGGTACCAAGCAAGGAGTCCAGGGCAGGTGATACTTAAAACGCCCAAACTAGGAATTCCCTGGTGGTCCAGTGGTTGGACTTCACAGGTTGTGCAGTTGGTAAAGAACCTGCTGCCAGTGCAGGAGATGCAAGTTTGATCCCTGGGTCTGGAAGATCCCCTGGAGAAGGGAATGGCTACCCACTCCAGTGTTCTTGCTTGGAGAATTCCATCTTTACATAGGTTATATTAATCAGGAGCCAGTAAGGTAAAATGATTAAGTACAATTACTCAAAAGAGACATGGGTGTGAGTCCTGGTTTTACCACTTACTAGCTTTAAGGCTTTCTTTGGGTAAATTACCTTAACCTCTTTTTATCTTTTTTCCCCTCTTTTAAAAAACTAATAATAGTATTTTTTTGAGCATTGAAAGAGGTAAGACTTGAATGAAATATATATATGGTGCTCAGCACATAACTAATAAATGCTCAGTAAGTACCACCTATAATTATTATATATTCACTATTATATAGTTATATATTATAATTATTATGCCTGTAAGTTATTTCTATTTGTTCCTACCACCAGGAATATTTGTCTTCCACATACTCCCTGGTAACTGCTCACTTATTTTATTCTCCCAATACTCTACCAGTTCTGTACTAATACATTCCAAAAACACATCTAAGGAAATCAACAAATAAACTTACAAAATGGAAACTGTATTTTATACATACTCAGGATAAGGAAACATACTCAGGATATGGAAAACTAAGCTACACTAAGAGCTGTAATTTTTCTCATGGAACTACTGATACTTTGCTTTCTAGACTCAATCTGATACAAACTTTGTAACTTTCATCTTCCACTCATGAGCATTTAAAAGAAAAAGTCATTCTACTCTTTAGTAAGATGCTCTTTGGTCTACATACCTGTTTGGAAGATGACGACTACCGAAGGTGGTTCTTCCTCCAGGACCCACAAATAACCTCAGTCCTTCTTCTGCAAGACACATTGACAATATTTGTTATACATACAATTATTAGATGACTGTCAGATAATATTCATATTACAATAAATTAACATTTTACATTTCAGTTTTGTTAAAGAAATAAAAACTTAAAACAAGAACTACTGCTACTGCTAAGTCACTTCAGTCGTGTCCGACTCTGTGTGACCCCATAGACAACAGCCCACCAGGCTCCCCCATCCCTGGGATTCTCCAGGCAAGAACACTGGAGTGGGTTGCCATTTCCTTCTCCGATGCATGAAAGTGAAAAGTGAACGTGAAGTCGCTCAGTCGTGTCCGACTCTTAGCGACCCCATGGACTACAGCCTACCAGGCTCCTCCATCCATGGGATTTTCCAGGCAAGAGTACTGGAGTGGGGTGCCATTGCCTTCACCCATGTTTTAAAACAAGCAGTTTAAAAGAAATCCTAGTAGTTACTTCTCATTAACTTTCTGTAAGCTATTTTTCTTAGGGCTGAGTAAAGAAGACAGCTGTTCCTATAAATTTCCTCAAGTGGGGTTTAATTATTTCTCTTCACAACCAGTTACATCATGAAACTAAGTCCATTGTTAACTGCTCTCTAGTCACACCAGCATGAATAATTATACTTTTCAAATCGGTGGCATGTAAATTTTCAGCTTCAGTGAAAATGCTAAGGAGGGAATGAGAGACTACCACCCAACCTCCCAAACTGCAGCAGTGACCTGAGGTACTTATGCCCCGTTATGACAAAGTAGATGAAGATATCTATTATAAAGCAGACATTGATGCATAATTAAAAAAGTACAATAAAAGCTTTCTTAAAAATTGATATTTTTAAAGTTAATTCTTTCCCAAATTTAATACCATTAGCAAATAAATTATAAAGTTGTTGTTTAGTCACAAAGTTGTGTCTGACTCTTTGCGACCCTCCATGGACTGTAGCCTGCCACGCCTCTCTGTCCACGGGATTTCCCAGGAAAGAACACTGGAGTGGGTTGCCGTTTTCCCCTCCGGAGGATCTTCCTGACCCAAGTCATGTCTTCTACTTGACAGGTGGATTCTTTATCACTGAGCCACCCGGGAAGCCCAAGGTATACAGTTATCTTCAGATTTTTAACGGGTGTGAAGTTTATTTTACAGATATGCAACACTCAGTATCATGATGTACAGCCTATTCACTACTGACCACATGGATTATTCAAACCTGAATCACATATATCTATATATGTGTGCTAAGTTACCTCAGTTATGTCTGAGGCACTCTTTGCGACCCTATGGGCCATAGGCCTGCCAGGCTCCTCTGCCCATGGGATTTTTCCAGGCAAGAATACTGGAGTGGAATGCCGTGCCCTCCTCCAGGGGATCTTCCTAACCAACCCAGGAATCGAACCCACATCTCTTACATCTCCTGCACTGGCAAGCAGGTTCTTTACCACTAGCGCCACCTGGCAAGTCCATATTTACATATACTTAATGGCTATCTACATACCTTCTGCACTGGAATCTAGGCTGAAGTCTTGACTTTGTAATATTTTCTCCACAATATCATCTGCATCCACTCTGGTATCATCAACTCGCTTCAGTTGAGATTCTACAGAATCTTGCTTCACTGGGCATCTTTGAAAATAATTAAAAAAAAAATTCCTCCCTTTAGTATGTCATTAAAATTAAGGTCCCCCCCCCCCATTTAAAGTGAGTCCAAAATGATACCTGTTGAGTATTTCTAAAGCTGTATCTTCTTTATCTGCTACATCAAGACTTGGTTCAGCTGTCTTTTGCTCAACTTCATCACACGGCTCTAGAATACTTTCAATTCCTGTTGATGTACTTCCCACTGAGGTATTTCTTCTGTGGCAGAGCTCAGAGAAACTAGATGACCGGGAGTGGCAGGAGCTATACCCT
Source organism: Bubalus kerabau (assembly GCF_029407905.1). NCBI lineage: Eukaryota > Metazoa > Chordata > Mammalia > Artiodactyla > Bovidae > Bubalus > Bubalus kerabau. The sequence continues at coordinate 35,644,894 of NC_073629.1, forward strand.
GTCAGAGAAAATCACTCTGGTGGTTAACACTAGTATCAAATACACTGCAACCAAACTGCCCTCCCTGCACCGCTCTTAGCCTCTACCTGATACTTTCGATTGCTGGCTTGCATAGCTTGATGTTCTAGAATGTCCACAGGCACCAAGTTCATCTGGAACAGAGGCACTCTTTGCTGAGAGATCTGCAATATGTCATAACATGATGTTACTCTTATTGTCAACAAGTCAATGGTCGATATGGATTCTAATCTATGAATTTTGTTGTTGTTTAGTCGCTAAGTCATGTCCAACTCTTTTGTGACCCTATGGGCTGTAGCCTGCCAGGCTCCTTTGTCCAGAGGATTCTCCAGGCAAGAATACTGGAGTGGGATTACCATTTCCTTCTCCACTGGATCTTCCCGATGCAGGGATCAAATCCGGGTCTCCTGTATTGCAGGTGGATTCTTTGACACTGAGCCTCCAGGGAAGCCCAATCTATAGATTTCAGAAGCTGCTAAATTCATTATCAAGAGTGAAATTCCTTTAAATCAGTACAATGTAAATAACTGTGTTGCAAGAAATACTTTACAAAGAACTTAAATACCTCAGTTTACCAAAGTGCTATGGTACCTTTCATAAGATTTAATAGCATTCTATCTTAAAATAAAACTATTTCTTTATATTTAGTATTTCTCTGATAAAAAGGAGTCAAATGACTCCTGGTGGTCCAGTGGCTGAGACTCCATGCTCCTAATGCAGGGGGCCCAGGTTTGATCCTTGGTCAGGGAACTAGATCCCACATGCCACAACTAAGATCTGGCACAGCCAAATAAATAAAGAATAAATATTTTTTAAAAAGGGAGTCAGATGGATTCTTCTAAATTCTCATAGAATTGCCAGGTTTTTGTGTGGTGTTTAAGGAAATCTTGCTTCCCAAATCTATCACGACAGGAGGCTAAAGAGTACTTTGTGACTTTTGCATTAGAGATGCCAGTGCTAGGCTGTAATTTGTACAAATGTCTGTGGTATAAAACAACACAGCATGTGATATACCACTGAGAATAAGGTTCTGCAGAAATTGATTATAGTATTCAGTTTCAAAGTAAATGTACAAAAAAGGCTGTGTCAAACCCACTTCTGCTATTTCCCTAATAATGTGCATATTCCAGATGCCAACTGTGTATTTTCAGAACTAGGCTTCTTCTACAGAATGCAGAACTGTGGCCATTTTCATTAGGGTGAAATATTTGAAAACTAGAACTGTTTTTCACTTACAGGCAAAATAAAACCCAAATGAGTAACATAACAATTATAACAACAGCTCTATAAATGATATTGAACACAGATGGGCCAACAAATGCTGCCAAGTAAGTAAGCTACTGCAGTGACCTGGACCTGCTGCAAAGGGTTTTTCATTTCTGGACAGACTGTAAGGTACAGATGCAAACCAGCATCCCTAGTCCTGCTTGACAGTGGTCCTAAGCCCCAGTACAGCAAATTCTGAATGAAAAGAGTTGGTTCATATCAAGAATTATACACTTTACTCCTAGGGCTAGCTCAGATCTTAATTCATCCATTTACTGGTTTTCAACATATGTTCATTCAATAAATATTTATTAAGCTCTTACCAGGTCAATGCCCAATACTGTACAAGATATAAGGGTACAAAATAAATAAAATATATGCTTCATGTGGCAAGTACCAAAATACAAGCATCAAAAAGAAGCTATCAAGAGCTCCAAAGGACAAACACATTGAACACTATGTGGTAATGGGGGAAAGACCTCTGTTGGAGATTAACTCCAGGTTTTTAACAATATATAGGAATTTCTTGGCTAGATTAGGTGGGAAAAAGCATGCCTTGTCTGTAGAAAGGCAAATAGTTCTGTAAAGCTGGCATATACCCAACTATGATTGAAGGAAAGAGAGATGAGCAGATACCTGATAATGAAGGACTTATCTCTATGAGTTTAAGGAAGGAAATAATCCAATGGCTTTGAGCAAGGGTGTGACTTCACTAGATTGACATTTTGGGAAGATCACTTTGGCAGCAGGATGAATAGAAGGTGAAGGAGTGAAGATTTTCATAATAATTCAGCTGAGAGATGCTGAGCAGGCACAAATAACAGTACTTCATCACTAACTAGACGTGTGCGCCAGGATAACTGCGACACAAAACACAGGCGGAAGAGTCAGGAAGGTGTGCCAGGCATGTGGAATTTCAGAACCCTGAGGACACCCGTTCACTGGTCACAGATCTCTACTGTGTCCCTGGCCATTACGCTGTTGAC